>NC_136631.1:14797908-15172908 GCF_933228915.1 Telmatherina bonti | reverse complement strand
TAGAGAGTGAGACTGGGCAGCAGCAGCATTCAAGCAAGTTGGGGACATTTCAGATTAATGACTTGTTGTACCAATTTGAAGAGCAAAGTAAAAACTGAAGTAAAACCGTTTTTCACAGATTGGTTTAGTGACCCTTTGCTGAAACACAAGTCATTAACAAGTGGTTACCAACCAATGCTCCACTGCATTTGTGAATTTTTGGATAATACCGTTTAACAGACTCATTTTGTTTTTGTTTGTTTGTTTTTATCTTAGCTGCAAGTAGAAGAGCATGTATTAATAAGGAAAATACAGTTAATTTAACTAGAAATACATAAATACAATCTTGATACTTGATACGTAAATGGAGGCCGATAAAACTCAGTTTTGTGTAGTGCTGCTTTAACCAGCAATTAAAACATTCATTCTAAGATGAACCCAGCTTCACATTATATACAGTATGTCACAGGCCAGAAAAATAATCTTATTTCCACCTCTAGATGGTGATATTCATTAGCAGATGACTTTCTGCTGAAAACTGCTGGGATCCCCTCTGATTGGAAGATCCATTGATCCATTGATCCATTGATTGGAATGAGATCAGAAACACAGAAGAAAGTTTTAAAACACAAACTTTGATTAGAAACAAAAGATTACAATGAGCAATTCTCTGCAGATATATCTGGAAAACCTCACCGTTAGCAAAACCAAGCCAGGGAGAGTCTGAAACTATTTTCTATTGCCCACTTATTTATGCCCCTCAGGACAGCTCATTATTTGTTGCTATCCACACTCATTCCTCTCTTATCTATCAGACACACACAAAGACATCCTCCCCTAGTTACTCCCAATTCACCTTGTATCCATCAGCAGCAGATAAGTGTCACTGCGGCCCGCACTCTTAACTACCTGCACTCTTCTAACACAATGTTCCGATACATGCTTTCAAGAGTAAATAAGAAATAACCATATAAGTGAATAAAACTCAACTTCACAATCTTCAGATAGAAGGGAGTGTGGGGAGTGGTGCTGGAAAGAAGTTTGTTTTTTTTAATCAATTTAATGAAAAGAGCTAAGCATTTTCAGTCTGGAAATCTCAGTTTGTTCTGTTCAGGAGTTTGCATCCTTTCACTGTGAGGAGAAAATGATTAATATTTATTTAAAATCTATTTATTTAGAAAACCAAAGCTCCGAAACACCTGTTTCTTTCTTTATATTCTGGTTTACTTGGTCAAAAACAACAGATGTGCATATCCCAATATTTACTCTCAAGCTTTGAACTCATATAGAAAGTTCGCCACAAATTACAAGAATAAGATCAAAGTAGTATTGAACACATCTGATCAGCTGTATTTCCTAATCATCTCAACCAGATATTAAAACCTTCCATAGGAAATTACTGATAAGGCTTCAAAGCAAACTCAATCTTCTGGCTGGTTACATAACATTAATTAAAATCTTAATGAGGTTAAATGAATGGAGTGGCGATTTAGAGGCAACAACATTCTTTCCACATAATCAACCTCACTGCTTCCAAACTTTCCCACAGTGACTTGAAACAGAGAAATAGTGGGGAGCAACTCACAGTTGGTGCCAGATGAATCCAGTAAATGACAGGAAATAAAGGCTGGACTACGTGGACTATGTCAAGGTTCAGCATGTGTTATTTTGTTGATTTCTTGTGAAGTAGATGGAAGGTTTTTACACTCAGCCTGTTGTTAGGAGACCACATGACAAAAAGGCTCAAATAAAGAGAAAGACACAGGAATGCAAGCCAACATTGAGACGAGTGTGTGGATAAACGCTGTTTGAAGCTGCAGCTGGTGACCTGAAATGACGGTAAAAAAGTGTCTTATGCTACTTATTAGGTTATTTTATCTTGTTTTTAAATCTATATTTAATCTACAATGTGTTTGTGGAGCTGTGTAAGTTTATCTGGATTTATTTAGTGCAGCAAAATGGTTCAATGTTAAGTACTGATTCGTGTAGGCAGCAAAGTGTAGGCAAATACGATCTGCTGTATCGTATTTGCATTGTGTTTGCTGGATGATAAATCAGTGAGATTTCTGAACGATATGTTGTATTTCTGAACATATTACTTATGTAGGTTTTGTAATTTAAAGATATATTCCTAAATCTGACAAAAAAAAGGTGTTGATGGTTGGAGCAGATTGTGATCATTTGAACTGTAGAAGATATGACTGCTCTCAGTTTGACCTAACACAGCAAACAATGGGACTTAAATTCAAGTGCAGGATTCTTTATTCCATAGATGTTGAATTATTACAATATTATATGTTATAATAAGTCATTTTTGGATAAATAAAGTAAAAAACTGCTTAAGACAGTAGGAAATGTTGACCGTCAATGAGAAATAACTACTTACTTTGAAGTGTCCATTTGTACATCTGGGTGCCACCAGAGGTGATCATTATTTGAACAGAAGGGTAGAATCACATGGTCATGTCTGACGGGACAAAACCCTCAAGGCTCAATATTTATACACAGGAACTTTGTGCTTTGATTATGAGGTTATTATCATAGCAAAGTGATGAGAAGAAGTAAATCCACTTCATAACACTGCAATGATTTGTTTGAAACATTCATAACATTAGTGCTTGATAAAAGAACCTGCAGTGTGTTGAATGGGTTTTTCTGGAACCAGTAAATGACTATGTTCATCTTCTTTGTACAGTCCATACAGATCCAGCTAATTTGTACCTGTTTTAACTGAAATTTCTCTGTCAATATTTTTATTATTTACAGAACAAAATGTGCATTATTTTTGCAGGCAGAATTTGTTACATTGTTGTTACATACATACAACAAATCACTCTCCAAGTTAAGTGATGATTTCAAAGCTGACACCAATCTTAAGACAGTTATTTGTTAGAGTTTTTTGTATAAATGGTAAAAAGTTGTTGATGTTTTTTATGTTGTTTGGGGAAAATGACAGCAAAATATCACATCATGGAAACTTCTGGCCCATACATATAAATCATGGACAAGCCTATTTAAGAATATATTTTTTTGCATGGGAATTTTTATAATGAGATTTATATCTGAATAAGAGATGTTGGCACAAACATAAGCTTCGATGGTTACTCTCTTCTGAAAAGTCTCTGATGGCTTTTAGTTTTGATCTGCAACATAATGTGAATTATGTGCATTTCTGCTTGAATTTTGTGTTTCAAAGGGATTTTCAGAAGCATAAGAAACAGACTGTAATCCATAAAATCCCACTAAGTCCTGCAATCAGGGTTTCATGTAAAGCTGGAATTGTAACGTGACATAATTAACATCCCCCGACAGTACACACTGATTTACACCGTGGCTCCTCAGAAGTACTGTCAACCATTTTTCCTGAACTGGAAAAAAACAAAACATCAATTTTGTTCTCAGTTCCAGCTGCTTTAGTTGTTAAAGGAAGAATTTTATTTCTGATCAAAGTAAGAAAAAATGTATTTGAAAGAATACCACATAGTAAAACATGATCTTTTACCCACTAGTGTATATAGATGAGATGTTTTAATGAGGCTGTCTTTATTCAAGGATTTAACTTAAGCGTTAAAGTCTACACAAGGCCCAAAGTGACAGCTTGTTTTGCTCTTGTGGGGAAATGTGCGAGGAATATTAAGTGTTTCATTCCACCATATTAGGAAGTCTCTGATGTGACTAGTTGTGCAGTTGAACTATCCTTCCCCAAGGTGGCATCATGTGTCTTATAATCAAATACAAAAATATGACATTTCTGCATTTTATTTGTGTGACAGATCAAATCAACGGGTCAGTAGAAACAGTCTTAGAGGAACTTCTGGAATGAACGTGACAAGAGGCTTCTTGGAAACGGGAAACATCCATCATGACGGAAACGTGTCTAGCAATGGCAGCGTGGGCATCCTGAACATTTCCAGACCCATGAATGCAGCCATAAATATTTTAACCATCACCATCCTCTTCATAACGATGATTTCCCTCGGCTGCACAATGGAAATCTCTAAAATTAAGGCCCATCTCCTCAAGCCAAAAGGAGTAGCCATTGCACTGCTGGCCCAGTTCTGCATCATGCCTCTGACTGCGTTTTCTCTGGCCAAGTTCCTGCAGATGGATCCCATGAAGGCTGTGACTGTGCTCATCTGCGGCTGCTGTCCAGGGGGGAGTTTATCAAACATCTTTTCCTTACTAGTGAAAGGTGACATGAATCTCAGGTAAACATTTATTAATGCACTGGCCCTAATTTGCATGTAGCACTTGGAGTAAGTTTTTAATAATATATGTTCTTCTCAGTATTGTCATGACAACCTGCTCCAGCATCTCTGCCTTGGGGCTTATGCCTTTGCTGCTCTACATCTTCAGTCAAGGCTTCACTGGTCTGGAAAATGCAGTGCCGTACATCGGCATCATCACCGCCCTTGTGCTCACCCTGGTGCCTTGTGCTGTTGGCATTTTCATCAATCACTACAAACCAAATTACTCATCAACTGTCAAAAAAGTAAGCCTTATGGAATCAGAACAAGCCTACACAAGGATATATGCTTTCCACAGCAGGCGATTTGACTTTCCATATCAGGAAAGAGCGACAACATGCCGGCACAAATAATTTCTTCAACATGAAATAAAAGGTTCACCTGTGTTTTCAAACTCACACACATGATGATGTCCTCTGTAGAAAACGCCTGTGGGTCAGAAAGTTGTTTACCAAAGCACAGCAAAGCATGAAATCAATTTGTGCTCAAAATAATAATAATAAAAAAGGTTTATACAAAGTAAAGCCATGAGCCCCTCTCTAGTAATAAAGACCAGATCTGGATGCTTTTAGATGTTTGCTGCAGCTGAAAACAAAAAGAAGAGGAACACACTGCAGACAAGTTAAAACTTATTTGTAAAGTGGATTCATTTATTTATTTTTTATGTCTTTGCTCTATTGGCAGGCTGGTCTCAACATGCTGATTATCTTCAGCATCATACTTGCTATCCTTTCTGGTCTTGCAGTCAAGGACGTAATATGGATGATCTTTATGTCGGATGTCCTCTCTGTGGCTGCACTGATGCCTCTGATTGGCTTCATGCTGGGATATGTCATGTCTGTCATTTGCAGACTCAGTCCACAGTAAGTTAAAACCCTCTGTGCACACTTCTGTGTCTTTAACATGCTTAATGAAAGAGAACCAAATCTGACCAGATCTAGACAGTATGCAGTACACACATATATATTTCAAACCAGATGATTAAAACTAAGAAAATATGAAGAAAGGTAAGAGATTAAAATTATTAAGGTTGTTGTTGGGATAGATTCAGTGCCATCCATGAGTGAAATGCACTGAGTTCAGGAAATTTCCTGTTACATGATGCTTCGGTTCTTGCTACATACTTACTTAGAAAAACAGGCACATCTGAGTGGCAAATGTAAATCATACAAGAAATATTTCTCACCTCTTTTAGATGCAGCAGGACCATCTCCATGGAAACAGGATGTCAAAACATCCAGCTGTGCACCGCCATCCTTAAGGTGGCCTTTTCTCCACAGGTCATTGGACCCATGTTTCTCTTCCCTCTGTTATACATCGCGTTCCAGTGTGCTGAGGCGCTTCTATTAGCCCTGTGTTTCAGATGTTACCAAACAGTCAAGCCTCAAGCTGTGGGTAAGTGGAACAGCTGCCTGCATGTTTTTGTGAAGTGAGATGAAACGAGTACATGCAGTCATGCAAAACACCTGCAGCTTTCAGTCTTCTGAATCTAGCTGAAACAGATGAGGAGTTTTAATATCAACGTTCTCTCAAGCAGATGCAAGAATACAGAAGATCGTTGATGCTCAAAAAGAGGATGTGATAGTTTCAAAGATGACCAGAGAGGGCTGCTGATGAGATGAGTTCTGGATGCAGCCACTTCATGCTAATGTGTTGGCATTCATCGTGATACCAATTTAAAGCCTGATTAAGCTTTTTTTTTTTTTTTTTTTTAAAAACCATCACAACTTTCATTTTCTATTTGATCAAGCCTACCATGTGATCAATATTGAAATAAAAGGTGAAGTAAAACAGTTAGTATTTGTTTTTTTGGCCACTTCAAGAATGATACTTGCAAATTTTCTTGGTTAAGCTTTAAAAAATAAAATCACAATCAAAAGTTGTAGAGCTATAATTTTTCCATGAAAGTTGAAACTTTGATGTGAAAAAGAGGAAAATGATAAGAGCCGCTTAACCACATCAGATAATATTTAATCAAAATGATCCTGATATATACAGAATAAACTTAACTTCAAACTTTTTACATACAATAAAATACCATCTTAACAAACAAACAAACAAAAACAAGAATTTAAACCTCAGTCCAAAAGTAAACTTAATGGACAGTCGCATAAAGTGAACACTGACATTACACTCATCTGTACACTTAGGTCTTTTTTTGGTGATGGGTCTTCCCAACCACTTAAACAGTGTCACATGTAACGTGCCTGCAGCAGAATTCAAATCAAAACGGCAATGTGAAAAGAGCTACTTTTAACCATTTCCATGAGTGATGGAGGCATTAAAAGAAGCCATGGCTGATCAACAGCATTTTGGGCACAAATAAATTACATACACATTTAGAGTTCAAACAACAATTTCCCAGCAGCCTCAATAAATTAGCAGGATAATATTTTCCGGTGTACAAGTGATGTGTTTGACAAAGCCACACATAATACCACTAAGCGGTGGAGGCATTTAACTGACATTCATTTTTAAAAGTCCTTATTTCACATATTATAGATACAGGTGCATAGAAGTGGAAAGCTAAGGCCATTGGGGAGGGGAAGGGTTTGAACATGAACAGGAAAACATATTTGGAGGTACGAAACATGTTGAATGCTGGCCATCCTGGGTAGAAAAGCAGACTTATAATACACAGCGATGGAGAGTGACAGAAATCATGGTTAACTGATTTGAAATCACAAAAATCTTTTAAGACGGTAAAGTTCATAACTTGAAAAACTATATGGTTTCATGGTGTTCATGCACATTTGCAGGAGTGGGTTTTAAGTGATGAGGCGCGTGGGGAAAGAAAGGTACACAGATGACAGTGTTAGTTCCCAAAATGAATGAACCTTAAAAGCATCAGTCCCTTTTTTTTTAAGACACATCCTGTCGAACTGTGTTTCTCTGATTTGTTCCACATTTTCAACTGTTTCGGATATTACACAAACATACATACCGTGGGAATGCCTATAAAAATGTAAGCATGTATGTACATGTGAATCTTTTCTCTGTTCTCCTGTGGGAGAGTGAGCCCGAGCTTTACTGGCCTCATCTAAGCTGACGATCTCCTGCTCACCAGTACAGGTCAGTAGCAAGCTGGTTTGTCTCAGGTTAATCCTGATGCTGCAGCTTGTTTCAGGCCTCCTTCAGTAGTGGCATATCTGCAGGCAACACACAAAATCCTGCATTATTTCCAAGCAAAGAATCAAATCAATGAGGATGTGTGTTAAAATAATGTAATAAAAAGACAAAAGAAAAAAAAATTACCGTCAGAGTAGTCCATTTCAGAGTCTAGAGACAGACTTTGCTGGTCACTGCCTGCAGATGGCCTTCTATGTGAGGAGGAAGTAACTTCACCAGCAACTGCATGCTCCAGAACCCAGGCGGACGAAGAGGGTGATGAGGAAGATGAGGATGGTGGCAAAGGGTGGACTACAGCCATCTCCGACTGCTGCTGTTTGAGGGAAGAGGGCCTAGGGGGGCCAGCTTCTGGGACTGTAGCATGCTGACCCTCAGACAGCACAATCTGGACTCGGGACTCAGAGCTGAGTGTTAAAGCTCCACTGTTGCTCACAGCTTCCTCATAGGAAGGCAGCATCACCTGGACTCCTTCCACCATGAGCGACACAGGCTGCCCAGACACCCCCTGATCACGTCTATGTGCGGTGGAGCAAGGACAGATTAAGAATCTTGCTGACAACTCTTCATTAATTGACTTTCTGAGTAAGATTTGGAGGGAGGACTCACCGATGGAGGCTCTTGAGTTTCGGCTGCACAAGTACAAACAGCACAACCAGGAGCAGAATGAGAGCCACTGAGCTGGCTGTGGAAGCAACTATTGACAATGCAGGCATCCCCAGAGGCAATGATGGATTCTGATCTGTGAGTCAGATAAAGAACGAACGTAACTATCTGCACAACATTTAAAACAGTTATCTTTAACACTTAAAAAGTGTCATCTGCTCTTTACCTTGTTCCATGACGCAGCTCAGCTTCACCTGGCTGTCCCATACCCCATACTGACACGTTAGGTATTTATAGTCTCCCTTCAGAACATAGCCTTCATTGCAAAAATATTCAATCACAGTGCCGTGAGAGAGTCTTCGGCATGGGGAAGGGTGGCATGTGAAGCCTCCATTCTCTGGCTGATATGGAGACTGGCATACTGCCCAGTGAAAGTTGCAAAAACAAACAAACAAAAATGACTCACTGAAATTATCAGCAATCAGTTTTCCAAATAAAATATTAATCAAAACAAAAATCAAAAGACTGATTTGGGGGGCCTAAATAAATAGACCAATTTATCAGTGGTAAGATAATTAATAAAACTTGATAACTTCTGAAGGACTTAAAGTCACCGTAGGGCTGATAAAACTTGCCCATGTATTCTACTTAATTAAAATACCTTCATTCAAATTTGGTTACAGCGAAGCTTGACAATCACTGTGTCCTTAATTGGATTTGACATTAACATGCCTCTTGTGAGTCGTCTTATATTCTTTCAGTTTATCAATCGTGAAAACTTGCATTGTCTGCTGTTCTGTGGTTTGTGGTAAATCCCCCAATATTTTTCTAGATGAGTTCTTAAAAGTACAATAAAAAAAATCTTAACAATATCATATCAATGCACATGCTTCAGCTAACACACTGGAAGTAAGTATTTACCATCACTGCGTAAACAGCGAGGAGGCTCAGAAGACCAGTCTCCCAATGCAGTACAGGTGAGGATGCTGGACCCCTCTAACAGGTAACCATAGTCACAATTGTATTGTAGTGCAGTGCCCACTGGGAATAAGCTCCTGTTACTGTCTGTCAGATTAGTTGTGCCATACTGCACCATGGAGGGTCTTACACAGCCTTAAAATGGAGAGAAAAATAAAGAGAAATACTTAGCATAGCCACAAAAAACAAAAACAAAACATAAGCTCCATTTTGTTTTGATAGTTTGATATATGATTACAGAGTTAAACATGTTTTAACAGATAAAAGTGAGTTAAAAGTTATAGTCTGTTAAATTGCCTATAAAAACTTTTATAATAGCTATAAAATGCTTCAAACAATTACCAGTTAATGGACATTTACCTTGTTCTATGAGGCAGTTTATTGGCATTTGGTTGTCCCATTTCCCGAAGCGACAGGTGCGGAACTTATAGTCTCCTTTCAAAATGTAACCTTCATCACAGAAGTACTGTATCATAGTGCCATGAGAAAAACGTCTGCACGGGGAGGGATGGCAGGTGTAACCACCATTTTCTGGCTGATAAGGAGGCTGGCATACTGTCCAAAGAAAGAAGCAGTCAGTGTATATGTGCATCAGAGATACATGAAGTTCCTCTAAGGTTTTATAATGTCTCATATTTACATATCTCCTTGAAATTAATACTTGTTTTGTAAAAAATGAAAACAAAAAAAAAACAAATAAAATAATCTTATCATTAAAATTTTACATATGGCATGCAGTTCTTAAAGAATTCAGTAAAAAAAAAGGTCCTCGTTTACCATCACTCCGTATGCAGCGAGGAGGTGAAGAGGACCAGTCTCCCACTGTGGTGCAGGTGAGAATGCTGCGTCCAGCCAAGAAGTAACCAGGGTCACAGCTGTACTGTAGTACTGTACCCACTGGAAACAAGCTCTTGTTGGTGTCCGTCAGATTAGTTGAACCGTGCTGCACCATAGAGGGTCTTATACAACCTTAAAATGGAGAGAAAAGTAGAAAACAGTTGTCATATGTTTGGATTTCTCTCCATGTAGAGTGCCTCGAGAAAATGTTTTTGCAGTGACTGAGTGTTACATAATTAAATTCACACTATTCAGCACATAAAATTACAGAAGATGTTAAGTTTCTCTTTTTACTGACCAATCCATCCACTAAATTAAATATTTACTGCAATCCTTTGGTTGACAGGTGCGCTTTTACAACAGATAAACGAAGGGTTCACCAACCTTTGCTTACACAACTGATCTCCATGGGGCCATCCCACTCTCCATCTTGACATGTCAGATAGGGATAGTCTCCACTGAGAGCAAAGCCTTCATTGCAGAGGAACTCAATAATAGTACCATGTGAAAACAGTCGACAGGGGGACGGGTGACAGGTGTAGCCCCCATTCTCAGGTTTGGAGAGGGGTAGACATGCTGATGAGGGGAAAAAAACACAATTTACCAGCCCACCTATAAAAGTCGCTAATTTTAACACTCAGGCCGGTATAAACTTGTGCAGCTTCTACATCGGGTCAGGAACCGCTGTAGGCTCTGTATAGGTCCCCAGAAACTCAACACACACCTCTTCAGACCTGATGTGCTGCCTGGCTACTCCCTTGGAATAGGTCAAAGAGTGATTACATGTTTCCCAGTGTTTGGGTCTTGTCGCTGAATGCATAGACATATGTATGCATATGTCTAGATATATATGTTTGTTTATATGTCTATGGTTGAATGATTGCTATTGGCTGCCATTGTTGTTCTGAAACACGAAATACTAGAACAGACCCGAGGCAAATGATCACAAAAACTGTCCTGTGGAGTCTAACGGCCGATACCAGCCCTACTGCCATCTGCAGATCCTGTGCTTGAGTATAAGCATGCATCTGTGTCAGCTACGCTGGCCTGACCTGACCTGATGCAGATACCGTGCAAGTATAAACCGGCCTTTACAAACTTCGACATCAGACTTTGTGACTTACCACCACTGCGGATACACTGAGGAGGTTCAGAGGACCACCGCCCCAGTGTTGTGCAGGTGAGGATGCTGGGTCCATCTGGAAGGTAACCAGGGTCACAGCTGTACTGAAGGACTGTGCCCACAGGGAATGAGCCCCTGTTGGTCTCTGTGAGGTTTACCCAGCTGTTCTGGACCATGTATGGTCGCACACATCCTGAGGTAAAGAGGACCAAGAAGGAGAATTTCTGAAAGGCTGCAATATACAGAAGCTGTGAGCATAGCACCTGTATGATACACTGCCCTTCACTTCAATTCAACTCTGAATTAAAACAGTCTGTCAACAATACCATTTTTACATTTTAATGTTTGTTGTCCACACTCTCTTTTTTACATTGGCCTGTTAAAGTCCTCTGAGGTTGGAACATAATGCTTTTCACCAGTTCTGTCCTGCAAAATTCATTCTGTTTAGCATCTTATAAAAAGTAAGCAGCAGCTAATTTTATTTCTTTGTATGGACAAAATCTGTAGTGCCACAGGTGTCTTGCTTTTATATAAAGAGCACAACATTGTAAGTGATGAGGATTTTTGGTGCATGACAGATTCATGTGGAACGGTCATCACAATGATTTTCAACCTTATAACTATATGCTATTTTAACATTATAGCATCACAGTGTCAATAGATAATATACTTATATTTTTTCCAATCTGCTTTCTGTTTAATATATTTTACTGCACATAAAAGTAAGTTTTTATTCTTGCACTGGTTGTTATGTAATCGTAATTAACTAAAACTTGCCTTGATTCTTCAATTATTTACAAAGAAAATTAAGTAGAACATATTGTTCTAGTGCTCTTGTGTCAGGAGAAAAGTGCTCCATGTAGTCTTTGATTAAAAGCAGTAGTTAAGAAAAATTCTTGCACTCCATCAGTGATCCCCAGCTGAGGTCCTCAAGACCCACTATCCTATATGTTTCACATGTTTCTGTGCTGCTCCTGGTTTAAATTAAATGAATCTCAGGTGCTAGTCAGGTGTGTTGCAGCAGGGGAACATCAAGTTGGTAGAATAGTGGGCCTTAAGGACCAAAGTTGGGAATCCCTGCACCAGATTACACCTATAGTTTGTGGCAGTGCTGTTTTTGTTTGGGTCTAACTAAATAATGTGTCAACAAGTTGACAGCATGGATAGTAGCCAACATATTTTTTCCTAAAGCTAAACCCTTATTTAGTCCGGGTTAGCTCTACTTGAAAAATAAACAAACATGCATGGAAAAAAGCAGCTGACAAATTAAAAATCTTCACTGTGTAGTAGAACAAGATGCAGAGCTCTAAGTCACTCATTTGATTTCATTCATGCCAAAACTGATATATTTATGTATAATTAAAGGATGGTACACCAAGATTTGAATTGTACTGATGTGCATGTATTTGTCTTGTGTCTTACCTGACCCTTTCGCAGTGGACACTTCCGTCAGTACCAGCATCAACAACCAGTACCTTTTCGTGGCTGAGGTGTGGGTCCAAAATGCATTTGAAATGGACTCTATCATTCCATTGCACATCTTCTCCTTCAGTCAACTCAACCTAATATGATTGGAAAATGGCGCGGTTACAAAAGACATAAAAAGGCAATCCTCCGTAGGCTCCATATGCTGACACCTGCCTAATGCAGGTACACTGCAGAGCTTGGGCTGCTGCCAGTGAAATGGGTGTGATTACAGTGATGGAACTATACACAAAAAAGTGACAGCGCTTAAAAATGGTTTGACCGGCAAGCATTTAGTAAATAAAACAGCGAATTCGTCACATTTCAATCCCTTAAATGTTAACTTTTGACGCAATAGTTAAAAGCCCAAGATGTACAGCGTGAAACTGCCAATGGCTCCGTAACACACCCATGTTAGCAGTTGCCGCGATAACGTAATGGGGAGTAAGGCCCAAACGATACATAAACAACACATAATGATGCGGAGGCGCTGGCATCTGGGCAACTAACTATAGACAGTTTAAATCACAAAAAGATGTTCCCTGTATGAATTAGCCTTGTAAGGGTAAGCTGGGTATCTGTGGCAATCAATATTATTATGATTAACTTGCTAGCGCTAACCGAACATAGAAACGCCTCGTTACGTACCACAAAAAACACGGCCTCTGAACCTCCTCCGCCGCAACCTAAGCTGCAGACATTTAGCAACAATATATTGTCGATACCAATAAAATTAAAATTGATTGGAGAATATACATATATATTTAACCTGCCGAGCGGTACTGTGTTATCCGCTGGCTACGTCCTAGCTGGACCCGCTACACCAGCTAGCTGCATTGATTCAGGCATCAGCTGAGCTGCCTCGATTTCCTTCGGTACCCATAGTAACAAAAAGTCCATAGTTACAACATCCGGGAGTGTTTGCGTCCGTAGTTACCAAACACTTAGGCGAAGAAAACTTTGCAAGTGGTATTGCGGACGTAAATAGTTACTGATTAATAATTTTCGCTTTTTGAAATAACACATGGAAATCATTAGAGGGAATTTAGATGACATATCCAGACCTGCATCGAATGAGCAGACAGGCAGCCGTGTTTCCAGTGTATCTTTGTCTAGTAGCGACAGGATCAGTCTTACAACGCCATTTGAGCTTGTTGTTTTGTCCAACGATGCTGCTAACATAAAGGTAATTGAATATAACGTGTTGACACCATCGGTGCATGCATTTGAATATGACTGAATAACTTCAGAAAACAAATTTCTGTAGACCCGGAGCTGCTTTGGAGAAACCACAACAAAGTTTTCCTCCAGAGAACCTTGCAAAGGTAACTCTTACATTAATTGCAGTATGATGCTTCACTTTAAATTATAACGTGTAATTTAGTAAATGTGCAAATATCAGACCAGTCTCACATCGAGGTTACTGAGGATGATGATTCTAAACTACTGAGAGCCTTTGAGGAGATGAGACAACTTGATGAAATACTGGATGCAAAAATTAGTAAAGAAAAAGAAACGCGGCGTCAAAGAAAGGAACTTAAAGCAAAACTCTGGCAAGAGCTCCTGGTAAACACATTCTTTTAAACCCATTGTCTTTGCATTAATATGTGATCATTTTCTTATGGTTTGAAATTATGTTGTGCTTATTTCTATTATAGAACAAAGCTGAAGGTCCATCTGAATGTGCTCATGAAGCTTTGAACACAAAGCTATTTTTGGCTTTGGAATCACATACTGGTATGAACAGTGTGGGCACCATACATGGAATTGTACAATTGTTGAAAATACAGTTTATATAATCACTGTGTGAAACCAAAAACATATTAACGCTTGTTTATGTTTAAGGAACAAAAGAGGAGGACAATTTTGTGCCTGTCTTTGAAACTCAAATTCCTGACAGTGAACATAATGGAGACAACTTCTGCTTGGAGCAAAGTGAGTTTTGGGGATGTATGCTGTTTGGTTCTGAGATGTGCTGCCAAGGTTGTGCACTTGGTGGCAGCAAAAGCTAAGAGAACTTCTAATTATTGAGCTTTCACTGCTGTAGATAGTAATGCTCAAGTTGGATACTGTAGTAGTTTTTGAGGTACAATAAATGTGGAGGTTTGGTACTTGAACAGTTTACTATACTATTTTCAGTTTTTTTTTTTAAAAATGCAATTTATTATTAAAAGAAGAAAAAAATCTAATTAATTTAAAAGTACTGTGGTTAGAAATCACACTTTATTCAGAGACACTATGGTACATAGAAATGTTTACATTGCTCTTTGTTTTTACAAATTTTCTTAATAAAGTAATTAATGTTGCTGTAAATTTATATGGATTTTGCTGTGTCAAGAAGCACACTTTTAAGATCTGATTTTGTCAGATGGTTGTTATGATAATTTACTATTTTGGTATTTACCTACAGACAAAGTGTGTGCTTTTCTTGACAGGTGAACAAGGACCTGGCAGCTTGACTGGGTCATTTGAAATGAGCTTTGAAGATGTTGGAGGTGACCAGTTTAAAGGTAGCCACTGTCCAGCTTCCAACCATAAGAGTGCACAGAAGGACTTTATCAAGAGAAACATTGAGGTCTGTCAAAGTTTATGTTGGGTGGCATACAAGTCACACCATTTGAAGAAAACATTTTAACGATTTGTTTTTCCACAGAAGAAAATACAATTCCCTTGTTTCCCCAGCTGGCCACATTAAAAAGACTTTAAGTGACAATGATAGTAATTTTCAATCTCTTTTCTCCAATGTTGTTCAACACAAAAGCTCGTAAGTGGAGAGGTGGGCCACGGGCTTTTGACAAATGCAGAGAAACAGCGTCTAGCTGATCTCCTTCGAGAAATAGATGAAGAGGAAGAGAACAGCACCAGCGGTGCCGACAGCGAGGTAGGCTGACATGGAGCTGTAATACAAAACATATGTTGCAGGATGCGTTTTAGTTTTTCTTTTCTTATTTTTACATCTCATGTGTAGAGGCCAAATGGTGATGAAGATAATCACATTCACTGCTTCTGCTTACTCTTTACTTACTCTTTATTTACATTTACTACCAATTTTACATGTAGTAGTTTAGTACTACAATTAAAATGATTCTATTCTCAAGCATTTATTCAAAATTTTTTAATATAATTTCTGTATTTATAAATAGTTTCTTTCGTGATCGCATTTGAATTAAGTTATTTGTAACCTCATTATACAACTCAGCCAGTCTTTGGCTCTTAGACCAGCCTGTAAAGTATTATTGGTCAGATGTTCATGGTTTGATGAGCACTTGGCAACAGAAACCGTCCCTGGGCAGAAGAGTCAGACTACTCAAAGCACTTCATATTATGAACCAGATGTCAAATGCCATATGCGGTTCACTTGGAATGCTGTATGTTAATGATTAGTTTTATAATCTTGTTTTCACAGCAATTCCCTCCGCTGTGTTTCACCAAAATTCAGAAGCAAGGGTCTTTCATATTGTCATACAATAAGCCTCAGCTGTATTCACTGTGAGGGTGTGCTGATGGAGCTTAAAACCAAGCGACTGAAACATTTTCTTTTGAGGATTGATCGGTGACCCTGCCACCTGCAACAGTCCTGTGTTTCCATGGGAACCCACCTACACCCTCCTCACTTTTCATGTTCTGATATTCAATTAAATTTGCCTTAATAACTTTTTTGGCAGCGGATGAGCCAGTTTAAAGTCAGATGGGATAAAACCTGTTTCAAAGTGGAGAAAAATAGGTTAAATGAAACATGCGGTTTCATTTAACCTGACCCCGGCAGTAGTGCATGGGTAGAACATCTTGCCAGTTTTTTTTAATGTCTTAGTGCTCTTTTATGATGTCTGCTTTGACTTTTAGAACAATGCTGCAGCGATTATGGTGGCAGATACTAAACTGAGGCGAGTGCAGATGCTCTGGGTTTTTTTTATTGGCAGGAGGAAGACTTCCTGTTATTGCGAGACATGCTATTATGAATGGTCATGATGGCGGGAGCACATTATTTATGTCACCAGGTCTTTGGCAGTCAGGCATCCTAAGTTCTTAGGACTTCACGCAGTTCTTGGCCGAATCTCCTGGGACACATCAACCAAAAGCTGCTGTTTATCTCACACACTTCTTTCTTTTTCTTTTCACATTACTGACTCTGGTCCTAGCAACCTCTACAGTTTGGTGTAGTTGTGGTAACCTGAAGCACTAAATCAGTAGCCGTCAGTAATCGCAGAACACTGCCGCACAGGAGCACAAGCATTCATTCCTTACCTAAGGCCTCAGATGTTCTCAATGTGGAATAACAACTCATGATTAAAGACATCCTGATTTGACAACATTATGTTGCAGCTGTGTAAATTATTTTCATGCTTTCCTTATGTAGAGTAAAAGTAGACATTCATTTTCCCAACTTAGCTTAAGTGCCTGATGGGTTACTGCATTCTTATAGAGAATCCAATAAAAATATTAATTTAGATATCAAATAAATGATGAAAATGCAGCCAAAACAATCTGCTCAATGTGTCCAAAAGACTAAAAAATAAAAAAAAGAAGAAGAAAGAAAAGCAAATCAGGCTCTTTAAGTCTTATTAATAGCAACTTCAAAGCATGTGCATTTTTGGATTGTGGATCTTTTTGGATAATTTTATTTTGGATTATTATTGCATTCATGCAGAATGATGCCAAGCAAGACGCTAGAATGAAACTATGGGGCGGATAATATGAGAATTTTTGTTCTTCCTGCTCCTTTTTAAGCATGGTGGTGTTTGTTTTGTGCTGTACAGTTTTGTTTGCTTCTGCATGACCATATGAGAAATAAACTGTCAACAAAAAAAATGTCAATATCTAAGCTTCAAGGAAGCAAATAAGCCCATACCACAAAACTGATTATCGTGGAAGCAGAATGAGTTTGATTGTTACTCCATTAGGTTGTTATTTCATAAAGATAGCTTTTGGTAAGTTGTGTAACAAATCCAAATGTTCCTTTTTTGATTAAATTGGTGTGGTGGTTACCACGGCAGCCTCACAGCAAGGAGGTTGCTGGTTTGAGCTTTGGTTGGGAGTGGAGGTATCAAACAGTGGCCTTTCTGTGAGGAATTTGCATGTTCTTTCCAGGTACTCTGGCTTCCTCTCACCATCCAAAGACATGTTAGGTTAATTAGTCACTCCAAATTCTCCATAGGAGTGAATGTGAGTGTGAATGGTTGTTTGTCTCACTGCTTTGGCCCTGCGATGGACTGGTGACCTGTCCAGGGTGTACCCTGCCTTCCAGCTGTTAACTGCTGGGATAGGCTCCAGCCTCCCAGTAAATGAATTGCTAACATAACTCGATCATCCAGAGGAAAGATTCTGAGGAGGACCGAGTACACATAACAGTAAAAACTAAAGTCTTTCCATGGCTGTGTTTTATGTCTTGTCCATGCTTGCATGTTTCACATACCAAGTGACGGCAGGTTTAAATCTTGTTTTTGATATTTTTATGTCATGTCTGTCAGAAAACTTAAATTTTAACCTGCGGCAGTTGGAAAAAAAAAACCATGTATGTGAACCAGTACGTCAATGTCATGTCTAGGACTGAAATATTTTTGAGAATTCATATAAACTGCTTCAAAGTTAAACAAAAGAATATATCCATCTTCAATGTAATAAGTGTGTGTCTTAGTTTTCTATTTAGGATATGAATTGTGCTCCATCTTGTTATAAACCCTCTATGTTTGCTGTTTTCTCACCTGTCAGCATGCAGAGGTTACAGCTGTATTATTTTTGTTATTATCTGCTTGAGATCATTGCATTATTACTCCAGTCTTATCACTACACTGTGATGCGCTCAACATAACCCACCAACTGTTTTCCATAGGGTTTATACTCAGAATTACATTGTAAAACTGCTATATGAAGCTATCATAATGAAGAAGCTGTTGATATTGAATTAACCCTTTGTAAGGCACTCAATGAAATACCTTGAAATTAAAAATTTTAACCTAAAATTGTCCTTCATATACCAAGACCTCCATTCTGTTGTAACATTTTCATAAATTTGTTTCATGCTGAAAATGCAAGAAAACAAAGCGATCAAAATTAGTCACTTAAAAGAGTTAATGAAAAACGTAAGAGCTAAAGTCAGACTCGCATCTCTCCCTTGATTCAGACATCATTGTCACAAAATTGCTAACAAAGAACTAGCTAGATAATGTTTATCATAGCTCTGTTTAGGTTGCTACAGAGAAAATCAGGCCTGTACCCAGTGGAGCATGACATATTCTACTGATGCTTTTCTTCCAGGAGGTTATGAGGGCCGTGTCAGTCCTGACAGGCCAAGGTTACACCCCAGAGCCATCTGATTTGGAGCAACTGATCGACATTGACTCCAAAATTGGCCTTCTCCTTCCTGTTGAAGAATTCCACTCTCTGCAAAGCTCTTACACAAATCTAAGCATGTCTCAGGTATTTATCCCAACACACTTTTTAAATCAGTGATGATAACTCGTCCAGAACTGCTTTTAAGCAAGATCTAGAAAATCTGTTTTAATTTGGTATGTAGAATATCTTCTTAAACAACACCCCTGAAAACAGGTATCTATTGTTTTTTTTATTGTCCTATTTACTACATTTCTTGAACTGCATGTTTTTATCTAAAGGGATTTCAATTGATGTTGCATGCATATAACAAAGACTGCCAAGGTTCATGTTCTTTTTAATGGTTTCCAGAGTGATCAGGTCCTGTACCAAGCCTGATCGGCTTGTCCTTTGCTATGCCAACTTTTATAAAAATGTAGCCAAGTAATTTTTGTTTGATCCAAGTTGCAAACACACAGACAAGCACAAGGCAATGACGGCATACTAAATTATAGTATACACTCATTAAATGTGGTACATTGAGTTTCAGGTGTGATCTGGTCAACAAACATTTAAGAACCAACCTCACAGATATTTCTAACTGTAATGTTTGCTCCAGTTTTACAGGGTCACTGGGTTTTGTCCTGAATCTACATTTGAACTCCATGCATCATCTAGGACTTTATCTCATTGTTTTTTTTTTGCCAAATGGCAAGCTCTTTATTTGCAAAACCAGTCGGGGAAAAATTATATTTTCAAAGTCAGTTATGCGAAGCCAGCATGCTGATTTCTACTATCTAATTGCAGTACTTGAATCCCAGTGCTGGAAGGGCAAATACTCTACATATTGTATGTCACATTGTCCTGACCATTTGTTATTGGCCTGATTACCTCAATTTCAGACTGTGGATTTTCTCACTTACTCAACTGATTTTACTTAGAGATGGCAGCTAAACCAATAAAAAATATGCTTAGCATATTAGAAGATTAGACAACAAAGTACTTCCCTGTGTATTTTGCCATCTATGTGGTGGTTGCACTGGCAACTACTTGTAATGGCTTAACTAGTACTTAGGATTACTGGTTGTGGCACTCATTTCTTTAAAATATAGCTAATAAAATGAGAATCAGCTCTTGTAATAGACTCTTTTAATTTGTTGTGGAGTTGACTCTTGGCTGATAGTACAAACTATGATAATGCTAAACAGCTGCATGTGTAGTGCAGTCTAATTTCCGTTCCATTCCTACCTTTTAATCACCTTCAGTGGTGTTTTTGGAAAGGTAGATCTGCTCATCATCTGCCCATCGTCTGCTTTTTATTTGCACCGTCACAGCAAATGCAGAGAACGCTTCACTTTAAAGTAGTTGCAGATGATTCCCTTTCAAACTCTTAAAACAAAGAAATAATTTATTTTTTGCTTTGAATGTTTACATTTTAGCTAAAAATGAAAGGCCGAATGCCACACCTGTTGTGGCACTGATTAAAGATAAACTGCCTGGACTGTGAATCTTTTCAAATCCAGCCATTCATATCATGTCAGTAGCTGTAAATTCTTAAGGAGGTCATGAAAGGAAATATGCCTTTGTTTTGCAGTTGCCCTTCTTGGTAGTAGTTTGAGTTCCTAACTGGAACCATTTGGAGAGCAGCTCAGAAACCTGCTTGCTTGCCTGCTTATTCCAGGCTCCACAAAACAAAAGGAACATATTTCTGTTTTAAAACCACCAAAAATGTTTTTTTTTCCTTCTGACATTAAATCATGACCTAGATTTCCCTGTTTCCCCCTGTCTCTCGTTTTCTTGATGTCTCAGATCGACGATATGTCACATTTTACATGAAAGGGGGAGTAATTCAACCCTCCCCAGTGCACACTCCCTTACAAAAGGGCTTCCAAGATTTAAATCTGCATTTTTAGAGCTTGGTGTTGCCTTTTTTTTTAATTTTTTTTTTTTTTATCAGTTTTCACTGATATTTTTCCAGTCTTGCAGCCACTTCCCTTGCAAATTCTAAAGTCTGTTGTTTGAGCTTGCAAGAGTGGATAGACTTTGAAAGGTATGGAACCAGTCAGGAGGAGGCCGCAGAGGAGAGACAACCCCCCTGAGAGTGTATTTACAGACCTGTTGGAAGCAGAACGGCGCCAATTCTAGAAAACAAACCATTGTTTTCTTCTTTTATTTGGAGATTTTTGAGACAAGAGACCAAGTGTCCAGAGCCAGTTAAATGCAGAAATCCATCTTTGTGCAAAACAGAAATGCTCATATACATTTTGATCCTTCATCCTTTGTGAGAAACCCAAAATCAATAAATCAAGATCAGCTTACTTTTTTTTGGATATTTCTTTTCCTGCCTTTTTTGGAAGGTGTAGAGAATTTACACTAAAATTTTAATCCAGAAATCCATCTTATGGCACCAAAAACTACAGATCAGTTATTGTGATAGCATCACTCATCTCAGAGCCAATCAGTGACTCATGAAAGTATTGATGGGAAAAAGCTTTGTTTATCTTTGCCTTTGTTTTTCTTTTTTTAGGATTTCTGATTAGATGAAAAAGGTAGCTGCAGGGCCCGTGTTGATGATCTCGACTGAATAGAATCAGAACAACTTCAAGTTTGCTCGTCATTTTTGTTGATTTCAGTCAGGAAGAAACAACACAGTAGCCAGAAGACAAGTAAAAAGATCAATAAAAACAATAAAAATGACAAAAATTTTATATTGGGTTATTTTTACATATTTAAAAAAATAGATTTTTTTAAACAAAAAAATCTATTTTAAAATTGTGAAGCAAAAATCCTGATATTCGATTTTTCGATTCAATTTTCCCAGGCCTAGTTGATATTGTGCTTCTAAAAGCATTGCTGTTTTTGCCTCCTTCATTCTTCTCTCCTTTACAGGCTTTAGCTGAAATAAGTATTTTTGTCATTAAAACCATGTGTTGGCATGAGACATCCATGTACAGTATACCCCTCCTACTGTACCACTGTGTGGTAATGCCTGCACCACCCACAGCTTGAAGCCTGCAGAGAGGTTTCTGTCATCTGAGTTTGCTAGTGTTGGTGACATGGGCGTGGATGTGTTGGAGTGTGTGTCACAGATCAGAAATACATATGTTCTTTTAAATGTGGCTTTTTTTTTTTTTTGCAAGTGTGGCTGCAATAAAAACTAATGAATGGCGTTATGGTTTTCAGTCACTGTCACGGTTTGATTGTGCGGTTGTGATTCCTTCTTGTAATCAGTGGGATTTAGCTACTTCTGCATTTGCATAGTAACTCCAGCTGTGTTTTTGTTATGCACTGGATAGATGTATGTTTTTGGTTGGGACTATGAGGTCACTTAGCCTCAGTATGTGGTTGCAGATGAATACCCATGATTTTAATTTTAAGTAAATGTTAAGTGAGGGAACAGAGCTTAATGTTGAAAACGCCCTTGTGACCAATATGATGTGGTCAGTGGATTGTTTGCAAATTTATCTAACCCAGTCCAGTCATGTAATTAAAGCTATGGGAAAGTGTGATGGGAATAACACCATACTATCCAGTAATTCAGCCTTTACTTTGCACACTGTTTTAAAATGCACGAAAGACACCCAGGAGACCAGTTGATCTCTTATAGTGTTTGATACAGACTTAACACCAATGCTAAAACGACTAATACTTAAATAGTGGTGATTAAATTACCCTCAAGTATACCACTAGAAGTGGTCAATGGAAAGACTTGTAGTCTGATCCCATTGAAGAGGTTTTGAAGTACACAGGACTCAAAACCTTGATGGCAGCATTAATGGCAGTTCTAGCGTAGTGCTAGAATGCACAACACACCATACTGTCATCTGTTTGAGTTGCTCGATCAGTTTAGAAATATTGACACCTGAAATATTGCCTTGTGGGTGCATGGTGGCATAGTGGTTAGCACTGTGGCCTCACAGCAAGAATGTTGCTGGATCCTCGGCTGGGGGGAGACTTGGACAGTGGCTTTTCTGTGTGGAGTTTGCATGTTCTCGTGGGTTCTCTCCGGGTGCTCCGGCTTCCTCACACTGTCCAAAGACATGCATGTTAGGTTAATTGGTTACTCCAAAAATGCCCATAGGAGTGAGCGTGAGTGGTTGTTTTACTCCGTGTTGCCCTGCAATGGACTGGTGAGCCGTCCAGGGTGTATCCTGCCTTTCACCCAAAGCCTGCTGGGATGGGCTCCAGCTTCCCTGCAATCGTTCATCGGACTAAGCGGTTAGGATGATGAATGAACGAATATTGCCCTGTGCAGTCTGATTGCACTTATTCAAATGATTTCATGGTTAATAAACTACATAAAAGTTTGAAAATAATTCCCTGGGTTTTCTAAGCATATTTTACACAATTTACTGCTTCTTGGGATACTTTGTACCATGCCATCAGGAAAATCTTGGCATAAGTAATGCTTCTTTCTGATGTGCCTACAATGAGCACATTACTGTTAAGCCTGCACAATGGAGAATGGAAGAAGACGCCATTCTGTGATGTATCATGCTAACTTTTGCATCATATGGACAGTTAGATGCATGCACAGTGCATACCTTTAACAAAGATATTCCAAACCTGAATATTGTTACCGGGTTAGCACATCCCCTGACAGCAACATCCCACGAGGGCACTGGTCCCACACGTGCTTTAATCTTAACGCCCAAATACCAAAGTTTTTTTTTCTTTCCAACATAACCATGTTTCTGTTTAATAGATGGCAGCAGGGATACATAAAAGAACAAGTAAACTATCTTCTCCAGAATACAATGTTCATGTTCCTGCTGAAATATTAAAACTGTTCTAATTGAAGACAGATAAAGGAGGTGAATGTTTCAAATCTCATCTAAAGCTGAAGCTTGGGATAATTTAGCATCAGCATTTATCACAAGCTTTAGCTTTAGATGAGATTTAAATCAGTCAACTTCTTTCTCTGTCTTCAATTAGCACAGTTTTAATATTTCAGCCAACTCTCTGATACTTTGAAATTATTTTAATTCAGTGTGTCTTAGTATGAAATATTTCCTATCCTTACATACACAGCCGTGTGCAAAAGGAAATACTTTAAGGTCTAAGCTTTTCATTCAGGATATAATTAAAAACTAGTTCTTTCTAGATCTTTGAATAAAGTAAATACGTCCCCAGATGAACAACTCCTGACATTATTTATTTGACTACAACTGAACTGAAATGCAAAGCAGAATATGAAAAATTAAGTACACTCACTGATTCAGTAGCTGGTTTTCCTTATGATGTTATCAGTTGATCTCATCATTGTGAAAGAATGTTGGCTCACTCTTCTTTCCAGCATTATTAAGTTCACTGATGTTTGCAGACATTAATTCAAGCGCAGGTCTCTTTATGTTTCAGTCAAGTTTTTATCTTTAGATTGATGATTACAACATCTTGTAATTTTGCAGTTTTCTTATGGATGTGCTGCTGTGCGTATAGGATCATTTTGCTGTTGCAAGACCGTTTAGGAACTGTAGCTGTCAGACAGATGGCCTCAGATTTAGCAATACAAATGCTTTTATATGTAGAGGAGTGCATAAATAACTCGGTCACAGAAAGACGTCCAGGTCCCATGCCTGCAAAATAAGTCCGCATCATCACCTCCTCATTGCTGTGCTTGACGGCTGGCACGGGGTGTTTGTCTCACCTCGATCTCTTCTGTCTAAAAGTCAGTGTTCCAGAAGTCATGCTGTTCTTTCACATGCAATTTTATTAATTATTTTAATTTTGCTACAGTGCTCTTTAGACATAGAGAAAAGTGTTTTTTTTCCTTGGCAATGCTTCCAAACACACTATTCAAGTCATTTTTTTGACTATGTTGCCATGCATTTTGAAACTTCCATAGACTGTATATGAAAGATGGACGGAGCCTCCGGCGGTTAAAAGTGAAGCCGATGCGGAAGTGAATAAAACTGCACACCGCTAGGGGCTGGCTGCAAAACAGAGCAAATCCCCATGCTCCAATGTTAAAAAGGCCAACTTCACAGCAGAAATAAACATATTTACATTCATTCATTTTCCAAACTGCTTAATCCAATTCAGGGTTGCGGGGAGCTGGAGCCTATCCCAGCTGGCTTTAGGCGAAAGGCAGGGTATACCCTGGACAGCTCGCCAGTCCATCTCAGGGCTACATATTTACAGTCTGGTTCAAAAATCCACTTTCGGTTTATATGTCAGGTTTACATTCATGACAACAGTGGGGGAAGTGAATTTTTTTCTGACTCACCCGTTTAAAAGTAATCTAATCTTGAAGTTTGGCATATTTAGGGGCGTGTCCTTTTGATTGATGGGTACCCAACCTCCTGCTTCAAATAAGAAGAACGCAGAATAACCGTGGTATTTATCCGATTAACAACGTGACTTAGCTTTAGCCCTCTTCCCTCCGTTAGCTGGTTAGCTCCTGTTATCTCCAAGTCAGCTCAGTTAGCTCTTAGCTACAGAAAGCTTAGAGTTCGCTCGATGTCAGTCATCCACCATAACGCTCACAGCCCCCCTCTCAGCTCTACCTCTTTACCCATATATGTATTTTCCGGTCGAGACGACACACATGCGTCTGACAAGATGGCGATGGCAGGAACCACCCAACGAGCTTCAATTCAGCTCTTCAGAAACCTATGGGTGACGTCACGGAGGCTACGTTCATCTTTCTATAAACAGTCTATGTAAACTTCATATTACCTGAAGCCTGTGAAGCATGAGCTGGCTAGGATGTCTACTTCTGACAAGATTAGCAGCTGTCTGCAATGTTTTTTCATTTGTAAATAATCTTTCCCAATGTAGAAAGACTCTAATGGCTTAGAAATGGTCTTATACAGTAGCATATCTCAGATTAATGGACACCATGTAAACACACTTGAATGCTTGACTCCAAAAAGTCTGCTTTCATAGACATGCTCACACTTACATATGTTCAATTAATACAGTGTATTGTTTAGCCACAAATTACATGGTCTTATTGTACTATGTGTTATACGTGACATGTATTCTACCTAAATCGAAGACTTTTTAAAAATTCCTTAATGTCCTGAAAACAAAAAAGTTCAAAATGAGAGAGGTTGTACTGTCTCTTTCACATGGCTGTATATTCTTCAGATGGCTGGACATTGGCATGGTGAGAGATGAGGTGCTGGAGTTGTCATGTGTGCTGTTTTCACTCAGTTTAAAGTGGTGCCACACCCTATAATTGCCGTGAGACTCGGTTTATTGTCTTCTTATAAACGCCTCTTCCACTGGTGTTACCCACAGTCCCAGTTGTGTTAAGTGGTTTGGGCAGTTTTTTTTTCCCCTTCTCATGGTTAAGATCAGACTTCGGACTGTTCTACTCATTAGGCCAGCCCATGATACATCGTTTATTCACACTGTCATATGTTAACAATAAACAAACCTTTATATTGTGTGACATCTATTTATTTGGATGGGTCAAATAAAGGACAAATGTTCTTTGTTGAATGTAGCAATTCTTACAGTCTTACAAGTACCCACATTTGCCACTGCAGTGAAAGATGTGCAAGAAGATGCTGGGATTGTTTTGCCATCCACATGCTTTTGATAAATATTCTATCAGGCATTTCTCTTCATTTGTGTCATTCTTTGGCAAAGACTGTCATTTCTTTTTTTTTTTATGTTAGCAAAGCACTGGGTGGAGATGATCCTAAGAGTGTCTCTTACAGTAAAAGCAACACAGTGAAGTATTTACAGTGGTTTGGAAGGATTACAACTGCAGTTTTTGCCTCTGCGATCTACAAAGTGAAAACTTCAAAAAGACTAGACACTTAAGACATTTGATGCTCTTTGGGTCAGTTTCTGAGAACACACAGGTGGTGCAGATATTGTAACATGGTATCACGTTCAGCATGTTTTTTTGGTTGTTGAGCACACTAGGAGGGTTTGATCTATGCAACAGTGATTGCTCCAGACCACCCTCAGTTTTTGAAAAAGAAAGCATGTATAAAGTCCAGATGACCTGCATGTGAATCTTCTAATACTTCAGGAATGTTCACTAGTCACAGAGTCAACAGGGATCCAAGATACTGTTGCAAAAACATGACCTTTGGAGGAGGAAAAGACAGCTTAGATACAAACACATTTAATATCTGAGACATTTCAAGATTGATGGATATACAAACCTGTCATTGTCTCTTATGGAGCTGCAGTAAATTAATGTGTGGTGCAACTTTATAGAGGAGGAATTGACATGTTAAGAGTTTTGATGCCTCTGTTTGCATTATCTTGACTTACCAGTGTCAGCTGTAGATCAGCAGTATATACAGTATAAGGCATGCAGCTGTGCTGCAGCACATCTGCCTCAAAACAGATGAACAGGTCACAGCTGGGCAAAATGTTTGACCAAGAGACATAGAAATAAATTGTAGACAGAGACAAAGTCAAGAGACTATCAAGCTTCCGAACAACTTGCTCACAAGTAGTGCTCGTGGCAAGGCATGTGGACAGGCCTTGGCAGGTAGCCTGGGTCCACGTGGCACAGCCAGAGCTACTACTACACTTCACTTTTGAATAAATGCAGAGGGAGAGAAAAACAGACTGAGACACAGAGAGGAGTGTGCTGTCCTGAATGACATTAAGCGTTTACGCAGAACTAACTTTCTTTCTTCTTAACATTCCTGACCTTTTGTATTGTTTAGCATCCTGCAAGCACAGGACAGTGTTATATTCTGATCAACAACCAATCAATTTCTAAAGTGTTTTGTCACAAATAATTAATAACAACCTGCCTAAATTATGTCAAAACAAAACCTCAATTCAGTCTATGTTGACAGCGTTGAAGTGTGTGTTATTTTTACTGCATTGAATGTGTGCTGCATTTGCTTGGATACAATATGATTTCACTGTTAAACAGCATAGTGTGTATCTCCAGTTGCTTTTGCTTTTGTTGGAGCTTTTATACTGCATTTTGTAGCCTAACAAGCTTGCAACTCAGAGTAAAACAAAAACATGTCATTTTCTCTGCCTGTGCTTTTAATGACCAAGTGACTTAACATGACCAACGAAGGCCCCCGGAGACAAGGTCAGCGAGCCATTTTGTGGCCACAGCATGCTAAAAAAAAAACATGTGGTTTGAAATGTTGGCGAGGATCCCCTTCGCAAAAGTCTTTTCCAGGGAAAAATCCAAAGAGCGTTTCTCATTCTGTCATTTATGTTTGTCATTTACAAAATACCCAGACATTGTCACATGTAGTCTCCTCTCCTATGAAGCAGAAAGATCACACATTGTACAAGTTAGCTTGTGTGAAGCTATAACACAACTGATTTCATTGTTGTTGCAAGATAGCTGCCACAAAGGAAGCTGTCCATGTGTGGCTTGCTTACAGTTTTTGACCAATCATATCACCATGTTTTTTTGTCAGACTTCGTGCTGTCCTTGTAATGCAAAACATAACCAGTGAGCTGTCATGTGCTGATGCAGTGTTGAAATGGACATATTCCTGTAGGGCTGTACATGGATACTGGATGTTGACATAAACATTTGTCTTGTGTTCTTGCTACATATTAGATGTATCTGGGAAAGGATCTGCATTCGGGGATCCAGCTGTTGTATTTGGCGAGACACACCACACATGCAGCCCACATTGAAGCGAAGAAGCACCAGAAGATAAATTTTGTGCTGGAAAAATCTTCAATGGCTCCTTTCACTAACAAACAATACTATTGATGTGATGTCATATATTCCACTAACACGCAGTCTTGTTAACTCTGCTGAGTGTTAAATGGCCAAGATTTGTTTGGGCTTTTATAAAGTGTAATGTTTGGCATGAAACTACCCACATCATTTTTTCTGTTTCATCATGTTGGACATCACCGGGTTCATGCATCAACTGCAGCAGCTGTTTAACACTTAATTGTCCTTATAAGATTGTAAAATGATATAGATTCCCTGTTTTAATCAATGCAAAAGACAAATATGAGCTATTTTGTAAAGTAATCAACCATAAAACTGAGTCATTAAAATGCCCAAATGGTTTATTTGCACTTAAACCATTTGTTTTGATGTCAAGCTGGATTCACATTGCAGTAATGTTACAGTCACATTATAGCCACATTGGTGCACTTACATCAGCTCATGACTGGAGCCCAACTGAAACATCAACAAGTCAGTATTCTTGTCTGATACTGGTCCATCACAGTTATACTGACATCATCTACAGTCATAAAAAAAAATAAATTCTTGTATTAGGACATAATAAGAAAAATATTTATCTTCCTCATACATGTCATACATGATACATACAGACAATGAACAATGACATATGACTGTCACAGAACTGAGAAAATTTAAATTCAAGTTTTTTTGCTCTTAAACAATATAAAATATCATTGATAATGTAACAAAACAATAAAATAACTGTTATTCCCTTTGTCACATGCAGATGTTTGAGAAAAATAAAGCCAAGAGGGAAAATTAGCTAACCAAAAAGAAAACCTATCCTCATTTACATTATTTCTTTTTTATCCCCAAAACCCACTGCAAGAACAATATCGATTTCATCTAGCCTTGGTATTAATACTATCGATTTTTTGGAGCCACCCCCCCAGCCCTACTCCAGGAAACACAATACAAAAGAAGTTAATTATCACATGCAACCTTTGTGTCTTTGCTGAGACATACATGTTTTATCCGAAACAGAGTTTGCTTCAGCAGACCAAATAAAGTAAAACTATGCAGCAGTTCAGACATGACAGGGACATCTGCCATTTTTGTTGAGCTGTTTGCCGGCTAAGCAGCGTCTGAGTGTGCAAGAACTTTTTACTCTGGAGGTTGTTGTCAAATCTTTGCAGTTTTATCCACCCAAAACTGTAACTGTGTAAACGAGAGGCCAGAAGGCAACCAAACCTTTTCGTTTCACAGTATTGTGGTGTAAACAGGGCCTATGTATACAGATAATTTTATGGCTGTGGCTGCAAAATAAATCCAAATCATGAGTTCTCCACTGCTTGGGTACAAAATTAGTATGAGGTTTTTTAGATTATTTGATATATTTTGCTTTTATCAGATTTGGTGCATTCTGATCAAACATCTTCCCTTTGATCAGGCCTATCTAAAAGGACACATGTTGATTGTTCACATGCAGCAAAGCTGCGCTTTCTGTGTGGAGTTTGCATGTTCTCCCTGTGTATGTGTGGGTACTCTGGCTTCCTCCCACCATCCAAAAGACATGCATGTTAGGTTAATTGGCTACTTCAAGTTGTCCTATAGTGGGTGTGAGCATGAATGATTGTTTGTCTCTCTGCGTTGGCCCTGTGATAGACTGGCGACCGGCCCATGGTGTACCTTGCCTCTCGCCCAATGATTGCTGGGATAGACTCCAGCTTCCCCGCAACCCTGAATTGGACTGAAGTGGTTAAGAAAATGGATGGATGGATGGATGGATGGTGCAAAGCTGACCTGTCTCACATCTTTTTTTGACAAGATAATACTTCCCTCTCACAATCTGTCCAAACAAGTCATGCTTATTCAGTCATTTTTATAACTCTGCCATTATGAACTTTAAAGTGGAACTATTATGTGCATTTCAGGCTAATTCATTTTTATGAGACCAGAAGAATTGGGATTGGTCAAGTTATTGTCACAAATCGCTTTATTTACTTCAGACCGACCCTCTCCGTAGGCTGTCAGATCAGCCTGTGGGCAAAACGAGTGGATTGAGACTCTTCCGCATTAAGCCCCGCCTCCCGCCACTGCACTACATCGGGAGCGCGCACCGCAGCTGCTTTCGCCGTCATTGTAACATCTCATAAACAGAAGGATTAGGCTAATATGAACTCAATAAAAAAACAAAATACAATGTCAACACATAGCATACAGCCCTACATGCTGGAACCTGAATCAGACCCTGAAAACGAAGTGGAAAACAGCAACCCACAGCAACGAATGCAGCAGGATGTCTCTCTTTGGTAAACTCACCAGCCATCGTTGGAAATAACTTTATCCCACGTTTTCCACCCGCCTGATGTGTTTGTACATGCCCTTGTTAACCAGTAGAAGGTAACCAATCACCAAACCTTATCCCCCGGGACGTCACAAGGATTTCCAAGTAGAAAAAACTCTCTAAAACAACGCGTTTTTCGTCGCCATGGAAACCGAACGGAGAGAGTGCTGGAACTCAAAGTCAAACTCAAACATGCGTTTAGGTGATAAAAAAAACAGTGCCGTTCACATGTCTGATGAGGATTCAACACTGTAACGCTGTAGAAAGCTCAGAAAACTATACCATAATACCATAATAGCAACCCCTTTAACAATTAACATCCACAGACCGGCAGAATTTGCGATGAAGCTCTTGATCTTGATTTAATTTGCTCTGAACATTGAAAAGTCATTGTGGTGATCCTGGGGTGACATCCACCCCTGGAAGTTAGTTATTTTAAGACCTGATAAGAACCATTGAAAAATGAACATTTTCAGTCTTAGAGTTTGCTTATTTCATGACTAATTGTCAGTGGATTATGTGTGAGTGACATTCCTGTTCACAAAGGCAACAATTCACATTCACAGTAATCGATTGAGATTGTCTTACATCCACATGTTTCTTGATGCTACATTTCCAACATTTAAACAGTCTGTCAAGTGATTTTTTCCAGTTTCATTCTGAAATATGATAAAGCATTGATCAATAAAGCATTAAACTACACTAATTCATCTTTCTGGGTCATCTTGCATGCAATTTTGCCCACAGATCTTCAGGGACATTTAGGTCAGAAGATTTGGCTTCTCATTAGATTTAAATGTGGAATTTAGGATTTGTTTATGATTGCCATCTTGCTTTAGAAGCCACTGACATCTTTACTCCTCGGTTGTCCAGACATACTGTGGCTTTGCCCTATGCTGCCAAACATTCATCGTAATTTCATCAGTACATTGGTCTTGTTTTCTAAATGCATTTAACTTGTTTGAATTTTCTTTTCCAAACTTTTGATTTGAAATTTTGGGGTGCAGGAAAGGTTTTTTTTAAAATGATTCTTCCACTGTGACCTATTTTTTGCTGGTGTGGCTGCACAGCAAATCAGTGAATCCCTACTCAAGGATCTGTTCAGTATTAGCCCTAAAATATTTTTGCAGTTAAACAATGTCTTTGATTTTCCTCACCGGGAGTCTTCCAAGCAGTTCTAAGGAAACTGTATTCATCTTCCAGACCTCTGCTCGACCTTATCTGTTTCTGTTAGGTGACATTTGTTAATAAGTCTGCACGTAGTAAGTTTAACATGTCTTGTCATATAACGTCGTCTTCCATCATTTATTTTTATTTTCAGAGTTCACCAGAACTGCTTTCAGAAGCCAGCTTTGGACTGTATATTGACACTAATATTTGATTTTTTCCTTCAACAAAATAAAGCAATGTTCAGGCTCATATGTATCATAACAGCAAAGTGCAGCCACGTTCCTTTCATACTAAAACAGGTTGACTTGAAAAAAATCATAATTGTGTTTGACATGTTTTTCATACTTCAATAAAACAAAGTCCAGGTCTTTGTGACCCCAAGATGATCCCGTGACCCAGATTGGTGATGTGTTTCAGCATGGGGAGTCAATTACAAGTTCTTTGCTGATGTTCAGATAAGCAGGAAGCATATTGCTTCTCTCCCTGCTCTTTTTGGAAGTCACTCAGTCTAACCTCATTCTGAGCTGAAGCTGTCCCACATTCTGGGAAAAGAAGCACTAACACTGAAATAAAATAAAACAGTTGCTGGAGTCTATTAACATCAAGAACTGTTGTTCCTTCTGTCTTCTCCAAGAGGTGAATCATCACTTAAGCTTAAGAACAAAGTCGACTTCACTGTGTGTCCTCGCCAGTGTCTTGGAAGTGGATCGAAGTGTTTAATCACTTATATTTTAGGAACATTGTTGACAAAGCAATACAAATAATAAGTTGCAGGCTATTAAATATTTCTTTTGAAAGACACAAACCCTCTCTCAGCTAAATGTTTATAACTTTTGGTGTCTCATCATAAGATTTCAAACTATTTTAAATATCTTTAAAGTCCAGATGAACTGTGAACGTTACAGTTTCTCTGGACAGCCATTAAAATGTTGTACAGTAAATGGTAAACACATTTTTTAGCACTGCATGTCTTATAAATCTATGTATGGATGCAGATCTCAGCAGTCACATCTACTGACAGATAAAGTGGGATCCTGTGACAATAGGGGTCTCCTTCTTGTGCGTGAATTCAAACAAAAGCAGCAGTAATACTAAACAATGCTCTGTTGTTGAGTTAGCTGTAGGAATTGTAGATGTGTAGGTTTTTATAGTGTCTAATGGAAGATAACTGAACCTTTCAACTAAATAACAAAGCACATATTTGTATTGAAAGCAAAAGACCAAGAAGCAGTTATTGCTGCTGTTTGATGGAGAATGGTCTGTTTGCAGTTTTAATTATTCCTGCAGTGGAGCTCCTACAATGTTGCTACCATGACAGAAGTCCAGGACAATACAGATATAACAAAGAACTAAAAGCTGAGAAAAATTATGTCTTTGCTATAATCAGGGTCAGATTATGGAGTTTTCCACTGACGTTCAGTACAATTTATTACGTGTTAATTAAGACTATAAAACAACAACAACAACAAAAAAAAAACTATAGACATGCAGAAGTCATCCAGACTGGTCAGTGGACATTTTATCATTGTTAAACCTTGCAGACACTTTTGAAGTTTTCACCCTACAGTTTATGAAAAGTAGGGCAGCTGTCTTTTCCAAATGAAATAAACTGTTTCTCCCAGAGATTTGGACTTTTTTAGCAACGTGCATTTAGTGGTGTGAGGACGGTGGTAAAGCTAGACTTTAATTTTTATTTTTCCTGGTTGGAAAACTGTGTTTCTCACTTTGGTGCACGACAGGAGTCTGATCTTGTTGTGGCCCTGGCTTTTGTAGTCAAAGATGAGTGAGTCTTAACCAAAAAGGGTCTTGTAACGACCACTTTAAAGAGGCTTCAGATAGAAGCTGTCATTATTTTCATGTTGGGAGGCAGAAGCCACTGTTAGGTGAGGCCACACACAAAACGTTTTTTGAAGATTTTGTTTTTGCCAAGGGTTCAACGTAAATTTAGATTGTATTGATGCTATTCAGTTACCGAAAAGTTGTGTAAATGCAAGTCCTGACATTATCTGAGTTGGAATGTCTACTTACCTCATTAACAAGAGCAGAAGCATTCAATCTTCTCTACATACCTTTCTGAACTCCCTCCCACCCTGGGTTTAACTAGGATTACATCCCATCATAAATGTGTCATAACAGATTTAGAAATGCTGTGTTTCAGCTGATAATGTCTGCTGGATCCTACTGCTATCAGTAACCTACTATTTTGTCATATTCCAGTCCCACTGGAGATGTCGACAATCATTGAAATATCCATCTGTTTCAACATTATTAGATCACATGCACGCCTTCCTGCCATCCAGACTAACCAAGACAGATGGAGGTTTCAACCACATGGCGCTGAACTGACACTGCAGAACGGTCTTGTGGTGGCAGCATCCTCTCAGAGCCAGCGATATTTTGGCTTAGCGTCTCCTAAGAGTATTTTTCTTCTTTATTTGTAGGTTAAAATGCTTGACGTCGTTCATGAGTTTTTATTCATCACAACTCCGGAAGAAATTACAGCTAAACAGAGTGAGAAGGGCACATTTTAGCACCTTCTGCCCATGATGCTTTAGCTGAAGAAGCATTCCTTCTTTGTGATTTTTCTTTGTGGCGACTGCTTAAACCCTCAAAAATGAACTAAATAAGGAACCATGTTGTTTTCTTGTTCATTCGCTCAAGGTTTAAAACTGTGACTTCTGTTGCTCTTCTTTGGGTTTTCCAAGCCAAAATTATCATTTTGTAAAAGAAAAATGAAGGCTAAATTATTGTCGAATGCTAGTGTTTGCCTGGCTAGCATGGTGTATCTGTAAATAAGGAAAACTGTGAATTTGGTGCTTACTGTCCCATCTGTTTTTTCAGCATTTTGAATCTAATTAAAAAACAAATTACAAACAATCATATATTTATGTTTTATATTTTGACCTTATACACAGGACCATTTGGGAGCCATTGGTATTCTGTTGAACTCTGTTTAGTTTTCTTTGCCTAGCATCAACTTACAATAAAACTCATGAGAGGAACTTTTAAAGCCCAGTATACCCAATTTAGTTTAATTCATTATAATCTCATTCTAATCCTTTGATTTAATCCCACGCCCTTAGCATTTATGAGACTTCTGAAGACAATGAAGAGGAGTACGTTCAACAGAGCCATTTTGTCACTTTCACTCAGCACTGTAAAAAATAAAATTTCCCTGGCAGCTTGGATACCAGTAAAGTACTTTGGAAAAAGTGGAATAAAATATTGAATTAAATTTAAATATTGGTATAATAATGGAATAAATATTTTATTCAAAATATACTATACTACTGCTAGTTGGGAAATGTGGCCTCTTAACCCATCTATAGTTATATAGTTACAGTTCTTTCACATTATTTTATTAGACATGTAAAATTGGTGCCTGTTTCTGTAATCATGTTTCTATTTTCCCAAAAAGAAAAAGCATTCAGGAAGAAAGCACAGCATTCACACTCAATCCGCACAAAAAAAAAAAAAAAAACCCACAGAAAGAGACAAAGCTTTCATTTATCAGCTGTTTCATGACTTTCCTTAGTTTGGAACTATTCTTTTTCCCCCTGACCCATTTTCAAAGTTTGCTTTGGATGCAGTTTGTTGTTCTCTCTTTTTACCCTATTCACAAGGATGTCATAGATGTGTGATTTATGTTGCACCCCTTGTAGACTTCAGCTGACTTTTCTTCTTTATAAAGAATTACTGGTTCTACTCTCACTTCTCTGTCAAAACGAAGCATAAATGTCTGAATTATATTGACCACAGCATCTATAGGACTCTTAGAGAAATGGAAAACTTCACATGAATTAATTGCGTTGAACTGTTATATAGTTAGATTCTTATTCAAACTTTTCCAGGTACCCACCACAAGCTAAGTGCTGCACTGGAAGTGCACCCATGTGAGATGAGGTGTTTCTTCCCTGTAAGAACCAATCATGTATGTTGTGTTTCAGGGCCTTGGTTCCAAGGTTGGTTGGAAGTGTGATGATGTCCGGCAGCCAGGAGAGAAGGTCCTGCAGGATATAAAGGAGAGGCGAGAGCAGGAGAAGCGGCTCCAAGAGATCCAACAGCAGCTGGAGAGTCTGGGTCACCGCCAGGAGATGACTGTAAGTTCAAAGCAGCTATGTTCATTTACACACACACACACACACACACATACAATGAAACACATGCTCACATTTACACCAGTGCATCTGAACAACGTCTATGTTGTAACACTCCTCAGTGTCTGAAGACACGTGTGTGACAAATGAGTACAAGCACTCGGCTCAACTCAGTCCTTCTCACAGGGGGAACGATGAAATCACTTGCAATATTCCCGTCTCTGCAGACCCATATCGTTTCCTTTTTCTCCCTATCTTGCTTCTCATGTATGCAGACTAACATGCTCACTTCACAGTTTACAACATGGTCGTGTTCTATCCTGATAGGTTTATTTCCTTCAACGTGTTTCATTTCTTTTTAGCATTCTTTGCGGAGATTCATGGCCGTCTGTCTACAATGTTCCCTAGAAACCTTTGAGCTTTGTCTGGTTTTAGGAGCTTCACCAGAGTTACAGCCAGAGAAAACCTTCTCCAAACACTGTAGCTAAAGGCACAAAAGGTGAATATTCCAAGAACAAAGGTGAATAATACACCTGATTTCTGCTTCTTTGACATTTATGACTTGAAATTTTGTGTGCAAGGAAAGCAAAGCAGTAAAGATAAATTTTGTGGATTAATTTTGTCGTTGGGGAACATCTTCTGGTGTTGCATGTCAATCTAGCTGTTTTTTTCTCTTTCTTTGGAGCAGTGATTTTATTATACTGTGCCTCTCACGCTGATAAACCACCACATAACATATACATGCCTAATATAAACATTAAAGATGGCCTTTTCGCTCACACAGTTAGGTAATAAAAAAATATAAGTGGAAGCCACACAAGATCAAAAAGCATCGTGCCATGCAGCCAGGACCTATTCTTGGCCTAATTAAGGAGCGAGAAGTGGAATTTTTGGCTAATTAAGTCACTCCATTTCAGGAATCTGTTCTTTCATGGTAATTACAAAACATCAAACCCACCGGTCTCTTAGCTACTGTTGCTGCAATACACGCTTTGCATTTGGTTGCAAGTTATAGCGTTTTGCATGTTGTCACATAATGACTGAATCCAGCATGAACTGCATACTCACAGTGTATATTCTTAGTGCCAGCGGGCTTGTTTTGTGGTTTGAAAAGATTTATTGGCACAGAATTTGTCTGGGAGGACATTCTTACCCAGTCTCACACAGCTGCAGTGTTCTCATAAAGTTGATTTGTATAACATCCATAACTCACAGTCTTTCACACAGTGCTTTTACACCTGAAGAGTTTACCTGTTATGCAAGTGCTATGAATAGTCCCCTGATGAAATAAGAAGAGGGAGATTACTAAGATGGGTTCATTGGTCTGTGTTTGTCACATTGCTTTGTGAGCTACACTCACAGGCTTGTGATAAAGAAAGTATAGTAGTAACCCTAACCCTAACTCTTAGTACACCCATGGTTTTGTTCAGTGGTTTTATGTGGAAATTATAGCAAAAAAAATCTGTTCTTAAAACGAGGTAATGCCGGACCTCAGATAAACAACACTGTGTCATTATATATGAAACACAAAATACAAATAAATTATGACACAGTGCCACGCATCCTTTGTTCTCAGCTGTTCCTGGGTCGGGTCACAGAGGCAGCTGCCTAAGCAAGGAAGACCCTCTCTCCAGCCACCTCTTCTAGCTTATCTGGGATGATTCAGAGGAGATCCCAGTTCCCAGTCGAGAGATGTAGTCCCTCCAGGGTGTCTTGGGTCTTGTCTGGAGTCTCTTCCTAGTGGGGCCTGCCCAGAATACCGCACCAGGGTGGGGTCTCGGAGACATCCTGACCATGACGCATCCTAATCCTAACCATACCTGAGTCACCTGATCTGGCTCCTTTTGATGCAGAGGAACTGGGATCTACTGGAAGCTTTCCCGCATTGCTGAGCTTGTCGGCCTGTCTCTAAAGGGGAACCCATCCACCCTGCAAAGGAAACTCATTTAGGCCTTTTGTATTCACAGTTTTGTACTTTTGGACACTACCCATAACTTGTGGCCAGAAGTGAGGGTAGGAAAGAAGATCAATCAGTAAATTGACTCAACTTCTTGCCTGAAAGTATGAGGGCAGTGACTTCTGAAGTTAATGTACCTATTTACTTATGTTAAGATCTGCTAAGGATACCAGCACTGTTATAGAAAGCCATCAAGAGCTTCATTGGGTGGTCAATATACTGGTATAAGCTGCAGTGGTTAGCGTCCACAGCTTCCAGTGATTACACATTTTTTCTTGTGAGTTTGTTACAGTCTGATGATAACAAAACTGTTTGTTATTTTTTTTTTCCTAATGATCCTGGATGACTTAATAGACTTGGATCTTGATTTAAGACTTTGCGTCATCCCTACTTTGCCTAGCTTTCAATCCAAACAATCCCTTTTCCAGTGAAATTTACCTCTGAGCCAAAAATTCTGATCTTGACTCTCACCTTTGATTTTCATTGTTCTCTTAATCGTCCTGTGCATCAAGGCCTCGGTTTATCTGCTAGGAAAGTATTATTTGTGTGACTGCCTTTCTTTCTTGTTAATGATTGGGAGTAAAATAAATATTCCGAGAAGGAGGAGATAAGACAAGTTCAATAGGGCTATTTTGAACCTTGGCAAATTATATCACACTAAACAGCTGATTTGATTCCATTTTTCCTTCAACTTCATTTGGCTGTTTTCCTACATCAACGGCAAAGGGAAGGACAACCTTTGCTTTTACTGAAAAGCAGGATAGCGCCGACAGGGCAGTCTTGTTTTAATCAGGTTAACATCAGGCGTCATACTTCCTTTCACATTATCCACCACGGCATTTCTCATTGCTCATTGCTTCTCAATAAAACCCAGCACGCAAACAGAAATCACCTTTAGAGTGTTGATAGCCGAGCAGCGTATTACATGTATAGACATCAACAGTTCTCTCAAGGCAAAGGTGAATACCCAGCCCCCATGGCAAGCCACAACTGGCACAAGTCTGTCAAGTTTGTTGTTCAAGCACTGTCCTACTTTATCATTCTGCCAGCTCAGCTGTTTTTTTTATAACGTTTTTTCTAATTTACATAGAATTGAGGTCAGATCCATCAGAAAAGAGAAGCTTTGAAAAAAAGAGGCTTTCATCACCTTCTCTGTTTCCATCCATCCACTTCCCTGGCTGTTTGCCACCAGCTTGTCATGCAGCCTGCTTGGGCTTGCCTCTATATGAACTCCTGAAACAGAAACAATTAAGAAATAGTTTTCATCAACAATGGACTCTTGTTCTTTTGTGACCATGGCATAGAATAGGAGGCGCTCCCACTTTTTTCTATAGAGGGAAAATAGTGTGAACCACAACTGAACTGGAAGCTGTAAATACTTTTTGAAATGTATTGGTCTTAAATCAAAATGAAAAGTACCTAAACGGATTTTGTGAAATCATTTTTCTCCTTTAGGACGGATTCATTGGTTTGGTTTGGGGAAGGTGTGAATACACTAACAAACTCTAAAGCGGATAAAAGAAGTGAATGTGGTCCACTGGCAAATGTAGGTCTAGTGAACCAAATACAGTAACTGGACTACAATGCAGGGAACTAAAAGTAAAATGACCCAAAAATATGCACATATAGACAGAGATGTGAAGATATAGAAGTAAAAATAAAGTAGAAGTCCTGCCATGTTTTTGGATCTACCTGTGCATTTAGGTGTTTTCACTGACAGGCTCATTTACCTTGCAGGGGAGCTGGGCTTATTAAATTTTCCTGGTTTAGTGACTGGTTGGAAAGAGCTGCCAAACAGGACTTCTACTTTTACTTTATACACCTCTGCATATAGATAATAGCCGGGATTTGATGCAGCTTCATGGTTCACTCTGATGTGGCGGAGACAGAAGTTGCCCCGTTTTTATCAGTAGGTGAGTCAGTGTTCATGTCCTTCTGTCTTGTACTCTCCTTCAGTAATTCTCTATGTGGCGTCGCCTTTGGTTATTATTATTTAAAAGGTCCAGTTGGCTTGAGTGAATGCAGTATGAATCCAAACTCATACAAAATACTTTTAAAACCCCCAATCATATGAGACTTTTAGTCTTACAGAGTCTATCAGACTATTGGGTGAGTGCACTTGTAGCTGGTAATTGTTTGGCACTCCTTGTCATGTTTCTTAGAAAGGAGGACTCAAGCTGCAGAAAGTTCAATGAGAAACAAGGATGATTCACAAAGTTTCTTCAGGAAGGAATCCAGAGGGAGAGATTGACGACGATCTGTTAACTGCCATGGAGGAGTTATTTGCTTTTATAATGGTGATGATAAGGGGCAGGTGTGCTTCTCATTATGGCCAGCTGCAGGTGGAGAGGCAGGAGAGACTGAGCATGAAGAGCAGGAAGGCCTGAGAAGCAGGAGGGAACCGTCACATGACACTCCTGGGCGGCTGTAGCTGGGTTACACACCCTTACATAAACTTCAAATATATTCAACTTCATTATTCCTTTATTTTCACGTATCCTCACTAACTAGGGATTTAATCTACTACAGCATTAAATAAATAATATATGAATTTAAGTGCCTTTAGATTGTCACATTAAATAATTTACAAGAGTAAGTTGAAAATTTCCATAAAGCTTTGAGCCCATGCGCTGTGATGTGTCTTCTTCAGGGAGGCTTCCTCTGCACTGATTGGGTGTTAAGGTTTAAGCAGGTTGGGCTTAACAGTAGAGCTGATCCAGTGCAGTACCACCTACCACTAAAATACCAAACATTTTGCACATATACTTCCAGTGTTGTAAGCAGGCTCAAAGTTACATTCAAAAGGCAAGCAACAGCACTCCAAGCAAGTATAGAACTAAACTTTACAGACTCAAAATTTCAGTTTTTTGTGTCAAGAAAAGCCAGAGGCATGTTTCAGCATCCATTTCATACAGATACCAGAGAAAAGACATGACTGACTGTGAAGTTACCAAACTCACAGCTTTTATTTCTGATGTTTTCTGACTAAACTTTATTTTTCCAGTTTTTCTCTTTTTTTTTTTTTTTTTCTCTCTTTCACAACCATGCAGGGAGTGTTAGGATGGCTACAATAAATAAAAGACATTACCCATGCAGGGTTAAATAATAACCCAATGATGAAGTGCAAAATCTGCCAATAATCAACTTTTGGAATCTACAAGTAACTTGTCTTCTCATAACAGCTACACTGGGGAAAAGATGCAATGTTTTTTCATGTTTCACATCCATCATTTATATAAAATATTATATGTATGTACTATTGTTATACTTATCACTTTTATAGCACTTTTTGTCGCAAAATTCCAAGTCAACAATGCCTAAACACTAAAATTGAGATTTCAGTAAAATGCTGTGTCCATTTTATATATACAGGTTATGACTTGGCTCTGTAGATATTATAATAGGTGGAAATAGATAATAGATAATCTAATAGATAATCATAGGTGGTGAATGATGGATATGACTATTTAATGAGGAAGATTAAGCACTGTTATTGCAGAGAAAACATCCTCAGATAAACTAAGAGAGCATTACTAATACCTGGTGTAAAATCAAATGCTTACACTAAAACATACCCAACATTCTCTGTTTTTGGGGGCAATGCAAATATATTATGAGTAAATGCTACAACAAACTGACTTTAGTCAGTCTATAAGTTGTGTCAGACCCATCATTATCCACATTGTCCAGCATTGAAATGACATAACATCACAATGTAGACAAAAGTATATGATTGCAGACAGTAAGGCAGACTTTCCTCATGAGTTATCTGAATGGGCGTGTAATGAATAAAATTCCTCCTTGTAGCCGGCCTCTGCGTCTGTGGGTCTGTAGCTGATAAAGCTCAGGTATGTGACTGAAGTTGGAGACCTTGAAAGTTGAGTAGCCCACGCTTGTTTTAAGCTGGTCTTGCATTGTATGTGTGTTCAAGAGCCAATAGTGAGCTGTGCAGAGATGGTGGTCCACTATATAGTAGATAGCTGGAGGGCTGAACAGCCCAGTCTTTGTAAGGTTCCTTCTCTGGTGGGAAACTGATCCTAAAGAATGACTGAGAACCGTTTAACAAAAGGTCTGAAGTTCACCCATGCTGTCTTTGTTTGGAATCCCCTGTCTGGAGGGTAACACCACACTCAACTGGATATAATGTTGGGCCTATTCAAACACAGAGGGAAGACAAATTATAGTTTAGGGAGTCAGATTGAAAACAATGTTAGGAGTTGCCAAACATGAGAGAGACAGAAGTTTTTCTTAAATGAGGTAGTTAAAATGTAAAAACTGTCATATCTGAAACTGGCCAGTAACATCCCAGTGACATGTTGAGCTTGCTGTTTTGATGATGACTTGGCCATTTCTCCAGGACCTTTAGTGATGTGTTTGTGTGCTTAAAAGGGTCTTTCATTAATTTCCGTTAGGAACAACTCTGTTTGTGAGCTAAAAATCATTGTTCTTGCCTTGCTGATAACTCAGTGGAAGGAAGATACTTTGTGGAAGTACGTTTATCAACTGTTTATCGTGTATTTACTTTGGGCAGCCTTTCTGTTATAGCAAGAGTTTCTCTTATTAAAATTACTTTGGCCCCACTGAACATCGGCAGCAGTTACACATGAAGAACTGACAGACTCCTAACTCTTAACTGGCTGTGTGCCATTTATTCAGACAGAAAAACACATCTTAGTCACCACAGCCACCAGATTGGTCTGCGTATCACTGAGAAGACCTGAGATCAACAGCTCTTACTGAGTTGTACCATTTGGCTTGAAATGATGTGTATGTTGATTTGTGTATTTAAAGTGCCCTGTGACAACATTATTGTGAAGAAGTGCTATACAAATAAAGTTGAATTGAATTTAATCAAGTTCTTTTTCTTCTATTTCTTCTTTGGTCCTCTCCTTTGGTAAATCTGACTGACTCCCATCGTCAAGATGTCTGGTATTTATTCAAATTCAAATTCAAATTCAAATTTTCTTTATTCATCTGTTAGGAACTTCATTTGCAGAGGAGACGGTGCTACAGACATAACAACGTTAAAACATGTGTTTACATCACACATTCATTCATGCCGTTCATCAAAATAAAACATGAAATTCATTAAGAAAAATTTAAATTAAGAACCATGGTTTCCAGATCAGCTGTTTAGCAAGCAAACAGAGGCTGGGATGAAACTAGAGGATGCTCTTTTTATCCTCAACGGATCTTTACCTGTGTCCTGAAGGCAGCAGGGTGTAGTAAGGGCTCAGTGGGTGTGAGGAGTCAGTGGAGATCTGTGGGCTTTTTCTCAAAACTTATTTCCATTAGAACTCCAGCCAGCCGATTACTTATTATTCAATCATTTTATCCCATTCATGTGAGCTTACGCGTCAATTATGCACATGAAATATACTTTACATTTACCATTTCAAGTGAATTATTATACTCTTAGTTTGTCAGTTGAACCCAGTAGGATTTATTAAAACAGATGGAGTTGCCTCTTCCAAGGCAAACCTTCTTACCCCTCAGCAGGGACACACCTGAGAGGTCATTGCTGGAAAACCAGACTGATGGACATCTGAATAAATGGGGAAATAATCCTTTCTGTGATTTTTGGCTTTTTTAACACACACAGTTTTGATGAGTAGTGTACACTCAAATCATTACTGGACTTATAGGATAATTTTTCAAGGCAATCCATAGAAAAATGTCATGTTTTGCTTTACATGGATCAAAGGACAAACACACTGATGTCTTGAATGTTTGACAGAAAACGACACTGTGGGGAATTTAGAGTATAAATGCTTTTTTTTCCCCTAAAGTAGCACAAATTAGGCCATGATAATTTGAATGTGGATGGAATTGTATGGTGAAGATATCTATCAGCAACTGGTTTTTGGTAAATTACTGGTGGGTTTCAGAGGGTGGTCTGGTCGGCAGATGATCGATGTGGAGTATTAGCTTCAACTAAAGAGGATAGATGAGACACAGGAATGTGATTTTAACCTTGAGTTACACAGCAGGATGTGGGGAAGATGTAAAAACAGCTGCAATGGGTACGATATTTTCTCAGGACAGAGTGTCTGTGATGGGTCACGCTGAGATATCTCCTGTATCTTCCTGAAGACCTAGTTTCCAAACAGGTTTTTTCCCTTGCTGTTGAATTATTTAGGAATATTATAATCAGTCTGCGGCTATAATATGTTCGCCAACATTACATTACCTTGATGAAACTTAGATGAAAATGTCAGTGTTGTATTTATCGCTTCTCCTGTCAACCACAAAAGGTAAAAAAAAATTCAGTTATTCCAGCAGACAGAAGAACTGGGTCATGACAGCCGTATTGTAAGGCCAGGGACATTCTGTTCAGTGTAGTATGACAGCTAGAAACACAAGCACACATGCTGAGAGAATGATGACAGTCATGGCTACTCACACTCAGACATTTGCTCTTCTGCACTTGGTCTACGCACACGTTCTGTGTTATGAAAGGTAATGAGTTGATACTATTGAAATAAATGAACCATTGCATTGCAGCTGTCTAAATAAAGTACAACTTCCTCACAGGAGGACATGGCAACTGCCTGTGAGAACTCATGCAGGTAAATTAACCTCACTTCATCCTCACTGTCAAGAAATTATAGATTTGAAGGGCTATTTCATCGCCAGGTACAAATCCTTTTACCCCCTTTCTTTCCTTTTAGAAACATTCAATCAACTTCCCATCATAGCCAAGTTTAAGAAAGTTGGCTTTCATCCTTGAGCTCACATGCAGTTAAACACAAACGGCATGTGAGGAGCCTGACTTATCTGTAGAAAAACAATACTTTCATCGAACTGGAAGTGTTTTTTTTTTTTTTCCCTGAGAGCTTCCAACTAAAAGCTCGAGGGACAGCATCAGCAGAGCGGCATGTTAGTAGGAAGTTCCAATAATGTGTCAGCTCTAAAGTTAATGCAACACATCATCTGGATTTGTCAAAATCTTTGTTTTAACTCCAGTAAATGAGCTGGGAACAAATTGTGGGGTGGTAGAGGGCTCACATGAGGCCTGAAATATTGACAGCCAGATGCAGTGTGTTTCTGCATGAAACACATTTTAAAGTAATAAAAAAAAATGCACACCATTGAAATAATGCATGTATTTTTGTTTTTGGTTTTTTTTGCAGAATGAGGCACCACATCTTACTGAGGAGCAGTTAATCAGCCTGCTGGATGAATGTGACCTGACAGTGCTGGAACCAGGACCATGAGACGAATAAAGCAACACCATGAGATCCTATAAAATATTTCACTAGTTCCTTTGAACTCCTGCTGCCAGAACACCCTCGCTGGATTACAACAATGGATTGACACAGAAAAACTTCGACATGTTTAAAGACGATGTGATATTGTGATAGAAAGAGCAGCATGATGAAGAGTTTTCCAAATGTAGCAGCGGTCGAAAAATTATCCAAAAATATTGTCAGCTGTTGATTAGAGCTGTAACTTCTGGTCTAATTGGTCTATATTTTCTTAATTTGCAGCTGGATTGCAACCCATTGCTTTTATTTGTGTTTGTGTCCAGGAATGAGGAAACAGAGCAGCAGGGAGTCCCTTTGTATCAACCCAAGTAGCATCAATGAGAACAGAAAATTGCCATCATTAAGTCTAATAAGGGGGTTAGGTGGCCGCAGAATGTTCTGCTGCACACATAAACAGCTAATGCAGCAGGTCTCTGGGGGTTGTGTATGCTTGTGTTAGTATTGTGTGGTAAGACATTAAACATGTCAGAGGGGGCATCTCTTCTTTGCAATAGTGGTACCATACCATACCATACCATACCATACCATACCATACCATACCATACCATACCATACCATATTTATATATAAAGCACTTTAAAAACAACATACAGCTGACCAAAGTGTTGTACAGAAACAGCAAGTGAATAAAAACAGCTTAAGAAAATAAAATAACAATAAAATGGTAAAATAAGAGATACATGAATAAGAACAGTTAAAAATAAAATACAAGGACACAGATGACAACTCATTCTTGCTAAAATGACAGCGGTAGTCAGTTCCAGTTCAGCTAGCATTCCAGTCATTCCTGCCTCGAAAGGTGTTCTGTTCAGAGTGGCTCAGATTAGTTGGATCTTGTGAAACTGGACCCCGTGTGAATTTAATTTGAATTCAGATGAGTGGATTCCACCAAGAAAAGATGACCAGCTATGAGACTGATGCTCTTTGGTTTGTTTGAGAGATTTGTGGAAGCTGTTGACAGGATTCCAATTTGCTCCTGCTCATGCAGCCTGCACCTGGCCGACCTCTGCCCAGAGGCCTCGCCTTTATATTCTCCTGGCACTGGACACACTGGGGCGTGCTCATCTCACTACTCACCTCACACACACATTCTGACCCCACATTCCTCCTCACTAAAACCATATCAACCAAATGCACTAGACAATTCCCCTCAGGGGCCCTACTACCAGTCTTGCGCGATCTGAGAGGACATGTAGTCACTGTTCAGACTTACTGAAGCACATGGAAGTAACAGTTGTAATATAATCATTACATGTGTTGGATATACGTCTGTTCCACAGATATCATGTATGTCAGCACTACAATGTGTTCTTAGAATGGACTATGCTGTTTACTGCTCATGTAGGGTAATGGAAACCCAGTGAGATCATTGTGGTAAGAATGAGGTCACCTCAAAAGTAAAGAGACCTGCAGCAAACTAAGACTGTCTGGGTTTTAGATAACAGCTCTTTTTGACTCTGTGAAAGACTTAGATTAGCTGTTTGGATTTTGTGTGCAGATGATTTACTGGTGAAGGGTTGTACGGTGTGGATAACCAATCATTTGTTTAGTTATATATATATATATATAAAAATTGTGGTATTTCGAAGCACATTCAGGCTGCGCGAAGGAGACCATAACTGCAGTTAAACTTCACCCCCACAAAAATTTGTGAGTTTATCGCTCTGCAGCCCATAATCCCTTCTGTCTGCTTGTCATGAGAGTGCCGTCATTTGAAGGCAAGACGCCCATGCAGTGTGTGATCAGATGTGTATGGATGCGCTGCTTAAGTGGGTTATACTTCATGTTGAGTGTTTCTGCCGTTGACTCCCAAGGATACTCCCTTTCTCAGAGGCTTCACTACACTCAACTAATGGATTCCAGTCGCCTGGATCAGCATGGCTCGGCTCCCTTTATATTTCAAGGGAGAACACCTTAATCATGGTGGATATGAAGTTCAAAGACCACTGGGAGAGAAGAAAGACCCAACAACTATTTAACTGTTTGTTTGCCCACAAAGACACCAAGAATCTCAGAATCTTAACTTTTTTTTCCTGAAAATTTTATTGTTCAGTTGACATTACAAAAAAAAAAAAAAAAAGTAGGAATATAAACAGCAATTTGAGTAGAAACCATGGTACAAATGTTTATAGAAAAAGCTTCACTAATAATAAAAAAAAAAAAAGGACATACAAAAAACAAACAAAAAAAAAACAACAAAAAACAAAGACATCCTCATGTCAGTGTGCAAAAAGTTTATACAAATAGAAGCGCTTCCATAAGAGGCTACGCTTCTAGATAAATTATTTAAATAGCATATATCTACACAAATAACATAATAAACAAACATAATAATTTATCAAAACAGCACAGGAAAATACATATTGCAAAACATGGTCAAGAAAACATTTCTTTAATCATTTAATCTTGTTTGGGCTTCTTTTGCTACAAAAATATCTTATATACAGAATATAAATGATACCAAAGTCTTGCTGAAAATATGAAGCCAACCAATTTATACTTAATGAGGTAATATTTGTACATAAAGGGTTTCCTTTTCGCCCTCTTTGTCAAAAATGAGCACTCAATCTCAAACACACCAATCATGCACACTGTGCAGAAGCAGACTGCTTTTATAGTTCGCTGTCCTAATTAGAACTGATTATTCAAACATTGCTGCTTTAAGTACGTTTTAATAGGTCGCTGATAACATTTAATGATGCAGAGGTGAGTTAGAATTATAGCCTCTGTGGATAAGTACAAATACAATTTCACACTCGTAAAGACTCAAAGGAAACAGACTGGCCCTCACTGTCCCCTGATATTAACATAATATTTGCGTACAGTTTCTGTTCCAAAGCAGTAGTTGTTGTGTGTCTGCATCGGGGCCCTGTGCTGTCCTGCTAACGCTCTTTCCTGAGAAGACTAATGATTCGGGCCAGCCCTACGTCTCTGCTACAGACCAGGCTTCATGTGTCTGTAACAACTGGTGTGAGGAGTCATCAGAGAAATTTGATCTCAGTTTTGTCTTGGTTGTCTTCATATTTATGCTTGTTGGGTGGCATACTTGCACAAACACACAAAAAAACATTCACTCTCTTTGATAGTTACAGTCAGTCCATACTGTCCACGGTCCCTCAATGGTTCCTTCATGGGGGATTTTCTTTTTTTTTTTCCACCCCAGCCAAAGAAAGTTCTGGTACTGCTTTCTTCTTACTGAAAAAAATGATCTTTCGAGTCCACAGCAGATGTAAGTTAATGCTCAAAAATAACACACACACACACATACAAAAATGCAAAAACACTCTTCCCTTTGCTCCCTCATCCACAGAGGAACAACAGTTCTGGTGTGCAAAGCAATAAAATGTGGCCATTGTTTAGCGCAGACAAAGTGAGAGGGTCTATTTCTTCTGAGCAAAGCTGCGCTCACAGTTTGAGTCTGACGCGGAATTATCATTCAACTTTCATTTGGCTTTAACTCCTGAGGTCACTCCACATGTTGGTCCACTTGCTCGACATACCTCTGATGTGCATTTCTCAACAGGAAAATGTTAAAAAAAGAAATCGATCCATGCCTTGGAAATTAGATTTAGGGTGATACATTCTTCTGGAAGTCTCCTGGGGTGCAATTATGTATCTGAAAGGAAAGAAATAAACCAGTTACGAATCATGTTTGAAGTGGTGGTTGTGTATTTTGGAAGTGTTAAAACTAGGACATATGCGCTTACCTCTACATTCATATTTGAGGTCTGAGAAGTAAACCATCTCCTGAGAGAAGACATACAAGCCTAGTCGCCCACCAGCATATGTCTTGTCATAGATGTTTCCAGAATCAGCCATGATTCTCTTCCCTTCATACATGACCACTCTGAAAAGTTAACGCAGTCTCATGAGCTCTGTGCTGTTTCAATAACAATTAAGGACATTTGCAGTTGAATAGAGTTTCAGACTCACCTAATAAGTCCAGTCTTGGGTCTGTGGGTCAGATGCCATCTGTAGGCGGTGAAGTCCTTCCAGCCAATGTTCTTGGGGTCGTGCCACAGAGTACGCACCTATAAATGAAGAATTGCAATGGTTAACAAGAGGTAAGTGGCGCAACTCCCATTATGTCCCAAGCTGAGTCCACTATTGTGCGCTCACCTGTCCTGGGGTGTCTCCAGTGTGCCACAGAGCATTCCTCAGGTGCTCTCCAGGCCCCGTGGTGGAGTTGACTACTTTGATTGACAAGCCAGAGTAGCCCTGAGCTCTTGTAGGTGTCTGGGACCAGTAGGTCTGTGTAATCTGTTTCCACATCACAGTGTAGAAGCGGGAGCTGGACTGGTAGCCAAACACGAACCCGGCATAATCGTCATCTCTGTCCGTGTTGATGAAGAACGTTCCACTGAAGTCCACAGCGCTGAACTCATCATAACCTTAAAGAATAGTGAGGGATGTTTTAGAATCACCACTATTTGGAGTATGGCTTTCTTAAAGTAAGGTTTTCTTCCTGTATTCTGCTTACCAACAGCAATGCCAGGGTCACAGTTAACAGTTTGCACCAACTCCTTGCCCTGATGTCTCACTACCCAGTTGGGGTCAATCTGAGAGGTACCCTTAGGGTCCAAAGGAACCATCTGGAACCTGCGGAAGTCTGTTTCACTGATGGCAAAGTTCTCGGGGCACACATCATAGATGTCCAGTACATTATCTTGGTCAAAATCGTCTTTACACACATCACCACGGCCATCACCTGGAAGGAACATATGGATATGGAGTAAAAAAAGAGCAAATGCTTAAAATGAGAGGCTGTAAAGGGACATCTAGAGGAATTGCGCCAATCTTTTGTAGGACTCACCATCAGAATCTACTTGATCAGGGTTAAAGGCCAATCGGCAGTTGTCTTTGTCATCAGGGATGCCATCATTGTCATCGTCATGGTCGCAGGCGTCACCTTTGCCGTCCTTGTCGTGGTCTGCCTGGTTGGCGTTGGGGATGTAGGGGCAGTTGTCGATGTTGTTCTGGTGACCGTCCTCGTCAATGTCCTGGTTGTTGTCGCATTTGTCTCCGACGCGATCTGAGTCTGAGTCAATCTGAGGAGGAACAGAAAAATTCCTTCAGGATGAGATTTCCCAAAGAACGGCTCCGCACACTATGAGACACTTGTCCTCTCTTCAATTTGCTCCTTCTGCTGCTTTTCAGTAGCCTCAATATGAGAGGTGCTACCCTGGATGTAAATGCAGCCCCTTGTTTTCAGGTATGCTAGCAATGTCCCTCGAGACAAGTGTTCAGTGTTCATGCACCTCAGCAAATCACTCATTTGTATTATTTTTCTTTTTTAAGTCAGAAGAGCCGAAAAGAGAAAGAGCATTATTCTCCTGCCATGAATTAGTCAGGTTGCTCGCTTTAATTGAAACAGAAGCAGTCAGGTTAAGCTCCAACCATGTTGCTGTAATGCAAAGGTGAAATGTAACATTACCTGATCTGGGTTGTGTTCCAGAGGGCAGTTGTCACAGTGATCTCCCACTCCATCCCTGTCGGTGTCTCTCTGGTCCACGTTGTAAACGTATGGGCAGTTGTCGTTCTCATTCAGAATGCCTGTTCAACAAAAACATTTTTACATTTGCCCTCACAGCTCTGCACGTGCTCACGCTCTTCAGGAATGAACACAGACAAAGCTCAAATCAGAATTTTGGAGAGGTTACTTACCATCGCCATCAATGTCGATTGCGCATGCATCACCCTCGCCGTTGTTGTCGGTGTCGGTTTGGTCAGTGTTGGCTTCAAACACACAGTTGTCACAGCGGTCACCAACATCATCCCTGTCTGCATCATACTGGGCGGGGTTGTACACTCTTGGGCAGTTGTCCTAATTTTAAAGAGAAATATCAATTAAAGAACTGAAATGGGTCATGGCAGAAGGAGGTTTTATTTATAAGAACAGAGTTGTGTTTTTCCAGTGTTTTTGGACATTTTTTTCCTGTCTTACTTTGGCTGGAATGTAATATTCCACTGGCAACTGTACACATGCATTTTTCTTGCCCAGCTTTCCAAACCCACACTGAGAATTGTGGGCAACCAGCCACCTCATCCTCAATTCTTGGCTTTATGTGGAAATTTTACTACTTTTCCCGCACAACTAACAACTTCTACTGTAGTTCTCTGGTGAAAACACACAAGCTTAAGCAATCTGCATTCCTACTGCCCAAAGGAAGGATGGCTACAGATGATTGCTATGTGTGGCCTCTGGGGAAAGTACAGTTTGAGTCTAAAAAAACTTCACGATTACTCACCCTATCATCGGGGATCCCATCATTGTCATCATCATGGTCACATTCATCACCCAAGCCATCTTTGTCATGATCTTCCTGGCCAGAGTTGGGGAGGTTGGGGCAATTATCCTATAAAGGAACAAAAGACAGTGTAAGGAGGCAATTATCACAATAATGGAGTGCAGATGGATTATAGTGGCTTCTGAGGTGTCTGTCCATGTGGGGTCTGGCTACCTTCTTGCAGTGATAAGTGGCATTTTCCACACACAGCAGGTCAGTGTTGGGCCACCCGTCCAGGTCAGTGTCTTCCCCACAAATCCGGCCATTCCCAGCATAGCCTGGCTTACACTCACAGCGGAACATGGAGTCGGAGAAGACGCCCAAGTAGATGCAATTTGCATTTTTATGGCAGTCGTGGCTGCCGTCCTGACAAGGGTTACGGGGAGTGCAAACCTAAAAGAAATTACAGAGTGTTGAGCAAAACAGAAAAAAAAAGCTAGCTGCTGATATACTAGCCATAACGACAGCAAATAAGTACCAATCCAAACCTGTTTTTTAGCTGTAGCCTGTTCCACTCCTCTACCAAAGGGCTGGGGACCAGAGAAACGTGCGGGGCAGGGGAGACAGTTGTAGCCTGGATCAGTGTTCTCACAGCGATGGACTCCATTATGAGTATGGCAAGCATCTGGGACCTCTTTGCATTCATCAATGTCCTTGCACGTGATGCCATCACCAGTATAGCCAAGTGGACACTTGCCACATGTGAAAGACCCATCGGGGAAGCTGGTGCACTTTGTGCCAGGGAAGCATGGGTTTGAAAGACAGCCATCTAAGGACAGAAAGAATGTGTGCTTTAACAAAGCAATCTGTTGTGTAGGATGCAGTGTGTTTTAATGGTTTGCTAAGCTTAGACACGTACCAATAGGGCAGTCTTCCTTGTTACAAACTTGAATCATAGTAGCATCTCCAATGCAATCCTTTCCACCATATTTGGGTGCAGGATCAGTGCAAAGACGTTTTCGGCTTTGAATTCCACCACCACAAGTAACAGAGCAGGTGTCCCATGGTGACCAGGGTCCCCAACCTCCATTGACTTGAATGCAAAAATCAACATTTATTATCCTGGTATGGATGAATGGATGCTGTTCCATATTTAGCTCCTGATGTTTAACTCACCAGGACATGGTGACTTCTGGCAGACTTTGGTGTGACGTCCCTCTCCTTGGCAGTCTCTTCCACCCATCTGGGGTGTGGGGGAGTTGCAGAGGCGGATTTGTGTCATGACCCCCTCACCACAGGTCACAGAGCATGAAGACCAGGGTGACCAGTGGCTCCAACCTCCATCCTGTTTGACTGTGACAAACACATGAACAGTTAATTCACAAATATTTCAGTCTGAAAAAAAAAATGAGCAGGGTTGCAAATGTTGAGAGACTTACAGCGCTTGTCACATTCTTGCGGGTAGCAGTCACGGGTCTGGACAGATGTACCCTCACACTTGCTGTTGATGCGGTCACAGGAACGTCCACGCTGTTGGATGCCACGGCCGCAAGTCACCGAACAATGGGTCCAGTCAGACCAGGCGGACCAACCATCTTCTGCATAATCGCTGGCTGTACAGAGACAAACACATTTGGGAATAAATCTTAACTTGATAAGAGATAAAATAAAACTCGGTTCATGAAATTCACAGAAGAAGAAGCTTACGTGTTCCACAGCGGGGACAGCACTCTCCATCAGGCACTGTGGCGTTGGCACATGGGATCAGAGGGCAAGAGATTTTACGACACACGGTAGCAGAGTTCTGCACAGAGGAACAGTTTAATGAGAAAAAGTGCAATAAGAGTAACTTTGCTAATCCTGTTCCAAGCCTAATTGCTGTATTTCAGAAAGTAACAGTCTTCTAAGGTTTCCAACCAACACCTGCTGTGGTGGAAGAAAACCTGCAGTAATCCTCACTAATACTCTCCCACTAACACCCAAATAATAACATTGAACATGAGCAGCTTCCACTAAAAGGCCAGAAGTAAAAGAGCCTCATGCTGCTTTGTTGATCGTTTCAGACAGAGTGTCGATGCCTTTCGGACAAGAGCATGGCAATTACGAAGAAAGGTGCTAATAAAAAACACTATTATCACTTTACCGCAGCAGATTAGGAGGAAGTAGCACTATGTCCTTCCTCAGCTGAGCCCTGGCATGTTTAAAGGTTACATTCCTGTAGGTGTTATGACACTTACCTGACAGGTGCACTCGGTGCAGCCATCCACCGTCCACTCATCTTTGTCCTTGTGCACAATGCCATTATGGATGCAGACTCCACTGTGGATGTTCATTTGGTTTTTCAGGAGCTGGCTGTCTGATGACTGGGGGAAAGAGAACGTGAGAGTGAGGAGGGGGCTGCTCAGGGCAAAAGATGGAAAACTTCAACTTTGCCAAGGTTCCGATACAAATGAATCACCGTCCGGCACCATGATTAAGACATTGCTGAAATCTAGTGAAGCAGTGCAAATGTGACCGACGGCCAAACGTATTTGTGTATTCACATGGGTCTCATTAAGAACTTGGCTAGTGACAGCCATTACTGTGACAAGTGGCCATGCACCAAGGAATGAATTAACTAAAAGCAGATTGAAAGACTAGCAGACGGGGAAAAGAGGGAGTCAGAGATGACAAACAGCAGACCCGGATGTTCCTTTCAACTTACCACTTTTTGGAGATCATTCAGCACTTTTTTGACAATGACATTGAGTCCCCTGAGTTCTTTAAACATGCTGGCGATGTCCTCACAGGAGAAGCCGCAGACAGACTGCAGATCTGCTCAGGAAGAGTTCAATAAATGAGCTCAACTTACATATTTAAGTGGAAAAGAGGTACAGCTCTAATGGGAGGAAAGGTCTCACCTTTGGCTTTGTGGCCGGTGTAATCGGTCCTAATAGCAGGGCTGGAGCCATTCACTGGGTTGTCCAGGGTCATGACATCAGTTAAGGTTGCTGGATGGTGGAAAGGGTGGATTGATTATTGCTTGCAGTAACACAATCAGGCACTTCTTATTTTTTGCAACAGTTGGTTTTAAGACTTACCTCCACTTTGACACCCCTTGTTTCTCAGTATGGCATCCAAGGTGGTACCAAATACAAAGCGCACATTCTGAAGCACTCCCTTCAAAAAGATAAAGAACGTGTTAAAGCTTTAAAACTTTCTTTTCCTACATCTTCATTTATAAAAAAAAGACAAACAAAACAAAACAAAAACCAGTTGGATATCTATACCAAACCATTTCTTACCATGAACTTGTCCTTCACAGCTCCCTTTCCAATCCTGAGCCTGGCCATGTCTGCCACCTCTCGGGCCAGCACCGTCTGGATTGGCACATCCATCTCTGCCACATTGACTTCCTCACAGCCCACAAAAAGCTGCGCCCTGTCCTCCTGCACGAACAGCGTGATGTTCTTCCAATGCCCTGTGGCCAAACCCGCATCCTCGATGGACACGACCTGCTGCTGGTTGATGGTGGTGTAGACCATATCCAGGGTGTTCGCCTTCCCGTTGGAAATTATCTCAAAAACCGGTCCGGATCCATCGGTTTTCTCAATGGTCAGCAAACTGCCTCTGGTTTTTTTGAACTGCTTCAGGTTGACCAGGAGGAGGAAGCCCCGCTCGGCTTGGATGGAGTCCAGGAGGTCCCTGAAGGAGCTGTCTGGGACGGCGGGGATCAAGTCTGCGTTCAGGACCTTGTAAGCTGGGCTGTAGGGATCTTCGCCTTTGACCAGACTCACTCCGTGGTGCCTTTTGTTTACCCGGGCCAGATCAAATAAGTCATACACACTGTTATCATCTCGACTCTCTGTGGTTAAAGAAAAAAGGAAAAGGGAAGAAAAGCGCCGGTTACTTCTGTATCAGAGCGCACAAAAAGACAAAGAAACCACTGGCTATAAAATCATACCAGAATAAAATAAATGAATGCAACATTTCAAAAATCATATTTCCTCTAAGGGCAACCAGAATGATCAAAAAAAAAAAAAGAAGAAAGAAACTATAATCAACACAATCCCCTGCAAGAACAGTTAATGTCTTTTATACAACAAACTGGAAAGATTGAACAGATTTTTTAAAAAAAAGGTTTAAAGGCTAAATAGTTGTTTTCCATTCTTACCTGCCAGTCTTGCGCCCTCACAGCTCCAAAGCATCAGCAGCAAAAAGATGCCAGACAGCATCATCTCCAGATGTCACTGGACCCTGTTGCAAGCAAAGAAGTTACTGAGCACATGTAATCCGGGTATCAGAAATGTCACATATCGCAGAAAGATGTGTACAAACCTTTTAAATGAAAACTGCTTTTGAAAAAATAAAAAGGATTTGAAAAGGGAATAAAAAGAAAAAGTCCTTGCTTCACAGATTATTTATCCCGTGTCTCTCTCTCTCTACCTTTCGCTCTTGCAGAAGTTCAGTGACTGGAAGCAAAGTTTCTCTGCGTTTCTTCTCTAATCTGATGCCTCACTTTATTCATCTGACTTGTGCTTCTGTTTTAGGTGCTATTTATATAATTTGAGGACATTCCTGAGCTCTTGTCTGGACCAATGGGATGTCAGCAGGAGAATGGGACGGACTTGTTTTCTTACCTCACGGCCAGTCAGAGCAAATCTGAGACGCACAAGAGGGGGGAGAGAGAAAAAAAACATTCCTGAGTAGAATTTCCATCATCGGATAAATATTTCATCCCCACAGAAACCGAGACTTGGTCGTTTCCGGTCAAATAAAAGTTATCATTTTATTAGTCTCAATTATATAGTCTCAATTCAATTTATAAGTCATTTTCTGATCATTTTACTGATAAAACGGTAATCCAGAGCGGTTTATCTGAAAAGCTCTAAGAATAAAAAAAAAAAAAAACTCGATTTAAAAATAATGATTAATATTTAGTTTTATTTAACATCGTGTGTATTCGCCCCTCAATACATTTATTGGACTGAAAGTTACAGCTCTTTCACATCATGTCATTAATATATTTTGCCACTAGGGGGCTCACCGAGTGAAGAACAGAGTGTACTGGTCCGCGTGGGGAATGAAGGATGGATGATGTGTCCGTGTGTCTTTTACAAAAATGTGAATAAAAGTAATAGAAATCATGAACATCTTAAGCTTGTCTTACAAAATGAAAGGAAGGAATTATATAACAAAATAGATGGAAACTGTATTGTGAGCTAAAGTGTTTATTTGAACTTTACCATCATCTATCTATCTATCTATCTATCTATCTATCTATCTATCTATCTATCTATCTATCTATCTATCTATCTATCTATCTATCTATCTATCTATCTATCTATCATCTATCTATCTATCTATCTATCTATCTATCTATCTATCTATCTATCTATCTATCTATCTATCTATGTAGCAAGTAAAGGAACATTTAATGTTTAGTAATATGTAATAAATATGCATCCTGCATTTCACTGCTGTATGTTTAAGACTGAGATAAACAATTGAATTAACTGGTTGGTTGTTTCATTTTTAGAAGTTCATCAGTCTGTCAAATTTACTATTTTCCCTGAAAAAAGGGGTTATACAACAGTAAACTGTCTACTTAAAGAATGTGGCAGAATAATATAAAATATTTCATGAATAAATATCTGGTTAAAAGGAAAAATTTAGAATCATATTGTTTTAAGTGATGTGTGCATTTTGACAGCAACTAATCAGCTCAGCTTTAATCAACGTATTGCCATTTTCACCTTTATCCAGATTTCTTAGAAATCATGACCTCCCCATTCTGCCAAAGGTTGAAGTTTGTGGCTGAGCATTTAACCTTTAACCTCCTTTCTCTACATCTGCTTTCCCACCTCAGAGTGAGGACAGACTTCTTGACAGAGACTTTTCAGTTTACTCTTCACCAGAAATACATTCTGCTTTTTTTTTTTTTTTTTTTTTTTCTTCCTCCCAGTGAAAATCCGTGTTTGCTGACGGTTTGAATCACACCAGCGTGCAGACTTATGGATGCAGAAGAAAAATGGGAGTGTGTGACTGGGATGAAAGTCTTCTGCAAAGATGAGGGAACACTGAGGCGCCTGCATGCTGGGCTGACCAGAGCTCAAATACAGAGGGGCCTAAAAATAGGTTGATTGTAATGAGACACAACATGTAGATACCTGTTCTTCAGCCAGCGTTCGCAGGAACGCGTGCGTTTTATGACCGCTGGTCTTTCTCTGACATATGGGATTTACAGCGTGTACTACTCACCTTGGTGAAATATAAGACTACAGGAAGTGATGAGGCAGCAACCAAGCTTTACAGGTCAGACTCTTATCCAAGTGGAAAAAGGCTCCAGGGTTGTGAAATGGGATCAAGGTGGAATGGCTTCATGGAAAAGAATTTTGGAGATATCATATGTAGGTGTGACTGTACACATCCCTGTGGGCATGCTCGTGAGCTTACAGCGTGGGATGAGACTGTGTTGGAGGGGAGTAGACCTGCCAAGGACTAATGAATACCCACTCCACAGAGCCAAAACGGAAACAGCCCATAGATAGCAACTGTTTACCCTGAGTGTGTTTCCCTGGGTTTTATTCCAACTGGGAAAGCTGAGGAACAGTGTCAGTGGGTGGGAGTTCTGTTGTGTTTTTATCACAAGAGATGTCTGGTCTTTTCTGTATGAGTGTCCAGATAACACAACCTCATACTGTTTTGACTGCTTTTTCTAACCTTTCTGGATAAGCTACTGTATGTCTCAGACTATGTTTAACATCACTGCAGTCAAATAACTGCTTTTTTCTTTTTGTTGCATTTTGCAAGTTTCAAATTATGTAAAGGTCAGGAAGATTTTCTGATTTAACCATCGTATTAAAACAATGGTCTATCCCAAGATCTGTCTTTGCTTAAGCAGACAAACCCACTTGAAACGAGCCAGTTTGGTTTGTTTATAAGACAAGTAGTATGACTAGCTCACCTGGCTGAGCTATAAAATGGCTTAGTACTGTCAACAATACTCCAGACTATTTCTGTTTGGACCATCCCCAACATGCTGAGGGGACAAATATGATAAATGTTAGAGTTTTTCAAATTCTTTTGAGTCACAGTGAACAATGGATCACATCGCTTCCTGACTTGAGGAGAAGAAGCTTCAGCACTGCTTTATATTGTACCGAAACAGAAGCATAAACCCGTAAGAACAAGTAGAAGGACTTAAATAACTTGAAAAACTACGTTCAGCACTGAAAACAGGTAAATAAACAAGACCAGCAGACGTATTACGAGTTGTGTCTCTATTTTCACACATTTTCTTGAAAGCTCTTGATTCAGCCACCTGTGTAAACATAAAGTAAATAAAAAAGTTTAAAAAAAAGTGTAAAAAAAAAGAAAAGAAAACTAAATGAAACATCCAGTGCAGTGTTTAAAGACTTACATACAGCTTCACTTTGTTCAGCTTTTCTCAGCTGTTTTGTTGTATTTCTCACAACATTCGCATCGTAGTTCATTTTTCAAAACAATTACTACAAACCTAGTGTTAGAGCTATTTAGTTAATATTGTTGGTAAAATATTCAATTGTTTAATTATGAGAAAGTTTTGGGCTTTAACAAGCTTAACTGAAGACAATTAGGGCTGTTTTGAGCTCTGACTTTTGATTGGTTCTGGTTTAACAAGCCATCCATGAAGCTTAAGTTTCTCTTTTCTGTTAATTCTTGCTGTGGAGCCCAGAGAGCACACTAGTCTTTGACCATGTTTAAGTGTATTTACTCATAAAGAGTACTTTTTTTTGTATATCCTTTTTTCTCTTTCCTGTAACGCTGAAAATATTTAGTAAAGAACACAGAATAAGCCATGGACTTTCAGAGGTATTTGGAAGCATGTGTCAATTGGTCTCTACAGCTAGAAAAGAGCCTTTATAGTCAGTGCCACTCTTACATAGTGGATAACCAGCAAAAGTGTGTCATTCATCAAAGGCAATTATTTATGACAATGTAACTGAGGGATCAAAATGAGAAGTCCTGTCACCATCATTGTGACAGTCAGATCTGAACGGTTTTTGAATGCATGTGTGTGTCTAATAGAAACAACCAGAAAACGACCAAGACAGCTCTACACACTGGATGTAAAGCTAGTTTAAAACTACATTAAAGTTATGTGTTCCTGTTTTTAGCAAGGAAACTGAATACATGAATACATTTGATTCATACTTTACTTCATACACTCTTTACCATCTTTTAGTAATTTCCTCACAACGTTATGCAGAAGAAAATAAAACACACTTTAGTAACTTCTATAGGACACACTTTCTGTAAAATGTACTGAGTTCGTGTACTCTTCATGCATGATACTTCAAAAAGAGAAAACAAAAACTCATGTTATGGAGTGTTTTGTTTACTTGCCTAAAAGAAAAATAAATTGCTTCAGCAAAAGTTTGGAGGCTTGTCGGGACAGCGAGACTTGGTGAAATATTTTATCATATTTTATCGCCTTCATCCAGAATATGACTGAGATTCAGATGTGACTCTTGAAGATGAGTGTTTACAGGAGCCATCAGCTTGAACAATTGGTCCTATATGAAGTTTGAAAAGTTTGAAGCAAACTTCTCTAAACAAATGAAACAACAGCAGGAAAATCAGCACTGTGGCCTCACAGCAAGAAGGTCACTGGTTCAATCCCTGGCTGGGGAGGTGTTCAGTCAGTGGCCTTTCTGTGTGGAGTTTGCATGTTCTCCCTGTGTATGCATGGGTTCTCTCCAGGTACTCTGGCTTCCTCCCACTATCCAAAGACATGCATGTTAGGTTTGTTGGTCACTCTAAAATTGCCCGTGAGTGGTTGTGTGGCAACTGGCAAGCTGTCCAGGGTGTACCCTGCTTGTTGCCCAAAGCCAGCTGGGATAGGCTCCAGCTTCCCCGCGACCCTGAATTGGAATAAGCGGTTCGGAAAATGAATGAATGAATGAAACAACAGCATCCTTACAGTCATATGTGGTGATGGGAACATCGATTCGTGGGCCGTGACAGGAACTGGGACGGCAGTCAGATAGAGGAAAGATACAGAACAGCTGTCTGAAGTAATTTACACAAGTATGGAGATGTTTGTGTATTTTTCTTATCCAATAAAATCTTGACTCATTTGATTGTTAACGTCAGTTAAAAAAAAAAAAAGCTCAGAGTGGAATTTTTCCATCTTAAAAGCGGCGTTAGTGTGTGTTTATTGCACGGCAACAACATGCTGAACATCTGATGACGGACAGCTTATAAGTTTGGTATCTGGAAATGTATGACGCAGCAAACTGCAGCTATCATTCTGAAACGCTGAAATTTGACAGCATTCACTGTGTCAACAACCTTTCACCTGGACTGGTTCCATTATGATGTTCCCTGCAGCTTTCTTTTTTTTTTTTCTATTCTATTCTTTGAAACGAAGGTGTGAGTGAAGCCCTTGCATGTATTAACAGCTTTTTTTTTGGCAACCGGGCTTCAATAGAAGGCATCGTTCTCCATTTTATTGTCACAAGACATGCCCAGGGCTGCAAGGTTGTGTAAGAAATGTTTTAAAGGCTGGACAATGGAAGTGGAAAGTGTGACTAAGAGGCTCATATGCCAAACAGTCAAACACGATGCACAAAAAAGTTAGAAAATCTGCTTCCTGCTGAAGTGATTGCTGACCCTTCAAGCTTTTCTGGTCAAGAATGAACTGAAGTTTGCATGCAGCCGATTATGTAACAAATAATCTATTTAATAAAAAGGAAAGCAGGATTTTTCTGGAGTGGAAAATATCAGGTATGAAAAAAAAGAATCCTGATGCTGAGTGAGCTGCAAGGGAATGCAGAAATATTTCTGAAAATCTTTCAGCTGTTTTGTCTTAATCACATGCCAGAAAATAGTAAATCACTGAACATATAATCCAGGCTTGGCCACCACTGGATGAAAGAGGGGAATTGGGATATTACCAGTGGCTTTGGAGCTTGCATAGTTTGGCAAAAGCAGTTTTCTGTAACATATGAACCTGTTGCTTGTGGTAAAACAAAGTTTTTGCTCAATATTTCTCACGTTTAGTCTTATGTACTAATCTACTAAACCTTTGGCAGCATCTTCAGAAACTAATTGATTTTTAGACATCACCACTACTAAGAACCAAAGCGGTTAGATTTCTTTCTTTGGTGCCAAACTTAAACTAATCCATCTGTGTATTCACGGAAGAAAAATGATGAATTAGTTGCAGTGTGTCTGTCGATTCCGGCAAGTGATGTCACAGTCTGGTTATGTTGGACAGACGCTCTGAAAACGTATCTTTTACTGTTTACGGACACCAAGTCAGCCGTGGTCATCTTTGCACGCCTGTTGTTCAGGCTTAGAGCCCTTTAGGTTTAGTGACGGATGGCGGTAAATGCTCGCTGGTGTGTGTGTGACTTTTCTGCTGGTAAATGCACCTTTGACTTATGATCTGACAGACAGACCACACGCCACTCAGATGGAAGAACCATGGCCAGGAATGTTAAAGGCCTTTTGAAAGAAGCATGAGAGAGTGAGTGTTTGGTTTGTAAGGAAACTGGCTGGAGTTTCTGATGGCCACACAAGTGGATAAAAAACTGTTTTGGCAGGTCAAATCAAACATTTATGACAAGTACTACGATTCAGCCTGATTTTCAGGGAAAAAAATCCATCTTAAAATAACACTATGAACACACGCTGCATGAAATAAGTCCTGATGTCAAAAAGGGTCCAAATATGGTTTAGCTGGTTGTTATTTTGTTTACAGAGCATTAAGTGCTTTATGCCTGCGATGGACGGGTGACCTGTCCAGGGTGTACCCTGCCTCTGGGCTCCAGCTCCTCTGCTGGAGCCTTAATCGGACTAAGCAGTTCGGATAATGGATAATAAATGCTTTACGCCTTCAGCAGACACAGAGATAAGAGGTTTATCTAACTCCAAGTTTCCCTTGAATAACATAGTTTCATCTTCTTTTCTCTCCATTAACTACTGGGAAGGATGTAGAGGAATAAATAACTTTGCTAACTGCTAACTTTCCTTTGTTAAACTTTTGCATTCGGTTGCCAGTGTCGTCTACCATAACGTACAGTACGTTTCTTTACAAACAGTAGCAAAGTTTAATTTAATATAACTTCAGAGATGGACATTTATTTATGAATGCATATATTTATATTTTTCCTTGCTGACTTGTGTCTACAGTTATGTATTTATGCATTTCTTTACAGTATGGTGCTGAGGTAGCTGTTCCTATAGGAGGGATCCAAGTGACCAGTCCTGACAATCAGGTCAGGAATGCCCAAATTTATAACTAAACAGCGTATGAGCAAACAAATAAATTCATATTCATTCATGTATACATTCTGTTTCTTAAACACTTTGGTCCAACTAAGGGTTGCAGGGAAGCTGGAATCTATCAAAGCAATCACTGGGCATGTCACCGGTCCATCGCAGTGCTTTATCTAAACATATATATCGCAATATTTATTTATTTCTTTAGCACTAATATCTGTTCTTCCTTCATTCAGTCCTTATTCCTGTTGGCTTTCCAGACCTGAACATCTGTTTTCTTTTCCTTCTCTCTTTGTGCTGTGCACCACCGACAGCAAATTCTTCATAAAGCTGCTCTAACTTGCATATTTTTCTGTTTCTGTCAGACTAAAAAAAGCCTGAAGCTGTGACTGAATCAAAGCTCATTTCGACAACATGCTTTGCAGGCTCTCTAAAACATAGTCATACTGCTGCTTTGCCTAAAGTAAATCCTGATTTCACAACAGCATCATCAGACCAACCTATCATTTACATGTGTTGATATTGTCATTTCTTTATTACAGCAACATGGAATTTTACCACAATGAAAACACAAGAGACACTGTGCCTGTATGGAAGGACTGGTGACATTCGTCCTGAAAATGATTAGTTTAGGTCCAAACCCCTGTTTAGAAATGACTTGCTGTTGTGTCTTGGGGACCATGGTGCAGGCATCCCTCATCAAACTGGGAGGTGACTTCCACTTTGATAATTAGAATAAATGTAAAATATTTGTGATGCTAAAATACAAGTTTTATTCGCCCAAGCTCTGCCCAGTTTGTTCAGTTTATGCAAACTTACAAAAGTTTTCATAAAGCTTCAATTGAATGGAAGCAAGAGAGGAGATCCCAGGCTAACCTTTTAATGAGAGCACCGTCTGAGCCCAGAGCTCCCACAGATCCTCAGCAGGAAATGGCTGAATAGCTTCCTTTAGAAAAGAAAAAAAAATCTCATTGATGATATTTGCGAACTGGGCTTTACAGAACAAACCGAATGTTAACAGCATTATTTCATCCCCCCCCCAAACACACACTTCCATTTCAGTTTGCTATGCTTTTCTTGGCTCTCTTCGCACCAATTTGAGGAAGTATATTCTTGGCATGTCAACCCTGAAGGATATTAGACTTCTAGCAAGACAACCTTGTTGCTGGCAGCCGGGTGAGGCTAAACCTGAAGCTGCGCTAAACTGCTTCAGACATTGTTGTAAAGTCTTTTATATACTCTGCTTTGCAGTCTGTACAGTGTGCCACTTTGCATCTTTCCCATGACATCATAAGTATGTAATGATGGCTTTAGTTCGGTCCAAATGACCCAGTTGAGCTCAGTATGAACCCTCAGGGAGAAGCGCTGCTATGTGCTGCAAGGCAGCAACTTTAAACACTTCCAGGGCCTTTTATTTGGCTCTTTACAAGATCACTGAGCTTGCAAAAACTGAACTGACTGACCCTTGACTGTTCAATGTGAACAAAGATGTTGGATGAATGCCTACATTAGTGACTGAAAATGTAAATCTGAAGTTGTACACTGCAAAATCTGAAATCTAAGTAAGATCTTAACTTGAGTACACATGTGCTTATTTTTTTAAAGGTAAGATAATTCTTAGTTTTTATGCCAAAGAATTCCTCTTGTTTTAAGAGTATTTTTACTTGTTTTGGGAAGTCTTGACAAGCCAAATTTTCTTGTTCTGTTGGCAGATAATTTATCTTATTTTACGCAACATTTACCTAATTTTTGTATATTTTTTTCTTGTTTTTTAAGGCAGTGTAATAAGAGGCAGTGTTATGTGTAGATCAATCCTGGGAGTTCCAAACATGTATATAAAAACACCACTCTGTTTATGCATTAAAATATCTAGTTTTCACTGATTTAGGGTGTTATTACCTGTTGTTCAGTGTATTTAGTTTACAAATACAACCCTGAGCCTTAATTAGATTTCTGTCATTTTGTGCACTGAGCTATCAAAACGGTGCATTGGTCACATGTTGATATAAATCTGCATGCAGTCCAGCTCTTTAGTCATTAAATGCTCCATAAAACAAGAATGATTAGTGACAAAAATATTAAAAATGCTCCTAAGCCTCAATATAGTGATAAATCTAAATCCTCTGCCTAGTCCTGCAGTGAAGTCATTTGACAACTGACGGTGTTTTCCTTGCTCATTGTGCAGTTTGGTGCATGTGCCATCGCGCCATGCAAACACAAAATTTGAGCTGCACGCAGACATCAACGGTCTGCGTGGAGCCTTGGGGACACACGGAGCATGAACTGGCTTGTGCTTGCATATGTTTTTTAGCAAACAGGGTGTGAAAAGTAGATCTAGAACTTCCTGGAAAAACATCAGAGCTCCTGTACAGAATGTACATTCTTCGCTATATGGGCAAAAATCTCAGAGAATATCCCCCCACTAGAGCAGGTTTGAGACATTGATCTTCCTTCCTTCACTCCTTTGGCGCACCGGTAGGCTTTCAGAGGTGTCATTCAAGTGCACTTTTATAGACTTTGGCACATGACTGACCTACTTTGGAGATCCCCCTGATAGCAGTGTATACACAGTGAGCTAATACTTTAATTTTTGACCTAAATAAAAAAAAACTCTAAAGAGCTCAATACTGTCCTCTCAAGTTTCTAGGGTGCTCTGCATGAGTCACATTAAGATAGATATTATTTACTTGCAGCTGATTTTCTTTTATTATGCAAAAAAAAAAAAAAAAAAAAAGGCTTTTGAGCCAAACGCCACCTTATCTTTGGAATTCCTTACATTCTTACAGATGTTTTTGCTGAGCAGAACCAGATGGGATTGTAATATTTTCTAGTAGCGTTATTGCCTAGTTTTGCCTTAAGCCACAAGTTATACCTTTTTACACAAGCTGTCCTCGGATCCCCAGCTCAGCACTGCACAACTTGATGTGGAAACATAAAAATTCAAACGCCTCATTACAATTCAGATGTTTTAGAGCAGTACCTGCAGTGAAGCTGTGAAAATAAACACACATGCACTTTTTTTTGCAGTTCTATATCATCTACTTAGGTCTTGTTTGTTTTTTTATTTAATTTTTTACACCTTTGCTTGTTATTCCTTTTTGACGTGCTTTTTAAGGCCTGAAAATGCACCACTTGTTCAAAATGATGGCTGTGCAGAGAAAGTGTCCACCACGTTCTGGGGTGCGTGCCATGTGCATCCATTCCACGGCTCATCTCCAGGAAACGAATGAACGGAGCCTGTCGGGGTCACACTAAAGAGGCTAATTAATGACAGAGGTTCCTTTTGTTATCTTCTTGATAAGGACGGGAGCCCTTTTAAAAATTTACTGCGACTTGCGCTGCCTCTTCCAGTCAGCGGTGACATATCTGCCAAGCCTTGTTCTGAAAAGCGGCGTGGGATGCACACACAGTGTTCCCAGTTTGAGACATCCTTAGAGGCAAGCATGACATGCTATTCTCTCCATCTCTAATCCATTCAATCTACCACCAGTTCTTTCCATCACTCACCTACTTGGACGGTCTTTCAATGGTTTCTATATTTTAGGATCGACTTGGCGAAGTTGGCCGCCAACTCTAACTGAAGCTACTGTTGGTGTCCGGGAACGCTGCCGAAGAATGTACCCAAACACAGATACTGTCTTGGCTTTTTTTTTTTTTTTTTTTTCTCTCTTCAATTTGGTTTTCAACTCCAAATGGAATATGTTACCACTGGGCCAGCGAGGGCCTCCAACAGCTTGGAGAGTACTTAAAGGAAATGCTGACTACTGTTTGTAGTCTGACATCTTGAAAACCAATCACCACATCCCCCCCTGCTGCTCTTCCTTCAGCTACAGCTGCAGGGGGTCGTGTGGAGATGGCGGATTTCATCTATAGGCATCAGGTTTGAATAAAGAAAAGTTGTTATAGCAGCTTTTAGTGTTCTGTCTTTTTTATTTTTTTATTTCACATTTTACTCATAATTAAACTAGTCACACTGCTGATAGAAATGTTTAAAAAGAAAACATCCACGACTCAAACTTTTCATTATCTGCTGACTACAGGAGATAAAATACATGAGGCTCAATATATTTCTTGTAGTTAGCATCAACATTAGGGTGTTTTTTTTTTTTTTTTAATTTAGTGCAGGCGGATTTATTCTAATGCTAGCTACAATAAGTCATCCAAACATGAGTCCTGTTCAACAGCAGTCCAGGCTTAGTCTCATGTTGTCCTGGTTGCTCAGGAGGGCCCTAAAACTCACCACAACTGATTATTTTTCTTGTGGTTCAACATCAGTGAACCCCGGAACAATGTTTCAAAGACAGCTACGCAATAAATACACAAATGAGCGTGACCTATTTGGTAGGCAGTGGAGATAGGAAATAGTGTTTAGGACAATAAGACCTCCTCACAGCGTTGGCCAGTGGTCAGTCAACAGAATCTTTTCGACACATGTGGAGAATATAAAATATGTTTCTTTGAACAAGTGTTTTTAACAGCCATACTGGCTGACATTGGCCAAACATTTATAATGGTTTCAGCTTAAAATCCTGGGATACAATAAATCTGGTCTGCAAGGTAAATATTTCTTTTCTGATTTTTGTGACAGAAATAACAGATGCTGTCTGTGATGAAGACTACACATTGCTTTTCAAGGTGAGCCATCTTGTTGTTCTGTGACCAAATTCTAATTCCAAGTCCATAAAAGTACATTTTTTTGTGCGCTTTGTACTGATTTGTAGCTGTTCTTCATGCCAGAGATGACTCGTGCACTGGCTGTAATCTGGGCAACGTGCATGTTGTGAAAAGAGATTCATTCCAAAAGTCCGACAAAGTCTTTACAGGTCTCAGAGGGAATGTGCATCACTTCCAATCATTCATAATGCTGGACATGCTGGAGCACGCAGATGTTCACTGAAAGACTCACAGCTGTAATTTACATACATCACAAGCATCATATCAGGCTGACTGAAAGGTTCCTGCTTATCATAAATACTATACACAGACTTTTGGTGTGTTTTCTGTCATTTATTACCTCAGTTATCAGTAAAACAATACAAAATGAATGTAACTTTAAACCTGCTAATAGCAAGTTTTACATCTGTCTGCCTTTCTATCGATAGATATCTATGGATATATATATAAATATATATGTATATATATATATATATATGTATATATATATATATATATATATATATATATATATATATATATATATATATATATATATATATATATATATATATATATATATATATATATATATATATATGTGGTTTTTTTGGCATGATGGGGTACCAGCCAGACGTGAGAAGTGTGCTGTGAAAAGAGGATGCAACCAGAACATGTTGAACTCTCAGCTAGAGTTACTGGAACAAGAAAAATCCGAGGGATTTCCCACACGTTTTCAGGGCTTCTTCCTTCAATGACCAAAAAAAAGAAAGAAAAATTTCTCAGAAAAGGCTAGAACATATTGGGTCATCGCTCTTTAAGAGTGACAGGAACTCCTTTCCGCCCCTTTTCCTGCCCCACTTGTTCTTTCCGTGCCCCCACAAAATCGGAGCTTCCCTCCAGTGGTGTTATAACTCTTTTTCTGTCACATCTGAGTATTGACGGTAAAGATGAAGAATGCCAAAGTGATGTCTTTTGGGACTGAGTGGAGACGTTCTTTTCCTGCATGTTTTGAAGTGAGGTGAGGGTGGGCGTCAGTCTGGACAGAAAGGGTATCCCTTATGAAAAAAAAAGAAAAAAGAGAGAGGATATTGTCTGTGTTAGGAACATTGCTTTTTTCTGATGTGCTGTTGCAGCTGCATGTGATTACACGGCGTACCGTAACTGAAGTCCAGCTTATAGAATGTTTCAGCTCCTAAACAGTGTGTAACCACTTTTTCTTTGAGGAAACATACACATGCTCTGATGCTTTATCAATACAGATATCAGCTTACAGTGCTGCAGTTTTCCTTGGGTAATGACAGATGAAGCATCAAACTGAAATATTGAAGGAGATTTATTTGGCTGTGTGGTTTGTTCTGTTTTTAGGAAACATGTCACCACTGGATGCCACATTTCCTCATTGGGAGAGTTTGCATGAATCTACTTCAAACAATGAGAATTTATTTTTGTTTGACTTTATGACTTAATGCATTTTTTAAATGTAGAGCAGTATAGAAATTATTTTTTATTTATTTATTTATTTATTTATTTATTTTTTTTTTTTACCTTTTTCATTTATTTATTTAAAATCTGCAGCTAGAGCTATAAAAAGCCATTTGCTTCAAAAATACCTTCTTTCTGCTTATGTTATTCCACAACAATACATATACAATGTTCTGTCTTCTTACTGTGTTTTTTTTTTATTTATTTATTTTTTTACCTAGCTTTGATGTTTCAGCTTCATGCACCAGATTCCTGCTTTACGGACCAAATCCAATTCCAAAAGTTTAAGGTAAGATTTATTTAGCAGATGATTTCAGACATACAAGAATAAGAAAAATGTCTACGTCTGCAGCTTTTAAGAATAGCAAGGGATGTGTAATGTTCCAAATCAGCTCTTCCACACACCCATGAAGATCAACTGCTCGATCAGTCAGAGATAGGACCAAGCTTCCTTCCGGTACAAAGTCTTTTATTAGACTTTTCATTGCATTGTACAGATTCATTCTATTTTTCAGACTTTCCACTGTAGCAACAGACAGTTTTGTCTATTGGTCCAAGTTCTAAGTGGGCTGAGAAAATAACAGTGAAAAGGCTGGAAATCAAATCATTTGACATACATATATAAATAAAATATTAATAGTGAATTCCTGTGCACGTTATCACAAATGCATGTAAATGAAATCTATTTACTCACTTTAGAAGATGTTCCAGAGCTGACCCTATAGTTCAACACACACTGATCTGGTTCCAAACTTCCACAAGAAGCTCCCCAATGCAGCCCTTTCACACCACAATCAGCTCATCTTGCTGGTGTTCGAAGGTGCTTACTGCAAATGAAAACAGCCAAGCATGGTGAATGATGTGGTCAACATGTCGCATTTTAACTACCAAGAAGGGCGACGAGTTGCCAACTTGTTTGATAATTGTCTCATCATTTTGCACTTCTGCTTTTCATTGCAGGCTGATTATTAGCCGGATCAGCAGCTTTTTACTAATCTGAACACAGAAAAACATTGTAGAAAAAAAAAAAAAAACAAAACAAAAACCAAGCAACGATGAATGCAAATGTACAGTACAGAAATGAGACATTGCTTCAAGTTTTAGGACTGGACTTGCCATTCAACAGAAGAAGCTCAGATGTTTCCACACTTTCCAACAAGTCAAACATGCCATGCTCTGTGGCTAAAGCAACAGTAAAGCTCACAGTCCTATCGTGCAGTTTTTTCATTGTTGCTTTTCCAGACACAAGGGCCTGTGAGTATTGGCCCCATGAGGATGTTTTGTCATCTGCTGAGAAGAGACAAGGCCGCTGATAGATTAAACACAGGACGCGACACAGAACTGTTTCTCCAAATGAATCAGTCTCATACTTTTTAATGCTTCTCCCTGCGCTGCTTCCCTACACTGCATTGGGTTTACAGCTCCACTGGAGGTCCCGCTCACAGCTGGGCATTTGCCTTTGGCAATGTGCTGTGTCAGGGAAAGCGGAGAAACAGAAGCAAAGTGTTTTTGCTTCCATCACGTTGCAGATGCCAGTCATGTGACTGACACTTTCCGGTGCTGCTCCTACTGGGAGGCGTAATGCAGGGGTGCACTGCCTGCTGGGTCGCAGCAATGGGCTGCAGCTTTTAGTGAAAACCTCTTGCAGTGATATATGTTTTCCAGACTTCATGAGGCAGAAATGCAGTGGAAAAAGAGATGCTGGTAGGGGGTGGGGCTGTGGTGCCCTCTAAAAAGAGGCAAGTGCCCCCTATTATTCACTTTTTTAAAGCTAAGTAAAGTTAAGTGTGGGGTTAACAGTGATGTTATGTTTTTTTGTATTATTTATTGGTTAGAATTACATTTAATAGAACAATTTTTGAATGCGCAGTAAAGTTAAAAATAATTGACAACATTTTGGACCAAGTTTCTGCCTTGATGGAAATGATGTAAACACTCATAAAGGAAACGGGCAAGACAAGGGAAAACAAAGGCTGGAAATCCAAACAGAAATAATGAAACACTTTATTATTGATAATTTCAGTAATCAAACACATACGGCCTTACCTCTGGCTCCTGACACACGCTCCCACTGATCAAGTTATGCACATGTCAAGACACATCATAATGAATTAGCCCATAATAATGGCAGTCCTAATAATGACAGCAGAATCCAATTAGTTTCCATAAATCACTATAATCTCATTACAACTATTCATATTTCAGTGCATTTAGCTGTCTCAGCTTATGAATCCCAGAATGGCTGTAATTAAAACTGACCATTTGACTGCCATTGGGGAAACTAAATAATGGACTACTATACCGCTGCTGAACAGAGCAGTTAACTGTTTCCTTCCAGAAAAAACTCCAGTGTTCATCAAAGAAAAGCCAGACTTCAGTGTGGACAAAGTGCGGACTCTAGAAAATGACTGTTTAAATGATCAACTGATAGTGGTCATCTTTCTACGGTGATCAACAGATACAAGCAGGTTTGTATTCTCAGAAAGAGAAGAAAATTGCTGTATTAAGTTTTGTGAAACTGTAATTTGATCACAAAACTTCAAAAGGTGGCATCTACATTTGAGATGGTGGGAATCCTTAAAATATGACTGTCAGTCAGGACGTGTTATCCTAATGTATCTCTGTTCTTATCTGTTATAAGGCGGCGACGGTAAAACTGGCTGCGGTGCCTAAGCTTCAGTTTGGTCCTGTAAACTTGTCATAAATGTTACATGTCTGTATGTCAAACCTTGGACGAGCTAGCTTTAACCTTGAATTTCCCCTCGGGGATGGATCAAGTATTTGATTGATTGATTGATTGATTTTATTGACAATTAAACTTTCACATTAAGGAAAAGACCAGAGAAAATGTTTCTCTGTGCCATTCTGTTTGTTTTGGACAAGAACTAACAGAATAAATGGTTTAGCAAATCGCTGAGATGTTAAAAAGGAGAAGATAATTAAAATGTAACAACAGTGAAATGGTTGAAATTTGAAACAGTGTTATAACAAACACTTAGTTTGGGTTTTACATACCTAAACCAATTGGTAGAGGTGGCTCAGGCAGGTTTATTTCCACATTTTTAAAAAAATAAATTAATCAAAGACACCGCAAATTTATCTCTACCGAATGGTAGACCAGGACCTTAAAGGGTTAAAGCTCATGTTTTTTTTTTGTTTTTTTTTAACCATCTTGTTTATTTAAAGTGACCCTAATAGAAGCAAGCCCCCCATAAATCACAAGGTGCATCAGTGTCATCACATGACATGTTCTGATTATCATGTTCATCAAGTCAAAATAAGTAAAATGAAAAAAAGCAGTTGTTGTAAATTAAGGCTATTGAATATAAACAACATAGGAGCTATTTAACTAAAGGAATTTATACAAATAGTGCAATAAACTATGCTTATGTACAAGTCGCCTGTGATTTTTGGAAACAAATTAAGATCAGATGACACCCTGCCTCCAGAAGAAGTTTGCTAAAATTAGGTTAAAACTTTAAGCGTGTCTAAATAAGCTTTTGGAACTGAAAGCATTCTATTACCAACAATCAAGCTGTTTTTATGGGGAATGCGGTGGCTCATATTTCACTAAAATAATTACGCTTCCAGTCTGTTTTTTTATGGCTGCTCTTTAATCTGTATGAATACATCTAATGACTGGTTTTTGCTATGCTTGCCTGCTGTTTCTCTCTACATGCTTTACTTCAGATCAACTTAGCAATCTTGACTTCAGCAACCATTCAGCTAACAGCAAGTGTTTCAGCTTTTAGGACAAATCTTCATCCCTGCCCTGCAAGAGCAAGTTGTGTCTCCTGCTGCAGGGCTGATTTTCTTACCTCCCACTCTGCCCAGTCTGCAGCAAAGAAACGCAACAGCTGGACCCAGATCTATTTGTGCATATCCATGTGCATATTTTCCTTGAGGCTTGTTTCTTCAATCGAGACTGTACAACCTGTAGGGGAAAACCTTGCACATGTACATATCTCTAAAATGGAAACACAAACATGGGCTTCAACTGATATATTAGATGACAGTGACTATTATTCCATCTTCACTGGGCATTTTTCAGTGACAATTTTAAACTTGTTTCACAGTAGAAATAGAAAACGATGCCCAACCATGTAAAGAGCTGGTTTAAATCACATGTTGACTTTATGAACATGATAACCAGAGCATAATGTTGTATGGTGACATTTAGCTGCATTTCCCATTCGTTCCTCTTTTCAATGGAAATAGCTGGCCGTGTTGCTTTAGCTCTGTGTCAGAAGCAGTCAGGTGTCTGCAATGTTATGCTAGCTTGCTGAATTTAGGCAGTTTTTGCAACATTGTGATAGAACAACAGTAAACTTTAATGTAAGTATTTAAAGCAAAAAAAAAAAAAAAAAGTAATTCCAGAAAGTTTAAAAGTTGTGTTTTTGCCTGAAACATCTAAAGAAATGTAAACAATGTCTGTATGCAAAAGGCTGCTAATAAAATGCAAAAGATACTGTTCAGTTATTATTATTATTATCATTATTATTATGCTAAATGATCTATTTATGTTCACAAAACACTGCTTAATATTTAAGTAAATTGGTTCGACGCTGCCCTAGGAAATGGTCAATGGCAAAAGGACCTTCAGAAAGTCTGCAGAGCTATTATGTAAGACTTCATTTAAAAAGTAACAAGAGAGTTTGGCTCACTGTAACAGAAACATAAAAAATTAGTTTTTTTTTTTCAAGATTTCAGCACAGTACTGTATGTTCCCTGCTTGTGGACACGTTAGCAGCTAGCTCAGTGATCTTAAGTGGCCCCTACAGGGTAGTCATGGCAACTTAATGTCTTTAGAGGACAGATATATGCTGCTGTGCTTCCCTGTGGTGTCACTAGACCTCTTGTGGTTGTTTGAAAAGGCTTTAATTTCAGGTGTCTTGTGTCATAAATACTTATGTAACAGCTACGTCTCTACAAATTCCACCGCATAAAGATGCTTTACTGTGTAATTAGAAGAATGAAGACCTCATTTCCTTCAAGTGTATCATATGGTATTATATAACTGCTTTCTGTGCCCAAGGTGTTCATTGCAGGTGCCTAAACAAACTATTTTAACTCCCTTGTTCACTTTTGCTCTCAGAAAAAGCAGAAGCAGTAAAGACACTGACAGTTAAATCCCTCACACCGCCTGCTACAAAGACAAGGTACAGTAGTTGAGTGTTTTTAATTGAGGGCAGTTTTTATGGCGCTCCCTCTTCTTGGGCTGAAGGATTTATTAGAGTCCCCTCTTCCTCCTCGGGGGCTCTCAGGTTTCCCAGCCAGCACGGCAGCGGTACAGGGTTGCTGCTACTGTACTGTACACCTCAGCACCACAAGCATCCTTCACCTCAAGGAGTGTGCATATGTTTGTATCTGCTACGACTTTTTGGTTTTTGCCTCCTGGACAGAGCTGGGAGGATAGTGGGGATTGATTAAAAAATTTAGTTTGTTACTGCTGCAGTCAGGAAAAAAATAACCTTTAAACAAAAATCCTAAATATTATAAATATAGGATTTATGAACAGGTAGTGTGGTTATGTATGTTTCATTGTTTTTTCCCCAATTATTGGCTTTGAGAACAAAGTGTGATCTTAATAGTTGTGGTCTGAGTAATGTGCTGAACAGACTTGTTGTCTACTCATGAGTCACCTTTGGTGTGATGTTAAAAGGGAGTTTGTATTAAAAATGCTTGCCTGTCTGTTGTTGCAGGTTGTGCAGAAGATGCCTGCACTCTGACCCTGTGGGTGAACGAGGGTCTGATGGAGGAAAATAGAATGAGAGGTCTCTTAATGACAGACTGAAACAAGCACAGCACAGCACATTCCCTAATTAATAAACAAAATATGTCAAAAAGAAACAACCCTGCGATGGACTCGCAACCTGTCCAAGGTGTACCCTGCCTCTCGCCTAATGATTGCTGGGATGGACTTCAGCTCCCCTAGGACCCTTAATTGACTGAACAAATAAATGTCAAAAAGAAACATAACTAAAAAGCTCAAAATGACTGACTGTATTGGGAAATAAACTAATCGGATCCTTTTATCCTGACTTATTCGTACTTTCTTTTGATCTATAGTGTGTTAATTCTGGAAGATTGTTTCAGAAAAGCTTGTTATTGACCAAAGAGCTGATTGCATCCTGAGTATATTTGGGATGTTCCTCCAGTCAGAACTTGTGTTTGTTGCCTGCTGTTTTCATATTTATATATAAAAAGTATTGCTGTATTCACTTAACGATTTAAAGGTGCAATATTCAACCTGCAGAAACCAGCTGGTGTCAGCCCAAAACAAGCAAACAACCCAAACCAAAACTTAATCTGAAGCCCCTCAGCAGAACACCTCTATGAGGAAAAGAGGGATTAGCCTACTTGGTTTTAGTCCAAAATGTCTTTTTGTATGAGTTTTTTTTTTCTTTTTAAGCAGAAGAATGCATTTGTAAACCTAAAATAAACTTTGAGAAGTTTATCTGTTTCAGACAGACATGTTGACGTGTAGTCTGAGTCTGAATCAAAGGAAACTACCAAAAACCTGCATGACTCACAACCAGGACTGAGGAGTACCACCAGCTTTTACATTTAATTTGATAAAGTTAATAATATAAGTTATGTTTAACTTTACCCTCCAGTTTTTGCTACATTTTGCTAAATGCAGCATTACATACATTAGCAGATGTATTTATCCAATGCAGCTTTTGAGCTTTCCCGTAAACGTTGTAAACACTGAGAGGTACCAAGATGGAGATAAAATGAGTACTTGTTGTTGAATCTCCATAAAACATCTCTTTTCCAGAATATAGATGGAGAGATGATCAAAGTGCTCTGACCACGAGCGCTTTACTGTAGCGAGTACAGACATTATTAAAAATGGTTTTTGGTTGGCCTGTAAAGAATAAAATGTTATATGTGTGTGTTTTGCGATAATAGAGAGCAGACATGTCAGACATTTAGTAAACCAGAACTGATTAAAGCCTTGCTGCAGACATACTGTACAAATGAAAAATCAGTGATCACACCCCAACCTGCACAAGGATCACATGACTTCTCAAACAATAAGCATTCCTTTTGTTTGCACTATAAATACTGATATTTTTCCAGATCTCAGCAGTGGTGCTCTACCACAAAAACTTGCATGGACAGTGTTGAAAGTATAAATGTAAAAAATAATGGCGTGAAATGGGCCACTACATGCTTATTAAAGGTATACATAAAGGTACAAAGTATTTGTACCTTTCTTACCCAATGTCTAGATTGTCGAACCTAAGTTGTCAAGGACATCTGCCTGGATGATGTGGTCACCGAGCTCAATGTAGAGCGCCGGCACATCTACGACATCATGAATCACGTATTTGAAAGTGCTATTTTACAATTAGCATTTTGCAGTTTGTAGCTTTGAAGTCTCAATTTCAGACCAAGCAGCATTACTCAGATTTCATCAAAAATATTATTTTAGATACAGAAAAGATTTTATGTAGCTTCAGTTTTTCATCCTGGAGCTTCTTTGAGTTTTGGACTTTCCAGTTTGATGGCAATAAATGATGACAGGGATGATCATGCTGTAGAGTTTCTCATAACAGCACTCATATTAAGTGAATCACACAAGCAGACAGCTTGGGAGCTGACTTGGTATAAAAAGACAGTGGATTCTGTGTAATTATGTTTTAATGTAAGTGACAAATATCTAGAGTAAAACCTGCAGTACTCTGCTAAAATTGTTAGCTTAATATAATATGCTGTAGATTGCCTTAAATATTGTTTATGCTTCATTATGGTACAATCACTTCAAAAACATATTAAAAAGAGTTTAGTTAAAAACTGCATTGTGAAACTCTTATCAGTCTTAAGTCACATTTCCATCAGTCGTTTTGATTCGAATCTGAGTCTGTTTGCTCGGACTCAGTCTGCCTACAAATGCAGGTCTCGGCCCATTTCAAGTGGACCGAATACAGGAAACAGACAAAGACAAAAAAGTCACTTCCTGCATTTGACGGAGCATTGCATTGTGGGTAAATACTTAGCGATCGTGTTAAGGGTCCTGTGCCTCATCTGTTTCATCATCATAAGGACATTGTTGCAGTGTATTTCTGCAGAATACCTGCAATATGAGACAACATAAAAAACCAAAACATCAATAGTTTCATCTCCATGTTTAACTTGTAAGACTTGTAAAGGGAGTTTTCTTCTTCACACAGGTCTTGTCTTCTCTTTTGCTAAATACTAGTGCAGCGGCACCTTTGGTGGGAAAGAGGATATATATTATTGTATAGTTTTAACGCGTTTGACCAAAGTGCAGCATGAACACGATCTCGGTTCGCATGGATACATCCCCCTGCAACTGAACCGATTCCCAATCGGACCGAGTCTAGCGGCCTGTCCTGATGTGAATGCACCCTTATACACAAAGCTAACCATTAGTTAACATTAGCAAAACCCTCTAATGCTCATTTTGGCCAATTCTACATATAGAAAGCCATAAAGTTTGTCTGTGGGTTTGCCCTTTAGTTGTTCAGCTTTTATGTTCTAAGCTAAAGATGAATTTAGGCTTTCCCACTATGTATCCTATCCTATCCTATACATAAATAATGGGTTCTGTCTCCAGGGCTCTTGGGATTGTGTCTTCAGATACAGCAAACGGAGCAGTACCACCAGAAATCATGGGGGAAACTGTAGGACAACTGACAATCATCACCTAAGAGAGTCCAGCTTTGCATGATATAACTGCACAAGAGAAAGCACACGCTCTTCTAACCAGTTTGTCCTTCTGCCCAGTTCAGGACATTATGTTGCATATAATAGCCCGTATAGAAAAAATCTGAAGGGTCACTTCCTCCCAAAAGGTCTGGACATGCACTGGCATGCACACATGACCACACCGGCTGCAACAACACAGAACAGAGAAGCTCAGATTACAGCATAGACTGCAGAGAATGAACTTTGACTGGAACTACCAGGACGTTATTAGGTGCCGTTTCTTGATTTTTTGCAAAAATAATGCCAAGATGATTTTCATACAACAATTAACTTCATTAAGGAATTAAATAAATAAGCCAAAGGGAATATTTGGTGTCTGAAGCAGGATGAGTTCATCTGTGTGTAGCATCCAGGAGAACTTTCCACAGCTCCTCTGTGTATTTCGGCTGCTTCTGTGCCTTCTTTCTTTTTATATGATCACATATTTTCTCCATGATGTTGAGATCAGGTCTCAGAAGGTGCCATCTGTGTTCTCCAAGATCGGTCTTTATGAGTCTGATGGTGTCATCACAGCTTCTGCAGAACAGCATGAAATGCAACAGTGGAAACAAACTTTATGGTATGACTATTTGGAGCGGTGATATGGATATAAAAATAGATGGTGACAATTTAAGTAACATGTCAAGAGCCTGAAAGGCATATCTTGGGCATGAATAAAAGAATGACTGAAATCCAATCATTTAAAAACTATTTGGGATTTAGCTTTTAAAAGTGTTAACCACATGCACTTTCCATTCTGGTCGCCAAGCATCATTTCATAACTTTCATACTATTATTCTCAACACTTCTTAATATGTTACATAAGCCTAACAGCTTCAATAAAGGCAACTGGATTTCTTTTCTTGCTCTTGAATATGTTTCACTTCATATGTTTCACATCAAAAAGACTTATTTAGTTCTCTTAAAGCATCTTGATAAACCAAGAAAAGAAGTTCTGTTGGGTTTCGTCAAGCTTAGTATTACCATGACCTGGATGACTGAGAGGCACACTAACATATGCTGTGTTGCCTTACTTTTAATTTAATTTGAGCAGATTATATTTTATGCCGTGCAAATCTTAAAAAAAAAAATAAATAAAATAAATATATATATATATATACACATATATATATATATATATATATATATATATATATATATATATATATATATATATATATATATATATATATATATATATATATATGTATATATATATATCAATCAAAGAATCTGTATGTCCCTGTGTACTTACAGGCTGAATAAGTGGAAAATAAACAGTTTCCATGCTGGAAACTTTTCCCCTCCCTTATGGGAAAAGTCTTTACCTGCATTTCAGATTATTAACTGCTGAGATTGCCGCAGATTTACTCCTCTTCTGCTTTGTTTTCAAATGTTTTTCCAGTTGAACCATCACATTTTATTAGTGAAACTGTTTTATCCCCACCACAATTTTTAAAATGTATTAGAATTACAGCTAAACTTGGGGGGCATTCTTGTTGTGCTTCTCTTAAGCATCTGCATTGACCAGCAACAAGCTTTTGGCCCAAGGGATGGAGGAGCAGACTGGCCTCTTTGATTGAAGTCGATGGTCTATGCACACAAGAGAACTTGACCTGTGTGGATCAGCTGTCATCTTAAAAATGCGTCCACTGCTCCAGGGGGCAAATTCATCCAAAGAGAAACAAGCTTTGTTCTCCTCATCTGTGAAACGATTTAAAACGTGGGGAGATAGGATTGGAAACAGAGCAAGACAAAACTGACTCAAAGAGTTGTCTGCCTTTGTAAATCAGGAGGTTTCAGGGAATTAATTTAACCACCAGATGATTTAAAACATCCATTTGTCCAACAGACAGGCCTATGTACAGTAGTAATTTAGTCTTATCTTGTACTACTAAACATAATAAACACAGGGAAAGTGGAGGAATGTGTGAAATATTGCTGGAGGAAAGACAAATAAACATCTGGCCCCCTCTGCGCCAGACCAGGAAAGGTCTTTTCAGGCTGACCAGCTCCCCTCCAATCCTACTTGACACCGTTTCAAAGTCCAAATGGGAACCAGGGTCAGACAAGTCCAGATTCTCTCACTGCGTGAACTCTCAACTTCATGACAGTTTGCTGATGGCGAGTCTGGTTGATGAGGGGGAAGGGGCGTATTGGCTTGACAGCCAGTGCAAAGATCAGATGGAGTAAACACCAATACATTACATAACATGGATTCAGCATCCACCTTTTTATCCACAATGACTTTCCAAAGAGGAGAATGCAGATTTGTTATTGTACTGATTGAGTTTCCAAGCAAAATAAACAAAAAAGAATTATGATTCTGTTTTAATTTCTTGTTGTTATTATAGCATTTGAATTCTGAATTTTAATGCAGTCTCTTTTGCCCCCTTTTTTATTTTTACAACTTTCATTCATTCATCATCCTGACCGCTTAGTTCAGTTAAGGGTTGCGGGGAAGCTGGAGCCTATCCCAGAAGTCTTTGGGCAAAAGGCAGGGTACAGCCTGGACAGCTCGCCAGTCCATCGCAGGGCCACAAACAACCACTCACACTCACTCCTATTTAGAGAAACCAATTAACCTAACATGTCTTTGGGAGGAAGAGAGAGAACCCGGAGAGAATATGCAAACTCCACACAGAAAGGCCTCTCCCCAGCCGAGGATCAAACCAGCGACTTTCTTGCTGTGACGCGCAGTGCTAACCACTATGCAGCCTTTCACACAACTTGATTTGACACCGTTTTGAGAGAATGTGTTTACCAGAGATACTGTGTTCCACGAAAATAAAAATCCTCATTCCCATTCCAGAAAACAGTATTTTTGACATTTCATATGTCTTTGACACACGTGTTTAGCAGAAAGAAATCCATAGATAAATATAAATAACATGAAAACATAATTTTGGATGAGGTGCATGTCTGTCAGTTCTTCTTGATTAATGATGAGAGGGAATGAATGAAGGTGTTGAGATCTCTGTGACTTGGGTGAATTTTTCAACCATACAGTTGGTGGTTCATTCAATAAAACCTTACAAGTGTTTGTATGAGACACTGAATTTAACACTACCCCGATACACTCATGTGTGTATGAATGTAGGAAACATACCTGCATACTGTACAGAAGAATAAGTGTTTGGGTAAATGAAAGACACATGTATATGATGGATGCCGTATTACAGGTTGCCATGGTTACAATGCAACATGTTATGATAAGCCTTTGTTCTGGTTGTTTTTGGGTTGTAACATCACTTGGTTTGGCTTAGAAATGGATCATATATTCTTTTTTACAGCACAACTGTCACAGTCATGGACCCGATTTTTACCCTTGTAAAAAGACTCTTGTACAGCTGCTCACACAAGCAGTAAGTTTGCGTACTCTTTGTACATGCGCATTCACCACATAGACATGTTTAGAGGAGGAGAACAGTCTGATATAACCCTCTAGACCCAGAAACAGTGAGTCAGATAGGTGCTTTCAAAACATGAATTCTACCTAAGAACCAAAACACTCCAGCTTTATAATGTAGCTACTGTGGTTTTTCATCTCCAGAGCACGTGCACATAAACTTTACTAAAGGTTCCTTCAAAGTTTTACAAAGACCAAACAGACTGTCTGTACCAGCATTTCTAAGCATGAGACTGTACATGGTACCCTACAAATTTAAAGATGTCCAACAAAAATCACATAGTGGAAGAGTTCAGATTACAGGAGAGCTAAGGGAGGTTGGCTCCACTGAAAAGCAGATGAAAACACTCACCTGAGACTGTATGCATAAACTCTGAAAATAGCCAACTTTCAGTGTTTCTCAAATTAAAAAGCATTAACTTGTCTGTGTTTATCCTTTAAATGCATTTAGTTTCCTGGACAATGCAGGTGATGCATTCTGTTTCATCACCGTGGACAGAAGCTTTGCTGTGTGCTGAGCCTCCCAAACAGTGCCCACTAAACTTGCTGCTTTGTGTGCTCATTAAATAAGTGTTCTCTATATGAGATGCTTCTGATAGTATCTGCTGCATACAGTAGTGAAAGAGTTAAAAAGTGGCTGTGTGTGACTTGCGAAGTTGCGATGCCCGCCAGGAAATAAGGTTCTCCAAAACAAAAACCATGTAATTCAAGCCCTAGCAGATGCCTTATTTGTCACTGACATGTTTACAATGTGTGTAAATGACATTTTGAACCAAACATCAGGAATTACAGTAGCTCCAGGCTCCCTGCTATCCCCAAGGAGCCTAATGAATCAGTGCACACTACACTATGCTCATGCTCTGCCTTCATCATTCTTGGACAAAGACCAGTCAGTAGGTAGAAACCTGGTTCAGATATTTTTTCCCCTTCTCACAACTCTGTCTTTGTGTACTTGCAGTACACGTGTGCATCAAGGAAATAACACATTGATGCCCGTCACGGGGCTGTGTGGCCGCAGAAGCTACAAACTTGTTTCCTTCGAGTTAAAATGTACATCGTTTGCAGATGTTTCCGTGGCGTGGCTCTCCTCCTTTCCACAAAGTGCTCAAATTTCTCCCCAGTAGGAAGGCACATGGCAAAACCCGCGACGTTATTGTACCTCAGTAAATCCATTGTTTGGAAGGATGCTTGGATAGTTCAGCTGCAAAATGTCACAAACTCATCATATGCTGCATTGATTTGACCAGAGATTTTGCTGTGTATCTTCCTCATGGAGTATTATATGCAGTATTTGACCACTTTCTTGCCATTCTTGAAATGATGAAAGGTTATTGCATGCATTTGCACAATAGTGACAGCATTACATTTATAGATTCAACAAGCCAACTAAGACTGGCAGCCTTTATGTCTCAAACAGCTGGACATGTATATATAAATATATATATTGAGAGCAGATGTTTGCCTGGAATGTCCACCACATGGAAACTCTGATTGTGCCTATACCTCTACAGTAAAAGGGGAACTAACAGCCAAACGTTTACTCAGCTTAGCTGAAAAAAACCTTCTGGAAAATTGCAGGATTAACACTCAGAGAGCACCCGACTCGCTGCAGTTTTGTTGACCTTGTGGGTCCTCTGAGCACAATTTCTAAATTGAGGTAAATCCAGTTTTCCTGATCTTTGAATTGCTAAATGAAAGCATGAAACAGCAATTGTTTACAGTCACATTTTCTCCTCTAGCTGAGATTCAGCTCCCAGCACACATTTCCATATGGTGTCTGTCTGCGCTGTAAATTATCTGCAGCTAAAAGAATTTCAGGACCGCCATGTGCAGCTTTCGAAGCCCGTTTCCATCTGTACTTCTATGATATCATTTACCGTAAGGCTAAGTTTATGACAGAGTTCTTGAATGGTGTGGAAAATTCTTCTGTGTTCATTATGAGAACATGGAGGCGGCAAGGTTAATAAACAGTAGCGTAAACTTGAGGTATTCACAGAAAGTCATAGGAAACATGGCTGCACTGTTTAGGAACGTTTCCTGCTGACTGGATAAAACATAAACGGAAGGTTTTGTTTTGGGCAAAACACCAGCAGACTGCTCGTATAAGTCCAACCTCAATATAATGCAGATCTTTGTAGCCGGATTTCAGATTCCCTCCCCGGTGGTGTGAGCAGCAAACACCGTTTCAGGTATTTTACAACGTGAGCATTTTTTTGACTGTCCAAATGGCAATCGCATCTGTCAGGGCAACCAAACACTCCAGCTTCTGCTCAGAAACTTTACTGAGAAAGATATTTATTGTGCTTTGAACATGCAATCATGGAAATTTCGCAAGCATAACTCCTGTACATGTAGATGTTAGACATCAAATTTCCTTCTGCAGAATCACTTAGTGCTTTGATAGCTTCCATGCATTTCTGTTGATCTTGATCTTGAGATCTCAGGAAAGACATGTCAGTTCCAGAAAAACTGGGGTTTTATTTGTCTATGATCATCCTATTTCCAACATGGCTTCTTCACCGTGCCAAACACTGCATAATTCTGAGACACTCTTGTCATATTATAATCAGCATATGTGATAATGCCATCTTTGGTGACACTGTAAGGGGATACAGGTTGCACATGGAAGGGTGAATCTGTAGTCTGATGAGCTTGAGAAGTTTATAGAATTAGATCATGTCTTTTTAAGCATCCAGGAACATACCTGCGGTAAGTCCAAAGGGATCATTAACAAACATCTGAAACCTTCTGAACGGATCAGCTGCCTCCAACACGTCATGTCTGACTTCCACAAATTACTTAACAGTGACTTTTGGTGAGTTTTCCTGGATTACTCAGATCCAAACTAATGCTGGTTGAGCTTCTTTTGGTGGTTTATATAATTGAGGCTTTCTCTAAAATATCTCAGAGACCAATTTAAGGTATGTCTGATGTCCATCCTCTGTTGTCTCAATAACATCACGTGTCAAAAAGAAAACACTGCATGTGCAGGTCGGGACCACAAGAGATGCATACTTATTAGCTATTCCATTCCTTACTGAAAAGAAAAAAAATGCTTTGCTGAGCCAACCCTCCGCAGTTTGCAACACGTTGCTCAGATGGCTGCTCACATGCCTACTGATAAGTAGAGACATTTTACAGGTTAGATATCACACAAAGCTCATAACTCAGGGTAAAGAAAAACTACAAGTGACAGAATTCTTTAGAAAAAGAATTGCTGTAGATTTTATAGAGCAAATGTTGAAAATGAGCATAAGCCACTCTTACATCAACCATTGGTTTGTGGAATACATTTTCATAGACTTGCGTTTTGTATTTGGGTAAATAAAGAGAAAAGAAAATCTCAGGGAAACCCAAGTACTCTATAGGTTTTCTAATGATTAACAACAATAGTACTCATTTATTGTCCAAAATGGAAGTACTGGACATAAAAAACAATGAGAAGGCCTCAGGTCCGGCCTTGGATACTGTTCTAGCTACAGGAAACACTTAAAACTGTGCTCTGCTGAAGGCACCAACGTTAAGCCATAAATCAACTCTCGACCCTTTCATAATATGCTTTACTGCATAAATGTATGTAGAACAGGGTGGGCAACTCCAGTCCTAGGACTGCAGTCCTGCGAATGTCAGGTGTTCCTCTGCTGGAACACACTTGACACAAATCAATGAGTTGGACATCAAGCTCTGTCCAAGTTTGCTGATTAAGTCTGAGAGGTGTCAGCCTAAACTCTTTTATGCACAGCCATCAATAATACATAATTTCTTTAAAGACAGCATACATTGTCACATTGTGAAGCTAGTATGATGCAATATGAACGTAGCAACAAATACAACATGATAAACCCACCCCCGAAAAAAACACAAAACAAAACAAAACACAACCTATTACTACAAGCACTTTGTAGATTCATTCATTCATTCATTTATTCACTCATTTTCTGAACCGCTTAGTCCAATCAAGGGCCACGGAAAGCTGGAGGCAATCCCAGCAAACAGGCGAGAGGCAGGCTACACCCTGGACAGCTCACCAGTCCATTACAGTCATAGCTTTGTAGATTTAACACATAAATCAACTGTTACCAAGCCATCACCTGCATTTCACTCCCTCAAGTTTGAGCATCAGAGGGGAAAAAGGCAATGAATTAAACCCACAACAGAAACTAAACTTTTTCTCCCCGGCATTTTTTGCTATTAATAGTTATTTATGCTACTGCTGACTGACTTTCCTCCAAAATCAGCCCATTTAGGCATCAGCAACATCTTCTTGGCTTTGTTCAAGCTATAGGAGATCATTATTTTTAGTCTTTTCAGACAGACATATTCACTTTATATCACTTATTGATCTTTGGCTGTTCCTGTTTGGACATTACCACCAATTTAAGCAATCTGGTTGAAAGTTTGACAAGAAGCACCTTCATTATTAAAGTAAAAGTCACCTAATAGCATAGTAGTAACAGCTTAATCTTGTTTTATAATGTATGATGAACAATTGTGTTTTCATACATTAGTCATTTATCATGTAAGATCCTGAATGTCCTGAAAGAAATAGATATAGATGCCAAGAAAATGTAGATTTCTTCAAGAGATCACAACTCATCATGCAAGGTTACACTCTTTTGTTCCTGAGTAATTGTTGATAATATCAGTGACAGTTAGAGGTTATTACGCCATCAGAGAATATCATAGTCCCGGGTTGGGACTGCGACATTTCTGTTATTTCTCCTTTGATTAATTGTTTGCCATCAGATGGAAATGACTGATCTGAAAAGAAAGTCTGTGTTCCCACAATGCAGCTTGTTCACCTGTTTATTATGAAAAATAAAAATTAACACTGCTTGAAAAGAAATTAAAAAAAAAAAATGCTAGAGAAATGAACATATATTTGTCAAACTTTGCAAGTACTTTCTAAATATAAAAAAAACAACAAAAAAACTCATCCTCCTTCCTCTTACTATAAAACTTGACTGATTGACTAAAAACACTCTAAGTATCACATCACCTATTAAACCATCACCCTGATCATTTATGGTGTCATTTGAGCACATGTAGATGCATGTTTGTGGTTTTTCTCCCCAAAGATGACGCCATTCATTATAATAATAATTGGAAGAGATGACACCATAAACATGTCAAAATTTCATAAAATGTTCCAGTCATCAGCATCCAAATTATTCTCTCTCTATTAAGGTCTCATTGTAAACAGGCACAACAGGAGAAGTCAGTACAAGACAACCGCAGAGGCTCAATTACCCTCTTTAACGAGGAGATTTTCCATGGCTTTTCTCCATTAAATTGTGTTCGGTTTTATCATGTAACGGGATTTGGCACCTTTCCAAGCAGCTAGAGAAAAGACATAAAGAATGGATTGTAAAATGGATGCAATTAAAATGTCTGGAGCAACACGTTACATAAGGGCTACACTGAGTCTTTGTGTACTTGGGTGCTTGGTAGGTGTAAAGAACTGACTTCCATGATTTGTCTTTTATTTTCTTAAATTAAAATGTTTTATATTTGACAATGTCTTCTCTGGAGTACATTATTTATACCCTAATCAGACCCACATAAAGCATGCAAAATCTTTTTTTTTTTCCATTAAAGAGCAGCTGACACCTCAGTTTCAGTGTTTTACCACATAAGATGTTTTTTGACCCTTAAAATTTCCCAGTTCAAAATGAAAAACCTCAAAGATGTGAGTTGACGAAGAGCAGGCCTGTGCTGAAAGGACCGCTGTCATTTCCTTGTATTGCTTAGCGACCAAAACACAACAAAGTCTGTCTGTGCAAAGAAGCATATTTTATTAAAATATCCACATTAATCACACAGTGAGCAAATATTATAAACATATTGGGTTACTTTGCTAAAGCTAATGTTGCAATAATGAGCACTGCCCCTGCAGTTTTCTCCCATGTGACAATTATAATGATTAAACGATACAAATAGAGTCCATTCAAAATCTGCAACCTGCCTTGCATGAATATTTTCCTCCTGGAAAATGTGTTTTTCTTTCCTTTTTTTTTGCACATAAAAAGTGTTGTATTGCAGAAATAAAAGTGTCTCAGGGCACACTTTACCTAATACTCCATGTGGAATATTGGCTTTTTAGGGCCAAAATAAAGACAGCAGCACTGTATCATTCTCCCAGAACTAGAGACTGTATTTTTACACAAATCACTGATACTGATCATTCACTTTGATATATTTTCCAATTGTACCTTCATCTCTATGTTCATGCACATAGTGCAGCTGTGAAGGAGATTACATGTCCGAAGGAAAAGACTCATCCATCTGCATTTACAGTTGCATCATAGCACTGACCAGGCTCTTTTAAACTGTATAATGTGCTTATACTTAATAATAAAAACACTGATACAATTTCCAAATAACACAACTACTATGAAAATCTTTGCTTTTTCTTTTTATATTAAATAGCTGAAGAATTTTTCAGTAAAAACTGAATTGATCAGGCATGCTTACTGGTTGCAGTTGCTCACATACAAACATTACTGTTCCATGTTAGATGCAGCAGTTATGTTGCATTAAATCTGAGGTGTGGCGCTTCCTTGATTCTAGCCTCACTGTGGCAGTATCCACTCTACATGACAGGAATTGTCAGCATATCTGACCATATCATATACATTAGGTTATTGTAGCAAAGTCTGATTGTGCAGACTAATTTTGACCCTTGTGCTTTTAACTCCTAACACTAATCATTTGGAGTTTGGAACACATGAGAATAAAAAGAAATGAAGTACAAATAAGTATACAAATATAGGCCAAGGGAAATATTGTGAAGCAAAATAGTAGTCTCTTTCACCACAGTTGTGGGTTAAAACCTTAAAACCTTTTGTCCATTCTTGTTGTCTCCATCATCCTTATAAACATATATGACCATAATCTAGAATAATGTTGACTGTGCTTTTACATTATGGAGTAATCTTGTTTTTCCAAGTTGTGTCATTAGATTGATTCAGATTAGATTTTCTACATGATTTCAGCATGAAACAAAAGCACATGTACTATCTAAGTGGTGATTTTCATAAAACCATGATGCCTTGAAACCGCAAAGAATTTAGGTCAGCCTCAAGTCAACCCATACATGTTATCACTGATATAGCAAATATGTCTGACGGCATTTTCTCCAAAGGTATTGTTTGTTCTGTGTCGCAGCAGAAGGCATCCACTGTCACTCCTTTTTATTGTTATGTTCATAAAAATGGACCTCACAAATGAACCAGTGAAACACAGCAGCATGAATGGTGTACTGTAATCAGTCAAAACAGTGGAATCAGCTACATTTTGATTTGAAACGTGTGACTCCGGAGTTCCCAAAATATCATTTTGTAACTCATTATAACATATCCATCACAGTGGAGAGAAATGAAGGGAGGAAAATAACAATTTCTTAAACATCCTTTTATTTATTACTCAAGTCTTAAATTCCTGGGATTTATCTAAATTTAGCGAGAGGAAGACGGAATCCTTTGATTTACGATTCATTGACCTAAAAAAATAGCCTTCTGGCTTTCTGATTGTGTATTCTTTTTGACATTTATTACTGCGCCACACACCAGGAATTAAAAACCACACCATCTTTAAAGTCATGGCGTATCACACCACCAGGATTTACTTTTCCCCAACTGTTCCTTTTATAGGAGTTGTAATTACAGATTTCTCATTTCAGTAAATCAGTCATATAAACCAAAAGAAACTTGCATGTGGACCAAAAGCTTTGGAGTCAGATCTGAAGAGGGATGATCACTGCTCAAGTTATTACTTATATAGATATATAGATTTTTGAGATGCAAACTTAAATATAACTAGACGTTGGTTTTATTGGCTGACTGCAGCATGCATCTGGACAAATGAAAGATTTATTTGTGTGTCTGCTCCTGCAGCTTTCTGCAGGTATGACTAAAGCAGTATTTGTGGCAGGAATGCGGTGGCTAACCACAGCTATGAATGAATGATGCCTCATATAAATACTGCCTGTGTAAATTTTACAGGAACTCGCTCCACTGACTTATCAACATCATCTCTTCAATCTCAACAACATATATCTGGAACGAATGTGTTTTATTTTAATTTCAAGGAATAGCCGCGATTTGATCACCATAAACTGAACGTTACACTTTGCAAAAAGATTTGCAAAGTCAACACAGTGAAGATATAAATATATATATTTATATATATAATAGTACGGGTCTCTAAGAACCCACCAGAGAGAAACAATGAGTTACTGCACGTCTTACTCGTTTTACAAAGCCTCGTTCAATCTAAGTTGCAGAAGTTGTTCAGATTGCAGAGCCAGGATTCCTCCCAAGAAGAGCAGTGCTGCCAACAAGAGCACCTACAGCTGGAGAGGAATATAAAGCTTCTTTCTTCAACATGGAATTCACTGCAATGACTTGGTGCAACATTGTTCTTCATTTATTTCTACTGCAGGCACTGAGTTCAGCAGCTCCTTATTCATTAAAACAATGCCACGTACCGTCTTCCTAAAACTTTACTTCAGCTGAACGGGCGTCACTAAAATGTGTTCTGCAAAATGAAAACTATGTTTTTTTTTGGGGGGGGGGGGTTGATTAGATGCTTCCCAGCTAGAAACAATGCTTCTGTTTGTGTTTCCTGGTGGGTACTAAAAGGTTTAATTTCTTTTCTTTCTAGTTATCTCTTTGCTGGACTGGATGAGATTACTTTTCACCAGACGACATACAGCTAAGGATAGAACTAGCAAAGTTTGCTGCAGCTGTATTGGTAAAGCTGTTTTACAGCCATCTGCTGCTGCTTCTAACTGAGCTGAGTGACAAACTCGACTGGCAAATGCTGTTTTCAAGGTACTGATACTACACAATAAGTAATTTAACCATCTCTGTATGAACACATGTCCCAGTTGCATCCAACTAACCTCAATTTAAGCAAATGTGCTACCACCAACCAACAGGGTACTTATTCATACATGCATCATATCCCTAACAGCGCTGCTGAACCACTCTGGACCTCTGAGCAAGACCCATAGCCTCCAAAGCTACTGCCTGGGTGCTGGTATGTAGCAGCGTACTGCTCAGAGTAAATTCAACTAATGATGAGTCCAATGCAGACAACTACATTTAGTGTGATGTACAGATAAATAAAGGTTTCTGATCATCATTTTATGTAAAATATTTTCATATTAATTAAATTCTCTGTATATTTATTTTTCATGCAAATTCGATTAATTTGTTAATTGTAAATAATTTTTTGTTATCTCAACAATTATTTAGGCTAAACACGTCAATCTAGTAACATGACATAGTTTTTTTTTTACATGCAAAAGTCATAAATGACATTATCCGTCATGGATCACCTCATCATTTGATGAAAGTAAAAATTCAATGCATTGTCTCTTCTCTGCTTTTTCACCAGCCATTGTCACAAAACATCTGGCTGTAGATCTACTTTCGCTACCATATCATTAGTTGCAAGTTGTTAATTTTCTGTGTTTTTTGCTGCTTTGGAGACGTGTAATGATTGTTTAGAGCAGGGGTTTCCAATTCAGTCCTCGGGGCCGCTTTCCAGCAGGTTTTCATTGTTTTCCTGATCCAACACACCTGAATCAAGACAAATAGATCAAACAATTTCTTGTCCATTTTGACCCATTCATTTCAGTAAGGTGTTTTGGAACAGGGAAACAACAAAAACCTGCTGGAAAGAAGCTCTCGAGGACTAAAGTTTGAGACCCCTGGTTTAGAGCACTTGTTGTAAATGAACTGATTTGGGCGGAATAAAATGAATTAAACTGAATTTTGATGTTGAACTTGCATATTTTCTCTGTAAATAGTCCCAACATGAATTCTGATGTTTGAATAAATTGAATTATTTGAAAATGAATTGCAAAAAGCAGCTTGAAGCCAAATGTTAATGTGAGCGACGGCAGTCAAACAGAACAAAACGTAAATAAACAAACGTGGATCTGAAAACCAAACACTGAACTTGATTCACCGCGTTCTGTGTGTTCACCACTGCAACCCTTTCAAATCAACATCTATACAGTAGTAACAATCCCCTTCACACCCCAGCTGAGGAACCATTTGGACTTTTGTTGATCCCTTGCTTTTTTTAGTAAATGACGCACAATGACAGACTTAGTTCCAGTAATCAATAAAATAATGACAGAAGGTCGTCTACACTCCCCCATTCATCAAACATTTGTATTTCCTTTGTCAAATTCCAATCCAGTGACTTGAGCAATAAAAAAGCTAAAACATGTTTTTGGAAGATTTTATCCCGAGGAGAAACAGATCTGATGCTCACTTTCCACATGCAATGTGTTGTTTAATAGGTCATGTTTCATATCTGGGCAATCCTGAATCATGAAATCCCGAAAATCTGTCGGAGACAAACAAATGAGCACATCAAGCGTCCCGCCGTCTGTTGCTTTGTCGTTAATTGATGTTGAATGATGTATCATATAATCTTACCCTTTAATAAAGACAATCATACATCCTGGCCTGGATGCAGGTGCATTTTCCTGAGTTTAGTCCCTATAGCAACGGTGTTTACTCGTGCTTATCGACACACTTTCAGAGGTTATTTCATGCTGTTACAAGAAATCTGCTCACTCTTTCTAATTGTGTGCTTCTGCGGTTAAGCTGATGCAGCTGTGTGATGTTCAACGTAATTGTGCAATAAAGAGAAAAAAAAAAACACTTTCTTTTCTGAAGTTCTACAATAATAAAACTCACAATAAAAAGTTATTTTTTGCATCATTTTTGAATCACCATGAATAGTATTATTTTTAACAAGTACAAACCATGTAGTTACTCTGGGCATACTGCTTTAATTTGGTTCTATCAATCATCTATAGAGCCCTATGAGCATAGAAAAAGACAAACATAATTCAAAATTGGCGTTTAACGCTGATTGAAAGACTGAGTCATTTTGATTTCGGTAAAAGCACCCTTAGACTGCTTCAACCCACAAGGTCCTGTCCAGCATTACATCAGTGGAAAAGCTTGATTTTAATGATAAAGAGTAGTTTACGTATCCACAGATTCTCAAATGCAGACATAATGTCTTCATAAAACAATTACTGCTTTGGCTGCAGTCTGCCACGTCCGTTTCTGTGTTTCTCTTTCATTTGGGCACACAACCTAACAATTCCCTTCAGACAACAAGAACAGTCTGTTTGTTCTTTTCTGGACAAACAATCAGCAGATTGTTCGAGTTTGTACGCCCGTGGTCACACCAGCCATACCAGACATTCCGGCCACCGCCATTGACACATCCAGCAGAGCTCAAGGTTTAAGACGTAAGCATACACACTAATTCACTGCCAGTTCGGTTATGTAACCGACGTCTGCTGATCCTGACACTTGAACAGTGGCTGACCCTCTCTGCAGGACACACCACCACCAGGACAGCAGCTGCCATATAAGGGCAAGGCTACTGTGTCATTGAAAATCTTCTCCTAGTTTTCCAGGCATATATGGTATGTACATTTTTCTATGTTTTAAATCCATGCCGACACGAGTCATTCGATTTTTTCTGTTCTTTTAGCACCTATTGTATTGCTATTAAAAAGTGCATTTAGTTTTCTTTGTTTTCCTCAGGGTTTTTTCCTCAGAGCTGCTGCCGTGACGTATTTAATAGACAGAATGATCATTTAACAGTCTTTACTTTGGTGGCTGCCTGTGCTTCTCAATTGCAGACACATTTAACTGTTTTGTCTCGTGATGATTAAATGTTTAGGAATGATCTTCCTTTATAGTGGAAAAGTTTAATCAAAAACCAGTCTGTATCTATTTGCGGTGGGCACATGGAATCAAGGCTTTTATCATTTGGATGAGGCTTCAAAGACGCCTTGTCATCCACGCTATGACACCACTCCCTTGCAACTGGGTAATGTTACTTTTGAACTGGCAAAAGAGAACATCTGGAAGAAACATCGTCAGAATTAAACACAGAATCTGATCTTAAAAAATGTTTGATACTTTGACAGTACAAGCAATTTTTGGGGAAGATGTTCCTGGAATTAAAACAGGGAGAATCCTGTATCAGATTTGTGGTGTGCCAGAGTTCATGCATTTGATTGGCTTCAGCTGCTGCTATCATTGCTTACCCTTCTGAGGATTTAACCCATATCTAATAAGATACTTCTGTTTGCCAATTCTAACTTCTTGAAAAGGCCATTTATGCTGCATTTCTAATTCCTCTTCTGAGTACAAGAATAAATTATTCCAAGACTTGTTAGTAAAACTACATTAGACAAAGGAAGTGGCACATAAACCTTTGGGTAATGTGGTCCAGATTAATGTGTAACTGATGTGTCTTTGACATCAAAGCTATACTACAACATGTCTAAGGTTACCTTTGACATGTCATGGCAGGAACAGCAAAAGGTATCATCATTAACACTGACAATGGCTGCATTCCAACAAAGTAAGCCATTTCCAGATTACCAGCTGTGTACATGCTGCCTTACTGGAGTGGCACATGATGGCAAACCTCCAGTGTTTGTGTGACTATGACGGATAAAATGTGGCCCATCAAGAATGTTAATTCAGTCAATATGACTTTACAAAACTCTTTGATTATCAAAGCATCTGTTATCACTACTGACTGGAGAGAAACCATGTTTGGAAGGCTTTTTGTTTCTTCTTTTGTCATCCAGCAAATGAGAAGTAATCTAGTTAACCTTGTTGAAATGCTTTACGAATGTCGCTCTTGGTTATAATGGACATGTATTTGTATTTTATCAGCTTCTGTTCTTAAATCATAACCAACGTTTTGCTCGTCCTTTTGGTCTTGGTGTGATTTACTGCCTCACTGTTACTGTTTCAGACAATTAGTTCTGCCAGATAAACCAGGATCAGATTCTATTTCTCCCAATGGCACCTGTATCGATGTGATGACATCACCCAGAAACCCATTAGTACATATGACACAACATGTTATAGTATGTTAGGCTCACTAGCATGTTAGCTACTGGCTACTGATGTAAATGTATAAAAGCAGTCTAATTATAGATATGTTTTTAGAGGTCAAGCCTACTTTTTTTACTGTAAACCTTTAACTTCCAGTTAGAAATCAGGTCTGAATAAAACGTTTTCATCTGTTTCGATCAGATCAGCAACTACTTTTTCTTTTAGGCTATTGCTTATGTCTTTAGAAATACAAAATTCCCCGTTTTATTGTATCAAACTGGGAGACATTTGTTATTTTCTTGGGAATTAAAAAGCATTGTCATTCTTAGACCCATAATGATAGGTAATACAGCTGCTTTCCACTGATCTGCAGGTTGGTGGTTTGCTCATCAACCCCTCCACATATCAAAGTTTACCTTAACATAAAAGTTAAAGATCCATAAATCTTTTAGAGTAAAACATTGAGTGACGAAAGAATTTCTCTGAATAAATAACTTCCACTGATCCTTCAAACCAAAAAGATGAATGTTTGTGCAAAGATGATTTCATCAGATGTTGTTTGTAAATCAATTACTCGCCTTGCAGCATGATGCAGTGCCAAAGGGGAGACAAGGGCATAAACTGATAAAAACAGACTTAAAAAATTGTTTAGTGAAGTGTTTTGTTGGAGGCTCGTCCTGCCGGAGCTGGCCGCGTCTGTTCTTTGTCTGGGCGGGAGCTGCTGCTCTCCCTTTTCCTTCTCTCCTTCTCCCTGCTGAGGTAAAAATGAGTCACTGAGTCAGCAGCTGGTCTCCGTCATCACCAGTATCGCCCAGAATTCCACAGGAGACCAGCTGCCGAATCTTTACTCTCTGACGAAAACTTCCTCTTCGTCCTTTTATGGACATATTCATTGTCTGTGGGAAAAAGAAAAAGCTTGTAAGACCTGCAAAGATTAGATTTTTCATTGTGTAAGTCAGTCTGTTTTTTGTTTTTTTTTACATGCTTTGTCTAAACAATTTTTGTGAAGTTAAAAGTTTAAAATGGCAAATACTTTTATTGATTCCCATAAAAAGTTTCTTTATGGTGCCCATAACAGCGATTGGTGCTATTTTGCTTTCTAACACAAATGTCATTATTAAGAGACAGTCAAAAAATCAGAAGATTGAATAAAAGATGCAAATATCTCAGTGAAACTGAAGAGAAAATGGGATTTTCTGGGATATTTACAGCAGCTGTGTTTCTATTATACTTGGAATTTCCCACAAATTAAACATTGCAATAAGAAAAAAGCTAATGGAAGCACCTGCATTAAAAAAAAAAAGTCTCAAATATGATTAAAAAGTTTTTACGCTCTCATAAGGTGCTTTTTCAGACATATATAAGTATATCGCAAAAGTATAAAGGAAAGAAACATTTTTCCCCTGACGTGACGTGACTGGTTCATTTCCAGTTAAGATGAACTGATCCCGCCGTAAAGAACAAACAACAGAAAATTTCAGAGTTTTAGAAAAGGAAATGAGGGATGAAGGCTTTATAAAACCGTAGCAAATTCTCTGCAACATGCGAAAAAAACCCCAAAATAACGCAACGTGGCTACTTTACATTCTTGTAAAATCTCATCAGCCGGATGAGATTTTACGTAAATTTAGACTGTTCAATGGGAACACCTGCAAATCGCAATTGTTGTTTGTCGAAATTTATAAATATTGCTTTTATTTAAAAAAAATATATATAATGAAAACACAACTAGTGACTCTACCTGATTGCTGCTGTTGTCAGTTTTTATCATTGACCTTCAAAGCAACAGGTCATAAGTGATATGTAGAAATTAGACTATTTCAACATGATGTAAATCCTGACCATCATGACTTTAACAATGCTCATCATCCTCAGCTTGTTTGCTAAGTAGCTGGCTGTTTAGGTCCTGGCTTGTGTTAAGATTTTGCTTCCAGCCAGAATTAATGCACAAAAATCAGCTCAAGTTTGCATTAGAAAAGAGGATGTTGGCATCAGTGTTGGAACACAGAGCACATTCTTCTAGTTTTATTTCACTGGGCTGAATAGAAAAATGAAACATGAAAACTAAAGGGAGGCGTCCGTTTGAGCTTCATGTGTTTATTACGGATGAGTGGATTCTGTTATTAAATGTTTAAGAGAAGCTGTTTAGTTTTCCTATTCCACTGGCCGGACGGACAGGCAGGTCTGTGTCTTCCTTTTGTGAAGGGAGGTGTCGTGGAGATTGATGCTTATTTGAGGAATCACTATGGAATCTTCTACCACTTCTGTTTTGACCATGAAGACAAGATGTTGGAGATGAGAGCTGGATCTGTCAATTCCCACTCACTGTCCACTCTGCTGGATGTTTATTCACGAGGGTTTGTGGAAAAAATAGCTTGAATATTTGGAGACAGGCTGATCTCCATCCTTACATTTGGTTTATTTTCCAGGTGGAGTACTATGAGACCTACATGATACCTTTGCTTTACTTCTTTCTGCAGTTTATGCCAATAACTCATCTGTCCCCGTGGTCTTTTTTGTGTTTAAAAAAAAAAAGAAAGAAGCAAAACCATTGGAAAGAACCAGATGTGGTCTGATTCACCGAGAAAGTAGATTAAAATCTAGTCACTGCTATTAACTTCTGCTTTTTTTTTTTTTTTTTTTGTTCTTTAGTTTTTTCCTCACTTCTGCTGCTAATAAAAACACACTCAAAACAAATGGTGGGTTTTAAAGCTATCCAGTCCACACAACAACCTTCATTTAGTTCTGAAAAAAGCCAAGTACATTTTCCAAACCCAGACATTTGAAAGAATTTTCAGATTTTTTTCAGCAATGAAAGTTTATCATTATACCACTGTTTAGTTGGTCTGTTTAGACAATAAAGCAGCATGACTGATTTCTACATTTACTTGTTCATTTCCTTTCTATATATATATATATTTTTTTTAAATAATAATTATTTGTTTATTGTATCCAAATAGCATTTTTTTACTTCCTTTTTGTCCTTTTTTTCCATTATTTATTCTTTAAGTGTATTGCTGTTTTTGTTTTATCAATATGTTTATTTTTTGTCTGTTATATTATCATCTTTTTTAACCTTCAGCATTTGTTCTGAAGGTTGCCCAGTTCTATTATGAGACAGTCAGTTGTCAGCATTATTTATCTCTTGATGTATTGTGTGATAATTTATTGTGTCTAATGTGTCAGAAGACTCCCTCATATTTACAACAAAACTAGCTTTTATACATGTCTGAGTGGAAAATGATCTCTTTTATCACATCTTTTGGTTGAACTCTAACATCCACTATATTTCATAATGTGCCACAATGACAAACAGCTGGGTTGAAGAAAGAAATGTGTTAAGTAGAGGACAGACAGCCAAAATACCAGAACTTATCTTTATATATTAGCCTTGTTGTTGGTATAATCTATAAAATATTGAAGTATTCTTATTGACATTAAGCAGCTATTGATGTTAAGTTGTCTCTACAGAAAGCCTAACTAGGGAAAGAGATTGAAAATGGCTGGGTTGGTTATGGTGCCTCTACTCTGCTGCAGAAACTCACATCTGCTAGTCACAGTACTATGCAAAAGTTAAAAGTTAAATTTAATCTGTAATCTATTGTTTCTGTTAGTGTGGTGAAATTATGATGTAATGCTGATTACGGAAAAATCTCTGAATAAATATGGATTTTTCTCAGTAGATTTTTGTACCACACCCGTTGAAGCAGGATGAGTGCTTCAGTGTAATTTTTTGACTCTGGGAGCCTGATTATGCCAAGATCCCCATTAAGATTACTGGTAATCAACATATTGTTGTTGGATGTTGCCTAGCGTCATCTAGCATTATGCTGTTGAAGACTATTAAAAATATTTCATGGGACTTTTCCGGTTCCTGTGGGATATACAGAGTCTGGAGGCCCTTCCCTGTGTGTGAGCTGCTTTGTGGTGTTTGGCTTCCAGGGCTTAATGACACCATGCCTCTGTGAACTGCCCTTGCGGACTTTCCCTCTCATTTGCTCTAAGTGGCTGCTTTTACTTAAATGCTACATTTTATCTTGCAAAGAAAGTGAAAAATGAGTTCAAAAGTGAGGAGGTGAAGAACAGGAAAGGGGTCGACTGGCCTTTGGGAAGGAACATGCCTCACTACAAACTCATTAATAACTTTTAGGGTATTTAGTGAAAACCCCATTTCACCATTTTTTTTTTCCATCAAGGGGATCAGTGCAGAATTCATTATCATGCATATTTCAGTAACAAGTCCAGAGTGATCCCTAAAGAAAGAAAAAAATGGAGACTTGAGCTTTGGAGTCAGTTTTGCACAATCGCCATCACTTTGTGCTTGATATGAACTGGGACAAACTGAGACAACCTTGTGGCAGCAGAGGAAGCCTTAACATCTGCAGCCCCATTTCCTCTTCTCCCATCTTCCCAGAAAATCCCATGACTGAAAACACCTTCGCCCCATCATCTGGTCCTCTTTAACACCCGGCACAGAACCCACCCACTTGGGCCCAGTTTTTCTGTGATACTTCAGCTGGACCTGCCAACTGGAGGGTCTTTTTTCCTCACTGTTGGACCACTTTGAAGGAACTTCACTGTCCATTTTTTTATGACTGCCACCTCACGAAAGAGACTGCTCTTTACTTTCCAAAGGAAACAAGCTGCACATGTAGATCATTGTAAGAGCCAACAGTTTTGTACTGAAATCCAAATGGTTCACAACTCGTTTCGGTTCACTGCGGATCAAGAGCTTGTGAAATCAACGCATAAAGGGCAAACAATAATCATATTTGGAAAACTGCAAGCCACCTGTTAGTCATTTTTGCATTCGTATTCCTTGGAGCTTGTGTCTGAAAGCAGTTGCTATGTTGAAATCCTGCATGCAGCCCCGCATTCTCCTCCAAGTTGGCTGCAGTTCACATGGCAAGTCCAAGTCCACGCAGGACAGTGGGAGCAAGAGGAGGATGTAAGGGGGCAGGGAAGAATCCTTTGAGTCATGCATCACAGTGGAGTGAATCTCCCTCCAGGGCCTGGCGACTGACTTGTGCTTGGATTGGTTACAGCCGTTGAAATGACTGGAATCTAAGCCATGACAGGAAAGCAGACTGTATACATGACAGCAGTGTGCACTGATGAGCCTTCACACTTGTTAAGTCGAAAGTCACTTACTCACCTAGACACACATGTGTCTATTGGTCTCTGAATTGTAGAAATCATGCATATCCTTGAAGCTAATTACACCTTTCCTGCTATGGGAAGCTCTATAGGCCTCAGAATTAGCAAAGATGAGCATGTTAAAGCTTTGGTTGGTAAGAGCTTGTGATAAAAAGGAGCATTTGCGGAGAGAAAAGAGCAAAGCTCAGTGCATGATAGTTTACATACCACAGAGGAGACAGATTATGAGGAACCACAGAGTAAAGACAAGAAGAACTAAACCATGCACAAGGGAAATATCTCACCCTGATGCTGAACCCATCGCTGACCTCACGCTAAAAGCTAAAATTAGACACCAAGGGATATGAGGGAACTGTTTTAGATGAAAGCGTCAACCTGCTGTTTACCCATCACTCACTGCTGGTTGGGGAAAGTCTCTTTCAAACCCATTGTGTGCTTGAGTTTAGCTGCATAATGCTGTCGTTGTGTTAAGCTTACTTCTTCTCTCTATGTCTGACCCATCATGTGCATCCCACATGATGGATATCTTTGCTGCTTAAAGGCAGCTGAAAAATCAACCTGCTTCTTTCTCTAACCAGATGCCCAGCAGTAAAGGAAGGCATTGTATGATTAAAGCGTCTCATATGAAGGCATTCCTACTGAAGTGGGGTCGTACTGTTGCAGACTGCTATGTCTGGGGCAAAGGCTTATTGACCCTTCAGATAAAATGAAACAGATTTCCACAACCTACAGAAAGAGTTTCATTTGTGACTTTCTTTTGAAGGTGACTGCTCAAACCACAACAGGAAAGACAGTCAGCAGCCTCCTCCAAAAGTATTTTATCTTGTTCTGTTATATGCTGGAATGTTGAGGATCTAAATGGCTTTGCAGACTGAGAAATCTTAAATCACTGGCAGAAACTCGCCTCTTTTCTGCAGACTCACACTTTTGCCCTCTCCCTCTTATCACACCATAGCCTTACATTGACACGATATGTTCAAAGACACAGCATCCCCTTTGTTACAAGCCTTAAAATGAGTCTAATTAAGATTTTTAAGAGAAGGATCAAAGATGTTGCTTATGGTGAGGATGAAATAAAAAGTTGTCTTCAAACTAATTGTTTTTAGTCCATCCTTCGAGTTATAGCTGTTGTGTGACTGGTTGTGACTGCTTTCATTATTGTTTTAAGATTCATCCAGCAATTTCTCACGTATTAATACAATATCACACACGTGACACATCAGATTTGTTGACAAGACTAAGCTAAAGGTGGTACTACTGTTGAAAAGCAAGACATGAATCTCATCTCAGTTTTCAGTTGTTTTTTACCATCAGTTTTCTTGAAATATTGCTCATGATTAGTGACTGAGAAAAAATAAAACCTCGGTAAGGAGTAAAAAGGACGTGGTTTACAAAACAACTTTTAAATTTTGTGCACATTAGGTGTTGTTATGCTAGGAGCTGGGAGTCACATGACTAAATCTGAATTTGGAACTAAAGAGCCAAAAGCAAATAATTGGTTGGGGACATCTTACATGCAGCTATAACAAGCCAGATACACAGAGAAGAGACTTTACATCAGCATTTTATAGAATGTTTTAAAGAGTCAGGTACAGACTCAGAATTATGGATGGAGAGACGACAGAGATTGGGATGCTTGCAAGATGAGAAGTGATGGAAGCACTGATTGCATGCATCAGTGGGCTGAAGGGAAAGACTGTGTAGGGGATGAAGAAGCTGGGTTAAATGGGGAAAATATGGCAAGAGTAAAATCAATCCAATCACTGAGTTACTGTCAATTTTCAGCTGTTTTTGTGTCCCATTACTGTTCAACCCAACAAGTATGTAATAGTTTACACCAGTTGTTTAAAAGAAACACTTTGATTAATTGCCTTGGAATGATAAGTCCTTTTTACATCTGCACCACCTCTTGCCTCTTGCATGTTAAATAAAAGTTAAATAAATACATAAAAGCATTATCACACATAAAACGGTTTAAAATGTTTGCTTGTTTGTTCGTCTAAATCTATTTTGCATTGATACATAGAAAGGCTTCATGCTTCGTAACTGCCTCCATAACTTTCCAAAGTGAGCATTTCAGTCAATTAGAGATGACAGAAATCTTTAAAGCTTTTGATATCTTTATCATCATCTTTACTTTGGCCTGATCTCGGTTTGCAGGATCAAAACAGCAGAAGACCGAGTCTCAATCAGATATTAAAAAAAAAAGCCAAAGACTTTAGGACATCACACACACATATGGTCCCTTCTGCGGGGTTAAATCCTGGGGAATGCTGAGGCTGAAGACTGGAATTAGCCAGAGGACGGGTCAAAGCCTGTGAAGTACAGCAGGATAATTAAATTTCCCATCCTTCACAAATTATAGTCACAGTAAGAAGATGTTGACTATCAATGAAAATTTGAAGTTCAGAATCAGTATTTGATTTTAAATCTTTCGAAAATTAACAGATTTCTTTTTTTCTTTTGAAGATTTTAAGATCACGAAGCCAAGAAGTTGCTTCTTCATGACTTTTACTTGTCTCAACATGTTTATCCAGTGCTGGTCATAAGTTGAGCACGTGCAAATAGCTCGTGACATATGGAGAACCAATCAGATCACACAATTCCCCCAAGAAATAGATGTAATTACATTTATAAAGTAGTCCAAACTCACTACCTGAATCACAAAAAAAGGCCTACTTTAAAGTCTGGGCTGCTCTCTGTCCACATGCAGACGTTTAATTGAGATGACATTAGCGTGAACAGGAGAACACATCTGAGGTGGCAGGAAAAACACAGCGGGACGCCAAGGAACAGCATATCCTATATTCCGTTGGTTTAAGTTTGGTTGGAGAACAAACTCTGACGTCAAATGTAAAAATGAACCTCGTGTGCCTCTTTTCTCTGGAGCTTTCTTAAGGAGTCGGCAACCACAACATCCCGTCCTTTCTCTCTGCAGCTGCAGGACTCAGCCGCAACAAACCAGCCTCACCAGACATCTCGTATGTCTGCTGTCAGCATGGCCATTAAGTCGTTCAGTCTGGGTCTGTTTGAACAAGCTCCTCTGGCGGCCAGTGCCCACACAAAGCCGTTTCCCAGCCACGAGATGGTTTGCTTCTCTCTGCCCAAATTCATGCCTTGGTCTGTTGAATGGGTGGTCAAACATACTTATTGTAAAGCAGAATAAACACTCCATGTCATGTTTTTGTAAGCTTCATTGGATGCTTGTAGTGAGTAGAAACAAAAAAAAACTACATCAACCTGTTTCTGCTATCATCCACTAGGAGAAAAATGTGTGTGATTACATTTAATTTGCACATTCATTATGAAATCAACTCATAACATTGCTTCTGATTCAACAAAGGGAGCTTTGAACTACACTCAACACGGCTGTCAGCACGCCTACATGTAAGCATACAATGCCAATATGAAACAACTCAGTAACATCTGAAGCACCAAACACAAACTAAACACTATATACATGTTTTACTAATTTAGTCTTAAAATTTGGTTAATTTTATTAGAGATATATAAATTTGGACAGATGCCGGTGGCACATGAACTGTTGAGGAATCTCAAGTGCAACATAGGGGCTGATTATCTATAGCAGTTTATGTATTAGTTACAGGTTATTTACTCTGATAAATTCTCTATACCAACACAAAGGTTTTAGAGCTGTTGCAGAAGTAATCTCTGCCTTTACATAAATGATGGAAGTGCTTAAAGAGGTATTTTTATAAGGGGCTCCACCTGGAGTAGTGTAACATTTTAAAACAAAATGCATTAGTATTAAAGTGCCCAATGTGAGAATACACAAGCCAGTTGTAGCATGAGATTAAAACTTCAGCTAAACATTAAGAAAGGTAAATATAAAACAGCAAATAGTCTTGGGACCACCTGAGCAGAATTACTTAGCACACCATTAAAAGCTGAACTGATTTAATCAAGTTGCAACTGTGACAAAACATCATAATATCTTCTTATTCTCTGGCATTATTACTCATCCAAGACAAATCAATAGCAATGTTTCCCCCTAAACCTTAGCAAGATTGATTCATATGGTCTGCATAGATACATGTAAGATATCCTCAGAGGTCTAGACAAGGGACATACCTGTCTGAGTCCGCTGGTTGAATGTCATTAGATCAAGAACATTAATGTCTTCTTATGGCAAAACCACATGCACTTTCTGGAAACATTCTTTGAATACTTGGTACTCAGTGATTTGAGACATCTGGTTTAGTCACAAGCCAGTAACACAGCTCACATCCAACCAGCTGCTGAAAGGGATTTTTTTTTTCTCTTCTTTCTTGAAGGCATGCTAAAGATCTACATTGCCAATTTGTTTGAGTCTCTGTGCTCTCCATAAACACTGAAAACCACCTTTCTGCAAGTAAGACAATAGTGTGACACTCTTTTACCCATACAGCCCAAAATATAGCCTTCAGGAGTGCCGGTTGTCCTATGACTTTATGTTGTATCCCTTACTTGACTATACAAATCTTACCTCCCAAGGTCAGAGACACGTGTATTCCTTACCTATTTTTGGTCAATTGTTAGAGAACCAACACAACACACTTCTAGGGTTTTGGCCATTTAATTGTTCAACTGCTGTCATAAAGTTATACGGAGAAAACTTTTTTCCAGACTCATTTAAGTTGGATTTTTAATAAAACATTAAAAAAAACAGGGACAAAGCTCTTACTGGTTTCAGAGACAACGTGTTGAGTGATCCATCAGCACTCACCGCTCTGGCCTTTAGTGCTGCAAGTGTCAGAATTGAGTTACAAAAGGAAGAACCTGCATGAGTTCCCCAAAGGAGGAAAGGTGTTGAAACATCGTGTTAAGTCTAGACTCGGGTTAAGGCCCTGTAATAACACTTTTACGGAGCTGAATGATTTCCTTTGGGTACTTCTGGGGTAGTTTATCACTTGGTGATCATCACATTGAATAGCAGCAGCAGGGATGGGTTTAAAATACCCTGAAGAGGCACTACACTCCACTCTTATTTGTCCTCTCAGATGAGCAGTGTGGCCTCTGTAAGTGCCTGAAAGGTTTAGGACATTCGAAAAGACCTCGGGCTCTTTTTGTGAAATTTTTAATGGAGGAAGAGTTTATAGGTTTGAGTGCAAATCGGTTGCGACCGTAAATCACCTCACTCCCACCGAAATGGTTTAAAAAAACAAAGCTTTGAAGGAATTCTTGAGTTACTTTTACTGTTAAACACTGGAGATGTGAACCATTCAGTCAACGTTTCCTTACCAGAGCTCAGATCACCAGTGCTGATTGAAGAAAAAGCTTTGGAGCTGAAGAGCTGAAAAAAAAATCTGTTGACCTCAGCACTGCCGATTTGACAGCGATCAGGGAGTTCTGCAGAAGTTCCAACAGTGAAAGGCCTCATTGATACTTAGAGCCGAGTATAAGAACATAGCAGCATCCAAAGTGGAATGAGACAGACTGACTGTTTGGCATGTGCTACAATTAGGACACTGGATAGGTATAATCATCCTGCCATTGTTCTTAACACCATGCTGCATTCAACAGCGGCCAACAGTGTCAGTCTGTCACCGACGGCAGCTCTGCTGTGAAATTTGTACTAACCAGGCAAGCATAAGTCTGCCTGAGAGCATATGCTGCAGGTGGATGTATTGTGTTTTTCCTTGATGGACAATTATCTTTGGTTGTAGGTGCTAAAAGGACAAGAAATCCAAGCAAGGGTTGCTGTGATGCGCAGCAGGTTGTGACATGTGATGCGAAAAAAAAAAAAAAAGGCCAGAGATGATGGGTTACTCTAAAAGGTCGTCCTTTTGGAAAACGCTCTACAATGCTCTAGCATTCCACCGTGCTTAACCTTGCACGGCGCACCATGGGAAAGCATTCTTCCCACTCAGTCACTGGCAAGATGTTCTATGTCATATTGCTGACAGATCAGGCTTAAACAATATAGTGACCCCGAAACTATGTTGGCTGCTAATTGAGATGTTTTGGGGGGACTAAACAGACCCCTTACACAGACTTCTTGACATGCCCCAGTGCTGCTCAACAACAGCAACAAATTGGGTCGCATGGGCCTGTTGTCAGCTCTGAAGACCCTTCAAAATACTGAGATTCAGAGTTAATGAGTTGAATCTCTGGCCCCTGGCATTAAACAAGCACTTTCTGCAGACTGAGAGGAGTCTCAGGTTGGCCTGCAGAATGCTTCACCAACACCTTCATCTGTATGAACAACATGGTATGTGTGTCCTGAGCTTTTTCTTCCCAGGGGGAAAGATGAATGACCTAAAAATGAGAATATATGCAGGCATGCTCATTTACTGATGAAATGGAGGATAAAAATGACGGGCTACAGCTTATAGATAGGGCTATGGGTACTTCAGTTGGTAAAGGATTGGTTATGCCAGTGTTTTTCAACCACTGTGCCATGGCACACTAGTGTGCCACGAGAGATCATCAGGTGTACCCTGAGAAATTACCCAATTTCACCTAATTGGTCAAAAAAGCAGCTCTGTGTTCATCCAAACATGGCCCCAGTGAAAGATAAGAATTCCATCTTCTTGTATTTATCTGATTTCTATTCAAGAGGCTTTGAGAAGATGGACTTTATATTAATAATATGGACTTTAAAAAAAATAAAACAAAAAGAAAAGCAACATTTTGGTTTGTTGTGTGCCTTGTGATCTTTCAGTGAAAAAAAAGTATGCCTTGGTTCAAAAAAGCTTGAAAAACACTGGGTTATGCCACTAAACCAACTTAAGTACGCACAACACTATCAGAAGAGCCCCTTATTGACTAAGACCCCCCCCCGAAAGGTCTGAAAGTTACGCAATGCATCTTTAAGCATGAAAAACAGAACAGTATAATTCAGCATGCTACCCATTAAAGCCAATGTTAATAAGGAAAATGAATAAATCTATTGATGCAGAACAAATTCAGAGTTTATTAATCTAAAGAAGTGGAAACACTTCTATAACATGCAGGGCAGTGGTTAGGGAAGAACTGGGTTGATTCTTGTACTTTGCTTCAGAAACACTGGAAGGAGTCCGAGGAATCTCTCAGACATGACTGTATCATGACCAGTTTCAGTAAATATCACAAAAAAATTATATTTATATAAGTTATGATGTTCTGCTTTAATAAAGTACTGCAAAACATAAGGAGCAGCTGCAACACAAAGTATTATAGTAACTTTAAGTGCATATGCTTTAACAATCAAGCTAGAGAGCACAAAATGATATAAAATGTTTTTGTTCTGTTTGACAAACTCATTTTGCTGCATTTTAAGCAGATTTCAGTTGGACTGAAGTTTAATATTCAGTTTGATATTTTGTTTAGTTGCAGGATGACAAAGAGACAAGCATGATAAGCTTATGAGTATTAATTTAAAAGATATATTGCTGCTAAAGGTAACCTAAGATCTACACAGGGATGCCATTTCATTTCATTTTTGCCATTGAAAAAAACATAGGTTGTGTCCTACCAATAAGCAGCATGCAGAACATTGTTGGGAGCATTAAGGAGCTTCACATATTAATGTAATCTAAGACCATTCCTGTAGTAATCCCAGTGACAGCCAGATCAGAATCCATAACTCATGCATGTTCACAGTGACTGGATGTTTCAGCAGGTTAAGAAGTGATTGAAAATGTGGTACGAGTCCTGTTTGCACCATGATGGAGTGCAGCCTTACGTGACCATTTAATCAATGTCTTCCAGTTGTCAAAGAAAAAAAAAATCTCACATTCGAACAAGATCTGAGTACCTTTTCATGGGTGACCCCAAGTCAATTTTTAAATGTCTTTCACCAGAACAGAGTCCCTCTGGGAAAACTGCACATTTTGACAGCAGACATGTCTCCTTGTTACGTTGACATAACTCACACTCCTGTGTGCTCTGTGGAGGCAGGGCACGTGTTGTCTGGCTCCCAAAAAAAAGAAGTTTATCTGTGAGGATCCTTAGATTCACTTTCAGTATTATCTCAACCCCAGCAGCCTGAACTCCCATGTCTCCAGAAATCAACACGCCCAGTCTGCTCCATTTCAGTTCACATATTTCTTACAGACAGAATGTGTTTAATATGTTCCCTCACACTTCATGTCAGCATGAAACAAGTCCGTTGCAGCATGGACACAATTATATTTATCCATCTTTTTTTACCTCTCCTGTAGCACTATACAGTGTTCACATGCTGTGTCTGTTGACGCTGCGCTGTGAAGCCTCGTAAGTCACTGTGGTGTCGAAAGTGGAATTATGGTAAGAATGTGCAATGACGTGCCGGGGCAGACTGTACTAGCTTGTTTTGTCTTGGTGGTGGTCTGAGGCTACTTAATAGCTGCGCTTTGGTTCTGGAAGAACACCGAGCTTGCGGATTGATTAAATAACCCTGAAATCCAGCATCTGAGGGCCTCTAATTCATTACACACATCCCAAGCGGGTTTGGCTTAACCCTATGATCAAAAGCTGCGCCTGGATCACCAGTAGAGACAAAAACCACACAGAAGCCTCTGGTGTCTCCTTGGGGGATTTGTTGTTGAGTGCTCGAAGCAACTAGAGACTTTTGCAAGTAGATAGATAATGTTGGTAAGCCACAGAGTTTAACTGAAGAAAACTCTGGAGAGGTTTTTACAAAGGGGCTTCATGGCTTTTTGGTTTAGTTTGAGACATATGCGGTCTTAAGCAAGTTCATTATCTGTCGTTTTACGCTGCCTTAAGCTTGGGAATGGGTTTATAGCTGTTGGTATGTCATCAGAAATTAGGCCACTGTGATGAAGTTACTTTAAGGAGGAAGACGTGCCATGCCTCCAAGGGCTTGCTGAGCATTAGTAAGGCCCTGTTATGTTGGGTTGTCAACTTTCAATGAACTGAAACTGAGGTTTCAGTTAAATGTGGCCGCACACTGCTCCTTGACCTCTTTGCAGTTTGTAACAGTACAGATCTGTACAATCAGTGAAATAAAATAATGTTTTAATAGTTCATATTATGCCTGAGGGTAAATGCAATGCAATGCAACTTTGTTTATAATGCACTTTAAAAACAACAAAGTTGACCAAAGTGCCACAATGTGCAGAGTTAAAACTAAAAACAGAATAAATAACATATAAGAGGACAATTAAAATGTAAAATACTACAACTAAAAGTAAAATAATTACAATCAATTCAAAGCAATCCAAATAAAATCAGATAAAAAATGTCAACTTGTCATTGTGTGGAAAAAACCAGAGTAAACAAATTGGTCTTCAGCAGGTGCATTAGATGCCTGTATAATGTATAAAGGCAGATTATTCCACAGTTTAGGTGCTGCTACTGCAAAAGCCAATTCACCTCTGACCTTCTGTTAAGTCCTTGGTACAGTCAGGAGAAGTTGGTCAGCCGACCTGAGAGACCGAGAGGAGCTCATAGAGATATTGTGGGACAGTACCATTCAAACTTTTAAAAACAATTAAAAGCAACTTAAAAAGATAAGGTAAAGATGTACAATTCCTGAAAGAGAGATTTGTAAAGGCAAACTGAAATTTCTTGTTGAAAAAAAAAAAAAAAGTTTTGTATTATCCATCTATTTAGCACACCCATCTATCCATTCCTGTTTACACCAAGCTGGGCCCAACACAGAAATACTTCATTCTTCAAGTCAATATAAAATCACCAGTGAGCCTTAGTAATTTCCTTTCTACAAAGAACGTACCTGAGCAACAATACAGCACAACCTATGGCAGTAAACACATAATATTTCAGCAACAGGCACATAATCTGAAATGAGAGATCATTTTCTTCTTGGTCTTTTTTTTTTTTTTTTCTGGATTGCAATAAATTTTTTCCCCCTGCAAAAATCACATGCACAACAAGATGAAGAATGTGTGCGCCACAAGATCTGTTCATTATTCAAGCTTGAATTTTCCATCCATCTGTTCCTGCAGCATGCATTGGAAATAGATGGGTGGCTTGAAGACAACCAGTTTTACAAATGTGGTCACTGACAACTGTAAACAAAAGCTTGGATCCGGCCTCTGCAGCTCCTAGCCTTGTCTTCCTTAGATCTCTCAATCTGTGGCACATAAGTAGACTGGCTGCGGCACAGGCTATTCAGAGGCTAGGAACTCCGAAAAGCATGGCACTCTTAAATTAAAGTAGTTTTGTGACCACGTAGTAGGCAAAAACAGCAGACGCATGTGAGTGTTTTCTTGTCTGTTTCTTCTGCTACTGCACTGTGGGGCATCGACATAGGAGAGGAATTCAACAAATCTGTGCTTAGTAATAGACATGCCACCGACTCCTGATATACAGGAGATATACTTTGCATTTTCTACAAGAACTGTAAGTTCCTGGAGTTGTTTTGACGTATTATGTGAACTGCTATAAAGTTTTCAATTCATGTTTTTGTTCCATCATTTGGGAGAGAAATACTTTTTGTAGTATTTCCAAAAAGAGGTTTCATTCACACATCTTCTCCCGTAGTCCTTCATGTGCTTTGGATGAAAAATGTCTGAATAACACACTGTATGGTCATCTTGGTTTGTCATGGTAACAGATTATTGACTTTTTGTAAACAGGAATGAACAAATATGAGTGCATGCTAGCAGACAGCTAAAAGGCAGAGATGCATATCCTTAATGCTGGTTTGCCAGTAATCATCAGGACCAGCCTGCAGTTATTAGGAATTAATTGGACCTTAGTTAAAGAGCCTCGTCTGACTCTGCATGAAATTCAGCCACAAGCATTCATGTGTTACATAACGGTGCTTTTGTGCAGGCAAGGACTTCCATGTGTCTTTTTTTTGTATCTCAGATCCTGACGACCACACAGATGGACCATGAAATGAGCTTCCAATATCCTGTTAGGATTAGCCAGGAGAGAGTCTGCCATCCTTTTAGAAGGAAATGGGGGGAGATCTGATCCCCTTAAGTGTGTTTGCAGGTTTTTCAAAATGAAAAATATACTTCCATGGGAATGGAGTCGTGTGACTGCCAGATTTCAAGCTGGCTCTTTTATATCTGCTGTCAACCGATTATTCAGGCAGCATGAACAAACCTTCACCTATCTGTTGACAAGATGTTAAAATAAATTAACTATTAAGGCAGCAGAGACGGATTACAGTGAGCAAATCCAAAAATGAATTTATTCAAATGTGTTGTTAATCTGTAGTGAAACAATAAAAAACTTTAGTAAATCACATATATACAATATACATTTACAGTAGGTGGTCATCATATGGTGGTCTTAGAGTTGATGAAGAATCATGGAAATGACTGAAATCACAAAGATTTGCTACTATTAATGAAAAAAAAATCCAAATTACCAGGAGTAAAAATGATTTCCATTGCATAATTGCTCTGACGCGGCAAAAAAATGTGCCTGTGTGAAACTCCAAATAAATTCCATAATGTTCGTTTTAAAGGCAGTCTTTATAACCAGGCAGATCGGCCATGTTTTTCCTTCACCACCCATATGCTGTCAATCACTTTGCCATACTGGAACACAAAGAGAAGGTCTTGTCAATTTTTAGAAAAAGAACTCCATGCTTAAAATACGTTATGCACGTGTTTGTCCACGTGTGCTTACCTGATCATCCGAGACCTGTTCCAAGTAGAGGTGGGTGGCGTTCACCAAGTGCATGCGGCTGTAGCCGTAGTCTGTGCTGCGAAAAGCGCTCCACTCTTTGGGGTTTGGATTGAACCTGTCAGTCTTCTCTCTGCAGCCCTGAGGAATATTCAAAAGTCATTAAACCGACTCTGGAAGAAAAGAGTCACATGCTCCTCTCGAACTCACTCCTCAAAGCCTTATTTGACATTTCAGCTGTGGCTCGACACAAGTTTGGCTGCATTTAGTTATGCTGATGACTAATCCCACTGTGGCTGGATGACAAAGCGTACCCTGCACCACTTGCCACCACATTAGAAAACTCTTTACCAGGCAGACAGCTGGTACTAAACTTATGTGGCAGACCAGCAGCTGCACAGACAGAGCTGTATACAATACTTGACAGTGTTTTTGTTGTGTACGGCACACATTGATCTATGTGGAAAAATGTTCACAGTAATGTGGTGATGTGAAAGTACTTACAGCAGAGCCTGTGATAATGTGAACTGGAGCCTTGGGGTTTACATATGGATGTTCTCTGCTCCCATTGTACACCTATAAAGGGTTAAACGGAGTGAAATGTACAACCAGAAAATGTAAACTACCAGAAAAGTTGAGATCTGAGTCTATAGACACTGACCTTGTCACCATAAACAGGCCAAAGTCTCTCATATGTGTGCTCATGTGCCCACAACTCCACATCCACTCCTGTAAAAATATTCAGAAACTTTACTGAATAATTATACACACAGCTTGACTAAAAACTACAGAATAATCCAGTTTTTCTCAGATCTTGTGCTGATTTAGTTTTGAGATTTCTCAGCAAACAACAAAAGCTGAAGATTAGAGCAACAAAAACTTGCCACTAAAGCTCAGTAGTTAAATGCAACAAACAAAAAGTCAGAGGAATGTAAAACAGAAGAGACATCCATCAGACCAAAGGCCTGCTTTTTTCCACAATGGCCTTTTGAGTTGCTCTGCTCACTGCAACAGTAAATTTGAGCTATCATTCATTTCTCATCGACACACAACTAGTTGCTGAACTTGATGGATACCATAGTGGTAAAGTAGATCCTCTAGACCAGGAGCTGGTGGTTTGGTGTCATTGCGCCCCATTCGGACCTGAAATATAACAGAGAAGAGTAATAACAGTATGAAAATGCTGCAGGAAATTCAATCATACCCATGCCAGCCTCACTCTGAGAAGTGCTTACTGCTAAGAGAAGAGAGTCAAAGTGGAAACTATTTGGTCCAAATTACAGAGATTATGGCAGTATACCATACTCAGTGTGCTTATGGGCTGTGATGGGGCCCGGGGAGTCTGCAGCATGCCTAACATGTCTGCTACCAGCAGCAATTTAAAGGTTAAGCAACATAGTAAAAATAAATCCTACAATTTGTTTCATGTCATAAAATAAAATTGCTTTATTATTTGCTTAACTAGGAACATGATTTATAAATAAACTGCAGTCGCTCTGACAATAATCCTCCAGGTGTTTTAATGTAATGATGTAATTTCTCTTGCTTAACCTCATTAAATTAAAATTAGCTGTGTCATTAAAATGTCAGCGATAAAAAGGAGTTTACCCATACAAGCAGTTAAACTACACAAGTCTGAGACATGAGCGCACAATCTGCTCCATGAGAAAAGTGGCAAAGTGAAGGATTAAACAGATTTAATAATGTGATTTACATATGAGTCAAAGTTGGTACAGTCATCCTGGTCATCATCAGAGCAGTACATAGGTCTGTGTCCCATGGTGATGATCCATGGACGCACTGCTCTGTTCTCTGGCTTGTTGGCCTCCTAGGTCAACATAAAGACACAAAAAAGGACAATTTAATAAAGAACGAGAAACAAGTGGGTTTTAAAAAAAGTTCTTTCAAAGAAAATAATGTACTAAAAGAAAGAAAAGGAAGTCATTAACCTCTAGGTCTTTCTTTAGCCACTCGTATTGTTTGAAAAGAAGCTCCAGGCCAAAGTCGAGATAGAAGTAAACCTCCGTGGAGAGGGAGACGATGTGTGCTGACCCCAGGTTCCAGCTGCAGACACATATCGTTAAAATGATACACAGCCTTGACCCAGTAGAGGAAGCATGCTGAAAGCCCTCCGATAAGCAAGAACAGGCTTCAGTTTAAACTTCACATAGTGTGAAAATAGTCAAAAATCCAAACCATGTTTTGACACCAGCGTGTTGCTGCTAAATGCAAAAAGTGCTGCCTTTCATCCAGAAGAGGATACTCTGCGACAACGTCTCTGTGTTAATTGTGCTTATTGGAAGACAAGATGCAACAAGCAACAGAACTTCAGAGAGTCACTCAGTCGCCTCCCTGGAGTTCCTCTATGCTTCTCCTGGATCCTAAGCATGCATGAGTAGAGGGCTCTCAGCCAGCAGGCCTGTCTGCATCCAGGCCTGTGGAGAGTAGGCCTGTGGTTAAGAAGGGTATTATCTTTCTATCTCAGAGAAGGAGGTCTGCAGTGAGCAATGAGTCACCAAGTTAGATGTATAGCTCCTTTGTGTAGTCTGAGTGTTCCTCAGATAGGAGACAAGTGAGTAAGAGAAGGCTGCTAAACACTCCTCTGCTGACTCTTAGAGCTTGTTAAGACTTACTGAAATACAGCAGGAGCTTTGGTACATTCTGTTGGTCAAAATATTTATCTTTGATAGGGCCGTGTGTGCTGCTTCCATCTGCTTCCAGTGATACAGTGTTTTATTCTTTCACTTTAGCACATGACAGGAATCTCCTCTAAAGCACCTTCCGTACCTGTACCAAAGGCTCTCGGTCTGGCCTGGCATGCTGAAGCGATTCTTGTAGTTGGAGAAGTTGCTGTGAAAAAAGAAGATTGTGAGAAATGCAACTGGACTGATCATGCAATTGAGATTCTTTAACTATGTAACAAACAGCAATTTGCACCACTAACTACTGCTTTCTTTTAGTTTGTGGAAGATATACTAGAGCTAAAAAAAAAAAAAAAAAAAAAAAAAAAAGTTGTTGCATTGAAAATACACTTAAGATAATTCCAAGCGGTCTCTAAAATATATGCCATTTCAACTTGGTGGAAAACCTGAAGTAGTAGATCATTGGACAAAAACAACCATTAATCTGGATGAAGCTTCAGAAAACTACAGCAGTTCCTTGGTATTTAGATAAACCTGCACACTCCTCTATGCAAGTGATCAGTGCCTGGGTTTTCAAATTAAAGACTGTGCGGAAGTACAGATGTAGCTCCATGACCTCACCCTATGCAGCTGACTTATGGTCAGTTTCTGGAGCCAGCTAATCAAAATTTGGGCAACATTGAGGAGCCTGGGTGGAGATGAAGCAGGATAAGCAAGAAGGAATCTCAACCATTGAGTGTGCTACCAGTTCCAGTCGAGCAAATTTGCCTCTAAATACAGCCCTCTAAAACCATAACATCTTACTAAAAGAGGTTATTTTAGATCCTTCAGTCACTGAAGGAATCACATTCATAATAGTGGTTTCAGTGTTGAGTCATGGTGGTTGTTATGGATCCAAATATAGGAGAATGCTTTCAGGGACCTGTGTACGCTGGCTTTTTTTCACTGCAACAAACTTACTGGACAGCACATAATTATACCTGAATACTCAGAACAGCATCAACCAGAAATGTAGAAATGATACAAAGGCCACTGCAAAAAGAAAAGGGAAAAACCTTCTGGACTCCAATCCACTTGACTCTTTTCATGGTTTTTCCCTCCAGCATGTAAGAGGGAGCCAGTCTTCTCAACGGGCCATTAACCAAGCGAGGTGATGGGGATAACTGTTTTCTTATCTTACATAAGGGAGGAAAGGGAGCAGGGGAATATGCAGTATCCTCGACAGCAGCCGCAGTAGGGTGGGACAGTTCAGATCTCTGTGGTGACTGGGTTAGTGTCGGGTTAGAGGTAACTGGAGAACAGCAGGGTCACAGGTCAAGAGCCAGGAATGGAGACACAAAAAGAGAGGAGTTTTACTAATCCTGGATGGCTCGGACACTAATGATGCTCTGAGGTTGCAGAGAAACGATAAACACAATAATCTAGAGGTCAGTTTGTGAGCTGTGCAGAACTCATGTCCATCTTTAGCGACAGTTCATACTAATAATTCTCTAAATTATTATAATGATGTGCCATAAAAAATAAACACTTAAGTTAACAGGAAACACTGGTTGTTTTAGTAAAGATATCAATCCTATACATAAAATGTTTCAAGCTTTAAAAAAGGGACAAATAGGTTAAATTAAGAAGCTAATGATGAGATTTTCCCATCCCAGTAAAGGTCATGGCACTTAACAGTCCTCATATGGATGAATACTCCCATCATGTGGCTGGGAAAGGCACGTGCATGTACTCAGAATAAATACACAACTTTTTGTCATTACTAAAAGAATAAAAATGATACTATGTAGTACACCCAAATGACAATGTTGCTCCTAAAAAAATCGTTTTTTTAAACTCTACAGCTTAAATGAAGTGAGAAGAAATATGACTTGCATATATGTGCTGATCAGCACTAAGGGAGTGCAGTGAACAATATGGGTTAATATCTAAGGCAAGGTATGCTTTCCACAGGAAAGAGTGTTGCCTCTCTGATAAAATAAACTGGATATACAAATTTTACATGCCAAGTTCAATATGAACAACCTGTCTTCATTAACTGACCCAACAAAATTCTCCTTCCTTGTCAGATCTTCCCTTTAATCATCTGATGAGTTAAATCCAGGCACTGAAACTAAAAAAGTTGCCACTCCGAGTCATCATATCGCTGTCTTCCCTCATGGGACATTGTTTCAAAAGGTGACCATTGCTTCTCTTTTGCTCCGAATGCCTGATGACCAGTCCACTGTACTTGGGGAACAGAGACAGTCCTGATTGGGGATTTAGCATCTTCTGGGGATCGGCTCTTCTCAGCCAGCTGGAATGCTGACTACAAACTTTTGTGGTTGGGCCTGTTTCGGCTGCTTTTCCCCCATTAGATTTTGAGGTTGGAAATAGAGAATTATACCAAGACAGAGAGAGCACAAACAAAAAAAAAAAAGAGGAAAAGCAGTGGCCAGCTGCTGGATATATTTGGATTCTGAACCACAGAACAAAACACACATGTGGGTATCAAGGAAGGCAAGGAGCTGGATTTTCGGTTATGTAATGCAGCGTCCTTGATATCAGGTTCTTTTGTCAGGATGTAGCGCCAAGAAAAAGAGACTATCGTTAGCAGCTCTTTAATAAAGACCAGACAGTAGACATATTACAAATCACAAGGCTGTCCCAATATAGCTGGGACAAGTAAATATTATGGTAGAGGATCTGGTACTTCTTAAACGTTTCAATATGCAAGAGACACATCGCTGAACACAGTAGCTGCTGATCCTTTGGATAAAAATCACAGCTAAGATTTTGTCTTTTAACTGAGGACTTAAACAGAATTATTTATTACCTCCTCCAAGTAGGTGAAGGAAGTTGCAGTATATCTTGGCCGGCGTTTATCTGTTCGTTTATTTGTTTGTTACCAAAATTTTCTGGATAGACTTTTAGGATTTTGATTTCTGAGAATGGGTCTTGGGCTAAATTAGATTCCATGAAATTTAGGTAGCGATCTGGACCACCATCTGGATTCAGAAATATTTTTAAAGGATTCTTTATCATTGTGAGATAGGGCAATATACACTATATAAGCATATAGCTCCACAATAAATAGTCAGGGTGTTTGAAACACAGGAGAAGTCCCCAACAGGTTTTATGAGATATCAAAGTTAGATCTGAATCTCAACAAAATTCTGGGTGCTATCAAGAACAGGAAAAATCAGCGCAAGAGAACAAATTAAGAAACAAACATGCAACAAACACCAAAAAATAGCCAAGACATTGTGGATTCATTATAAATGGATCTAGGAATCTCATAGTGAATCCATATAAAATGAATGTAAGACTTTGACACACAGTGAGTGATAATAATGATATAGGTGGAAATCATCTTCTTGGCGAAGGTCTGAGCTCTCTGATTGATTTTTCTTGTTTGAACTGGACTGAAAATGCCAGACTAAAAAACAAACCTTAATGTTATATCTAAAAGAAAATAATCGTCTGTCAAATAAAGTCTTTTTTATTTTCTTGAACTTAACGGCACAGTCTTGTATCTCTATATTTAACGGTAGGAAGGAGAATAGATCTGTACAGAAAGTACTGCATGCATAGTCGCTTTACAAGCTGTTATCTAAATATCAAGCATTGCTGTTGTTGCATTTTAGTGTCTAAAATAACCTATGGATATTTTTCATTTAAAAAATATCCCATAATGCAAATTGAACAATGGGGTTTCTCTACCCAAGGGGGAAGAGTTTTTAAACTGATTCACCTTCTGTGTTTTATCATCATGCAGAGTCAGGACTAAGGCAACGCTTTAGAAGGCAAAGTTGGAAAATGTTCAGGATCTTTCTTAAAAATAATCAAACATTAAAATGAGTAAATCAACATCCTACAGGATGATGTTTTTTTTTCTCCAAAAACATCAGACTCAAGCTGACTATGAACTAAAGAACAACTATTGAGCTTATAATGGCTCACAGACGGTTAAATGTTTGGTTTGGAGTGCATTGCTTTGTTTACGTGATGGTTGCAGCGAAGTTTAGTTCAGATGTTTAGAGACCTAAATTTCTCTGATATGTTGGAAAAACATAGTGAAGAGATATCAGAGGAACAACTAATGGCTGATGAAGTGAGCTGGCCTTACCTACATGAAATAAATGCCTTGCATTTTTTTTTTTTTTTAACTCAAAATCCATTTTAGGATGAGGGGCTTAGGTTAGTTTGTGACCTGAGCAGGACATGGCAGAATTAAAAACAGAATTTATACAGGGAACAGTCTGATAGTTTCTATGTTTACGCCGGTCAAGAGTCACCTGTATTAAGAGCAATATAGACTTGAATTTCACCTACTATGTGGCTTCATGGTTGCCTGGACAGGTCATGTAGGGCACGTAGGCTGCTATGGACTGGATCTGCCTCATGAATTCATCCCCAATCCTGGCATTGTCCTACGACAGTGTCATTCAGTCATTAAATATGATGAAAAAGACAAAGAGTAAGTTCATTTCTGAGACTGCTTTGAGTTTCAACACCTTACAAAACAAACAGCAATGACACCAGGGTTTGTTTTAAGACATCCTAATACTAGGTGCATGGCTTTTAAAACACAATGTTGTCTTGATGGTTTTTACCTGCGGTAACCATTTATAATTTTCTCACTCTGTTTTTCTGTTTAAAATATAAGTGAAACCACATAATCTGCTTGAACATTCCAGTTAAAGACATCAATTTGGTGAATTATTTTGAAGATGTCTGCTTATTCGTTTTATCCTTCTCTCCATTTACAAAAAAACACACCAGTAATGCAGATTATATAATGGAAAATATTAGCATCCAAAGCAAAGTTATGTCTAAAACTAAATATGAAAGATGACAGCCAAGAGGATTCTGTTAGCAATACGAGATTTTGACACAGGATTTTTGGAATTGAATGGCACTATTTTTATTTATAAAATACTTAGGCGACATCTTTTTACTTCTCATCTTTCACCAAAGGCTTAATGCATCTGAAAGTAATGCTGACCATAAGCTAAACTATTCAGCCAGCGTGGAGCCAGTATATTCCCTGATAGTAAACAGTGGTGTGCTTTGGGTTATGTCATCCATCACTATGACTTTACAGGAATATCAAAAGGTTTGAAGAGTGAGGTTTTCATTTTAAAAAAATTGTTGTCAGTGACCTTAAATACAAATATAACATGATCAATTCTTTTCTGCAATATAGGAAAGATTAAAATGTTAAGTACCTCATGCATATCATAAGCAAAGTCCCCTGTAAAAAAACAGAAAAAAGATCTGCAGATTAGCATCCATAAACTTTACGTTACTCCCAAAATGCAGAATGTAAAGACAAGTATCTGAACCGTGCCAAAGAAGTGGTTTAAAAGCAGGACTACATTAAACCCTTAGTTTAATTACCCGTGTATTAGTTCTGAAGGACTGAGCAAGAAGCCGTTTGACATTGTTTTCTCCTGTAGTTAGCTGAAATGAAGTGTGTTTGCTAAACATGAGGCCTGTTTGCTAAACGTGTTGTACAGTTATGACCACAAATCAAATGAAAAAGAGAAGAAATTGTCTGGCTCTGCTAAGCAGCACCTCGAAAGCGCACCACGAAACACACTGTATCTTAATCTGCAAAAGATCTAGAGTATAAACAAGAATTTATAGTTTTGAAGAGAATTAAATGCCATTAGCAAAGTAATAAATCAGTGGACTTAAAAGGTACTAAAGAAATTTTTCTCTTTCCTTTAATTTTTTTCTTTCTTTTTTTTTAAGTTCAGACTATTTTCCACAACTTACCATCTTTAAGATTAGAACTCATAACCAGCTGTTAGCTATGTAGAAAATCATAGCTCATAGCTAAATAGCTAAATAATAGCTGGTAGCTATGATTTTCCAGATTTTTTTTGTTCATAGCCACAACAGCAACTCCAGCACTTCAATGTATGACAAAATAAACACGAGCAGAAAAATGTTTAAAGGGGTGCTATTATGCTATTTCAAGTTTTCTGAGCTTTCTACAGTGTTACAGTGTTGAATCCTCATCAGACATGTGAACGGCACCGTTTTTTTTATCGCCTAAACGCATGTTTGAGTTTGACTTTGAGTTCCAGCACGCTCTCCATTCGGTTTCCATGGCGACGAAAAACGCATCGTTTTAGAGAGTTTTTTCTACTTGGAAATCCTTGCGACGTCCCGGGGGATAAGGTTCGGTGATTGGTTACCTTCTACTGGTTAACAAGGGCATGTACAAACACATCAGGCGGGTGGAAAATGTTGGATGAAGTTATTTCCAACGATGGCTGGTGAGTTTACCAAAGAGAGACATCCTGCTGCATTCGTTGCTGTGGGTTGCTGTTTTCCACTTCGTTTTCAGGGTCTGATTCAGGTTCCAACATGTAGGGCTGTATGCTATATGTTGACATTGTATTTTTTTTAATTTTTTTTTTTAGTTTATATTAGCCTAATCCTTCTGTTTATGAGATGTTACAATGACGGCGAAAGCAGTTGCGGTGCTTGCTCCCGATGTAGTGCAGTGGCGGGAGGCGGGGCTTAATGCGGAAGAGTCTCAATCCACTCGTTTTGCCCGCAGGCTGATCTGACAGCCTACGGAGAGGGTCGGTTTGAAGTAAATAAAGCGATTTGGGGCAATAACTCGATCATTCCCAGCCCTTTTGGTCTCAGAAATAAAAATAAATTAGCCTGAAATGCACATAATAGTTCCACTTTAAATAGTCTTAATACGAGTGAATGATTGTAAGATATAATCTGTCTGGAAAGATGCAGCAGTAACACGAATGAATCTGTGCCCTTGATTCAAGCAGTATTCAGCCAGAACAAAGTGCAGATTACAGAATGTTCACTGTGTTTACAAATGTGCATGAAAATGACACCAGAAGGCAATAAAATGATTGAAAATGATTGAACTCTAAACAAATTCTGATATTCTTGGTATATTTAGTAGAATCACAGTTAAATGGCTCAGGTTTATGTCTTTATTTAGTAAAATAAATAATTCCCGTTCATTATATATTTATACCACTGTGATACCTGTTAAATAAAGACTATTCTGCCCCGTTCAGACAACAGGACTCCATGAGATTCTCCTCATGTGCCATTTTGATCATTATTTTTTCCTGTGAGGATCCATGAGGTGACTGGCTGAGATTATGAAGGACCATCTTGTCTGACTGGTTCATGCTGGTGAAGCTATGCACTTTCTGTTTCATTTCCTAACATAAAAACAGGTATGTCAGTAGGAAGAGGGTTTCAAATGGCGATACATTTAGAAATCTTATAAAGAAGTTCAAAAAAATATTATTCCTTTTCTGTTTTTTGGGTTGTGACAAATAGAGTCACGTGTTTGGCAAACACACTTTTACAACATGCATCTGTCTTCCTTATAACCTTCTTGATTGTCTGGTGAGTCCAACCCATAAGGTTCAAAAGCAAATGCTGTAAATGATTAATAAAATACTACTCACAATTATAACCACATAGATATCCATTACTTTGTTAAATAGCTCTACTGGATGTCAGCAGACTAACTTGATCTGCTTTATGTTAGTACTCTGTTGTAAGTTGTGTTGGGCATCTGTAGATGTGTAATGGTTGTGTTCCTGCTGATAAAACTTAACACGCCTTTGCTTTTAGAGTGCAGAATATTAATATCTACATCCACAGAAAAATTACCTATGTGCAAAATGGCATCATACATGCCAAGCTGAGTCTCCTTTTGCAGTCGAGCCAAAGACTGAGGGTTTTCATTGCCCAGATCACCATACAGAACAAACCTGGGGCTGAAAGTAGAGCTGTCGTTCAGAGCAGTGAAAAAAAACACATCACTCCAGCCTTCATCACTGCCACAGTGGTAAACTGAAAACAACAACAACAACAAAAAAAAGAAACCTTCAAACATGTGTGTTTAAAATGTTGAGACTGTCTGAGAGCCAAAAGCAATCACCAGTAATATCACAACCCAACCCACCATATGTAGCAGCAGGTTTAAGGTCCATGAGGGTCACTCTGTGGATGAACATCTCCCTTTTTTCCTCTCCTGAGTCCACAAACAGAGTAGCGTCCCCTCGGCTGCTCATCTCAAAGAGCCGACCACCGAGAAGGCCATACTCCACCTTGCTCTCTGTCTTATTGAAAGTGGTCCAGGTTACCACCATGGAGCCTGGTACTCCTGCAAAGCAAAAAACCCAGCTTTCGAAAAAGTGATAAAATCCCAAATGTAGAAGAAGGACTGGATTCACTTACAGATAACATTTATAAAAGTCAAGAAATGCTTGTAAAAAAAAAACAAAAAAAACCTGACTCTGTCAGAGCAATGAGTTTGATTTAGCTGCTGGAAGAATATTCACCATGAGCAGACAACCGGCCAGACAATTTACTCAAGACATCAAGTCATCCAAGTATTACCACATGTGCCTTTAACCTACAACACGCACAGACCAGGGGCATGTCCAAGGGCCCTGGATAGGCTGTTGGATGTTATTATTGTAGAGAAAAAAATCAAAAAGCTTCATCAACAATCCCTGTCTTACCTCCACAAAATCAAATAAAACACACAGGACTAGATAAAGTGAGTTCTAATGTCAGTCAACCTGTTGCAAAGTGACAATACACACACACACATATATATGTATATATATGTGTATATATATATATATATATATACATACATATATACACACACACACACACACACACACACACACACACACACACACACACACACACATATATATATGTGTGTGTGTGTGTGTGTGTGTATGTATATATATATATATATATATATATATATATATCATTATTCATAACACATCAAACACTTACCTCCATACGAGAGGTGAACCTGCTCTGGCTGAGTCCAAATAGGAGGAACACCAAAAACCAACAGGGGTGCAAGGCTTAAAAAAGTGAAGGCAGTGTAAACAGGTACCATTTTGACATGGGGCTGTTGGCATAAATACCTGCTGAAAAAGTCAAGCACACAGAACAAAAAACAGTACAGTCATTTTAACCACATGATCTTTAAGTCTTTCACACCAATAATCACAATGCACTCAAGTGTAAGGACACATGATGTGGATGAAAATACCAGCATAACTGAGCTTACCTCAGTAGCAGCTTACAAAGTGCTGAGTAGCAGTAGCCCACAAACTTGCAGACTGATTTTCAGTCTCTGATAAGGAAGTCCACATCAGTTAACTTGAGGACAGCTTATATGGTGAAACTACAAAACCAAAAGAGCAGATTCAGCAGTAAGAACAGAAACAGATGATGTATCAGTAAAATCAGCTGACCTGGTTTTATGTAGACCTTTCAGGGCAGTAGAGCTGTAAAAACAAGCTCGAGTCTAGAGGCTAAACACACAAGCCAAGGCTTGCCTCAGATCAGTGAAGTGGTGGGTGAAAGCACAATCTGGGTAATGGCTCATGAACATAACAAGCTTTAATTAAAGCTAGAACAAGTTCAGGTCATACTATTTACAAATAGTGGCCCAGTTGATCATAGCAGCTTAACTGACTGCTGCTGACACACCGCAGCTTTAACACAGCGTGTTTTGTTTTGAATCTCGCATAATTATTAGGTCAATACTCGCCAGAGGGTGCGCAGTGTCCCAGCTGCACATGAATGGGCTATTTTATATTCTGATACTGGGCGGTAGCTAACGTCTGTCAGTGCTGTTGCCCCAAGATATTATCAGCGTTTAGATGGGGTGAGTACACCTATTATTGTGATTTTTCTTTTCGTTTAAGTCATATTATCTGGTATACGAACACCAACATTACTTGTTAGTGTTTTGCCTTATAAGCTGTTAGCTGGTTGCTTTGATTATGGTGCGTGTTCACAACGACCACCTAATACGCTAAGTACAGTTTATTTCGTCTGAAGACAACACTTACAGTTTGGTAGCCCGGACTGAATTGTTATTTCCAAATGCAAAAATAATTCTTTTCGAAATAAACTAGCTATATGTTTAACTTTAGACACAACTACTCGCTGTTCCGCCGGAGCTTCTGAACAACGTCATTATGCCGAAAAGAATAACATTGCCCAAGAGCATGATGGGAAATTGTGTTTTTAGGGGCAAGCAGACTCTAATATAAGTGAATGGTTACAGAAAACTTATAAAACTTAAAAAATATTACTTTTTTTTATACTTAAATATTTCAATAGACTTTTTTCCATACACTGCTTGAACAAAAGTATAATATTAGAAATGTTAGATACCAAGGAGCCCAACATATCAACAGATAAGTGTATGAAAAAAGATTTCCCTTTATTGTGTGATTTTTAAAGGATAAAAATGCTACATTTTTCTATATTGACTGTGGCAAGACAATTTTTAATGGCAACGTCATGTCACCACCGACACCAAATATAAGTTACAGGTTTTTGGAGTCTGAAAGCTGTGAGTCCATGTTGTATGTTCTTGTCTTGACTAATAATCTTTTGCTGCATATAATCATCATCTTCTTCTCTACTTTCGTGTTTCTCCATGGTTGATTAAAGACCACTAGAGCCTTAAAAAAATAATCTTTAGGTTGAAAACTGATGACTTCTGTAAGGTTAAGTTTATTTTTATTTATTTACACACATACACACATACACACACACACACACACACACACACACACACACACATATATATATATATATATATATATATATATATATATATATATATATATATATATATATATATACATTCCCTCTTTTCTTTAGATCTAATGGACTCCAACAGTGAAGATGGGGAGAACCACAATCTTGATCATGTCCTGAATTATGATGCAGCAGAATACAGAGTAAGCTACGCTCAAGGCAGAAACACAAAAGAGGTCAGCTGAGTGACTCATTATCACACAAATATATTTTTGAGAATTGTACCTAATTATTTGTTTTACAAAAACTTAAGCATTGCCTTCACTGCTTTCTCAATGCAGGGGAATTATAATAAACATGAAGAGTTTAACAAAAAAAGGTAATCCTTGCATGTTTTTATGTGTCATTACACCAGCTGGATTGTGGTTTTGAAAAGCATGCTTAAATATTTTCATCTCATCCAGGAACTCAGTTAGTCACTCTGGCAACCACCCCGGCAGAGTGAAGCGAGTAGTGTCATGTAAGAGGAAAACCCATCATCTGACAGTAGCTCGGAGGAAGCAGCTAGGATCTGGGAGGACTTGTGATGCAGCAAACAAGGACAATGAGAAGAAATACTTGCATGTCACACAGCAGGAAAAATTGTATTTGGATCAGCTGGAGTTCTCGTTAAATGTCAATAATAACCACAAGACGAGTAGAACTGGTTCTGAGCAAACAGAATACAGTATACTCTCTGAGGTGATCACCACAGACCACACCTGCGTTTTATAGTTTATGAATGACTATTCTCATGATGAAACTAAACACGATAATGTCTTTCTTTTTTAGCTAACTAAGGATCACAACACAATGACTGATGTACTGTTTGAAAGACATCTGAGAGTGAAGGTGGCTTTCACGCTGTGGCAGAGAAATGTCGGAGAGCTTTTGACATATTTTCTGAGGTATATTGCATGAATTTATTATACACACATAACATGCAGGACAGTTATTTATATACCTCTTTCCTGCAGAATACAAGACAGTGGTGTAATTGTGGACTTTCTTCCCTTGATATGCAAATGGTAAGCTTTGCATTATGCAACAAATTTAATATGTACATGTAACCGGTCAGTTTCCACGTTTTGCTGGTTAATACATTGTTGTGACACATTGTGATCTTTGGAGGAAGTCTTCTTTTAATTTCTGTCAACAAAGGAAAATAAAAACCACAATGTCAATCTGCCCACTCCAGTTCCTATACAAATAAAACATAACAAAACATACACCAGGAATGGTGACCCCTGGAATATCTCTCCACAACCCATCAGAATGCGACAATCAGCTTATTATCACTTAGAGACACGTATTGTAAAAATAAAGGTAAGAAACAAATAGGATGGATTGGGAAAATAAAATGATTAGATAATGGCACACACATCTTCTACTGGAAAATTGGAAGAAACAGGAGGGGGGCAGGGGTGTTCCCAAGAAGAAGGGGCTTATAAGTTTATGTAGACTGCAGGGAACTTCAGACATGCTACCACAGATCTTGTGCATTTATAAACCAAGGTTAAGGCATTTAAACGCCAATAACAGAGAAAAAATGCAATCCTTGTTTGAAAACAGTGTGGGTATAGCAAATATACACCAATATGCTCCATAAGAGAACATACAAAACACATTGAAGGTGAGACTTTTTAATATTTCACACAAAAAAAAATAGTAGCTCATTTTGAATTTGATGGCTGAAACATTAATTACAAAAGTTGCTAAGTGAGTAGCAGTAACAAGAAACAGTTTGAGCATGACTTGAAATAAACACTGCCAGAGGTAGGGTTTGACAATCTGCAGAAAACTTCATTTACAAATGATTGTGCAGTGTCAGAATGTTACATCTCTGGGCTGTTCTAGTGGGGAAAGGGAGCAACACAACTCCAGAAAGTGAAAATGAGAACACAGCTTTAACAAGTGACCTTTATGTTGTGACAGAGATTTAATAACAGAAAGGCACAGTGAGTTAAATAATATGAAAAGCAGTACAACTAAATAACATTAAAACAGACCCATGTCTGTAATTTAACACAAAGTAATGTTTTTTAATTTTGTCTTAACACTGTGAAAAGATTCAGTGCATTTCAATGTACGGGACATGGCAAGAATTCAGTGGATGAGTTACAGATTGCATGAAATCAGACCCTATTCTCCCCTAGAAGTCACTGCATAGCCTTTGGAACACCAGAAATGATTGTCTGTGAATGTACGTTCACCAGGCCATTCACAAATGCAAGTTAAAATAAAACTAGGCCATATATAAAAGTCGCTGTTTGTGATCATTGCCATCCTCTCTGGTTCAAAATGAACTGATCGAACACCCTTGTGTCATCATTCAGTGGAAATATGGAGTTATTTTTTACTAACTTGTGCATTTTAACACCAACATTGAAAGGCATAGATAGGTTGCTCCTGTCCAAACAACATTTTTTTTAGCAAAGGTTTTGAAAAGCTGCATGTTTGCAGCCAACATCACTGCACTGTCCTTCTCAGTTCCCAGATGTCACTGACTGTTGTCAAATAATGAATGCTACTAAGTGATAAATTTATGCCTATCCAAACTATTGAGACATGTTTCCTGCTTCATTCTAAAGATGAGCTCATTTATCATGACATAGAAAAATATTTCTCAATTGTTTTTTATGCTTAATGTAAAAAAAAAAAGTTGGTTTCTGAGATTTTGCTGAAATGAATGTGATTAGTAATATTTCATGTGATTTTTTTTTAAAATTTTTTTATTTTTGTTGTATCTTCAGCATTGATGAGGATTCATCCAAGATATCCATTGGCTGTTGTGTTGACCTCTTTCCTTTAGTTAGGAAAGTCCTCAGCAGTCCCTATGAGGAGTGAGTGTTCCGGCTGTTTTACTTCAATTTATTATAGACTAAAGAGCATGAAGGCATAGAGTTTATACAATATTGGGATCATTTATTGTTGACCCCTTTGTTCTTATAGGTATATTGTTATTGGTCTCAAGTGGATATGTTCAGTTTTAAAGAACTGGTGGGAGGAGCTACGAGCGAGTGGCTACAACAGATCGACTCAGCCTCTCTTTGATGAGTAAGTACTGTTTACATATACATATATATATATATATATATATATATATATATATATATATATACAAACATACATACATGTATATAAATTAATTAATTAAATACTAAAAAAATGAAAGAAACAACTATTATAAACTGTACTACTGATGCCCACAGTAGACAGCCGCCAGCAACTATGGTGCTATATTTAGCAATTGTCAGACCCCTCTAGCAGCTCTTTTTAAAGAAAAAGTGACTATCAATAAGTCTTAGTTTTTCTGTGATATGTTTGTGTCCAAGAAAAACAGAAGTCAATGCAAATTTTAGTTCTGTAAAAAGATTTTGAAACATATTGTGGTTCTTCATAACATCCAGAAAACCAAACATACATATATTGTTATAGATCACAACACTTACAGAACAACACTTAATTTCTTTATTTCTAATATTTATGATATGTTTTTTTCTTTCATCATCATCTTCATCGTCATCATCATCATCATCATCATCATCTCCTTTTGTTGCAGAAATTTCCAAGTTTTTAATCAGCAGTTATGGGAGCTATGGCAACAGGAACCTCTCTTGAAATCTCTTCCTGGAGCAGCAGGACACATGGCAAAGGTTAGTGTATAAACACCTTCACAACTCTTGTCACTTTAATTTAACTTTTTCTTTTATGGGACAAATATGATTTGTCTCATTTGAATATTTTTTTCCCCTCAGGTTGTTGATTCCTACCTGCGTCAACTTGACTGACAGCAGTACATATCCAGGCATCTTTCCCTCTCAGCAGCTTCTAACAACATTAAGACTCTTCAGCAGAAAGCAAATGCAGCTGCTATTCTTTCCAATGACAATTATAAGATTGTACTGTGGACTTTATGTACTGTATCAGTGGACTTTCTGACAACTTGAACAGTTAAGAAGCTGAGAAGGCGGAATAAATGTTATGTCATATCTCTTCTTACATGCTCTGTTAAAATAATGTAACATATAATGTTTATTTCTTTATTTTGGTGCTGGGTTTGTGTGTGTGTGTGAGTGTGTGTGTGTGTGTGTGTGTGTGTGTGTGTGTGCATGTGTCAGTTTTACAAATTTTGCTTCAGCCTTCAGTTAGAAAAAAAAAAATCACCTTTTTCCATTTACTGCTCTTTTGTTTAATACAATGCTCAGTGTTTGTTAGCTCGATATAAACTATTTATTTATTTGATTTAAGAGGAGATTTATTCTTTTACCAACAAACTGCAGTGGAGATGTGATGATGTCCTAATATTAAGTAAATATCACATTGTCCTTAAGCTAAAAATTAACCAGGATTTATAGTAATTTAAACATACCAGCAAACATTTCTGCTTGGCACACTTCTTTAATATGAATTATTACGTCAATGCAACATGTTATGAGTAAACTGTGACTCCATGTGGGCTATTATATAACAACACACTTCATAGCTGTCCAGTATCACATCCACAAACTGGTTATTTGTTCAGTTTTGCAAGAAAGCCTGAAAAGTTCAGATTGACAGAAAGGTCAGTAAAGTATAAAAACCATTAACAACACAGTTCTTTAAAACTGTTCAAGAGGCCTCCTCAACTTTACTTCATTTTAATTTTCTAAAAAGATGTCTTTTTTTTTTTTTTGTCAGGCCTCTGAACTGCCTGGTGGGCAGTTCCTTGCCTTCTTGTGGGATCATTCAGCCTTGATAAGTGTTTAGGTCTCTAATGTGATGTTAACCAGTCAGATCAACATCATAGTTAGAAGTGTCCTAATCATCTTCGAGTGACTATGTGAAACGTTGTGGTTCAAGGTGTGAACTGGTATGAAACAGCCTGAGGAGGGATGTCAGGCATCGTGCATATTTAACGGCTACTTTTACTCTTTTACTAGCCTTTTCTGTCAGCGCTGTCCTCAAAATGAGTATTTCTTATCTTTCATTTGCAGTTTGCCCAATGAAACCTCAGAAAGTGGATCTTTTGTTAAAGAAATGCAGCACAGAGGTCCTTTGTACCAAAAAAAAAACCCCACATAATTTCCCTGAAAGCTGACTGAATCATCCACAGGTGATGACTCACATGATGACTGAATGTTAAAAAGCTGTACAGCAGATATAACCGACAGCATAATCATTTAATCATTGATTTAATTTCTTGGGCAAATTTGGGTAAAGTTGTGCTCAATGACACACATGACTTTAAAATACATGCATTTTAAGTAAATAAACATATTGTTCTGATGAAAATTATGGTATTAATAAGAAGAAAACAATGAGAACAACTGTAAGCTATACAGGTATACTTTTCTTTTTTAAAAGGGACTTCAGCCTCATGCACTGATTGAAGACAGATAAATGAGTTAACATGTGGGTTTATCTCACTTGGCACAGATAAGTGGAGGGTTGGTGTCTGTTATTGTGATCTGAACCTGAGGCTAAAGTCCAGCTGTAACTGGGCTTTGGAAGGCTGCATACCAGTAAACTCGGAGTCTGAACTCAGCAGCTGTATTTGCATTGTGGTGCTTTTCATTCACTCAGCACTGACGAACACAGCGCAGGAGAAGATTCAGGTGTTCCTTCACACACAGTGATTCTCCTCATTGTAAGTACCTAGATTTTTATTACACTTTTTATAACAGTTTTACTCTGTGCTCCTATATATTTTAACCAACAACTTCCATTGTTGTACCTGTGTCATGAACTAAACAGCTGATTGGACAGAAGTGAAGGATGGAGTGGTGGAGTCGCTGGTTGCCAGCAGCAGCTTTGCTGTTCTTTAGTGTGACTGGAGTTAAAATGGAGCATCTTCAAGCTGAGAACCTGAACCTTCTTCACTCAGATGAGTACAACATGGTCCTAAATCGTGGAACGACAGGTATTTATAAGTATATTTTATTTATTCGTCTAGTTGAGTTCAGTTTCTTTCTGTTTTTATCAACTTCAATTAAGAAAACTGAAGCCAGGAAAAAGAACCCATAACATCAACCATTACAAATTTATGTTGACTTAATAGAGCATCCATGCAGTATGACACCTTCAGCATGCTGAGTTAGCTTCATTTTAGATTAGCTGTTTGGTTCAGTCTGAAGAGATTGGTCAAACTCCAGTTTTGATGGGTATTATGTGTCCTTTGGGGGATTTATGGAACTAAGTCAGATAGTTTAGCAGACAAACAGGAGTAACATTGTGATGAAAGTTCTGTCACATTTACTTTACACACGCTGACACTGATTTACAGTTTTCATCAATATAATGACAAATTCCTGTTCACTGGATTCCCGTTAACCACAATATAGTTAGTGAGACACCTGGCAAGCACTCCAATAATAATTTTATTCAACAGAAAAGCATTTATTTTGGCATCTTTTATATGCAATCCAGCAATATTAAATTTATTAAGCAACCCTCTGAGCATAAAAACAAATAAATGAAACATAACATGGAATAAGTTTCTCTAGGACGCATGTTTTTTGGTTTTTTTTTTAAACATAAAACAATTCTGTTTTTGAGTGAAAATGAAAGTGTTAGGTCAACATTATCTACCGGAGTTGATTAATCTTATCTAAGAAGTCTGGGTCTTAGTTTGAGTGAGTTGATTGATCTAATTTTTTTACTCCTATCAGCTTTGTTTTTGGTCATCCAATGAAAGTGAAATAACAGACATAAAATAAATAAAAAAGAAAAAAAAGTTCTAAATCATACACCAAGAGTCATATAAACTAAATATACACAAAGTTATTTAATACTGGAAGAAAGCAGATTTTGTTATTTGTTATTATTCCATCATAGTAAGATTTAAAACTAAACTATTTGGAAATCAAAAGGCATATTAAAGAGGATTGCCTTAATGGGAAATGCCTTTGTCAATTGCTCTGGACTGGCTCCAAATCATCAAGATTACAGGAGATTCCTATTTAAGATACATCAGTTATCTCATGTCATCATAGTGCCATTGGTTGAATTCTCTCCCTCTAATCAGTGTACAGATGTTCCTCCTAAAAACAATACAGCTCTTAGGCCTTAAGGTCAGGTTTAGCATGATGATGTTATTAACTGTATGCAATGTAGGCCTTGTCAGCAGCCCTAACTGCATAGTTACCAGTCGCTAAGGCAACTAAGTTTCATGTATTTATTATGAGATGGACACTCACTGATAACTGATGTGTTTATTTGTCCATCAGTGGTCCCCAGAGATTGCCATGAGATGCTGATGGCATCCTCAGGCCAGGCCAGAGATGGGGTGTACTTGATCAAACCAGGTGACTCTCCCATCGTAGCCTACTGTGCCATGCAGGAGGGAGGCTGGACTGTGGTTCAGCATATCACTGTCAACAGCAGTGTGAACTTTGATCGCACCTGGGATGAGTACAAGAATGGCTTTGGAGATGTCACAGGGGATCACTGGCTTGGGAACGAGTACCTCCATCAGCTCACCCGAGGTCCCGCTCGCTATAAACTGGGAGTAAAACTGGTGGACCGAGATGCCATCACCAAGATGGGGGAGTATGATCCGGTCCTGGTGGAGGATGAGCCAGCAGCATACAGACTGAGGCTGGGGCTGTTCCAGGGCACAGCAGTGGATGCTCTGACCCAGGACACAGAAAATTACTTGCACGATAACCAGAAGTTCACAACTAAAGACAGAGATAATGACAACTACTTCCAAAACTGTGCCAAGCTGGAGTTTCAAGGGGTGCCAGGGGGAGGATGGTGGTACGACGCCTGCGCTGGTGCCAATCTGAATCGCAGAAACGTCATTTACTGGCAGAAAGACTGCAACAAGGAGCGGCTGTGCAAGTATGCATGGATGATGGTGAAACCTTCAGAGACATTTAAACTGATTCACAGCGGAGAATGCAAAAAGGATGAGCTATGAGGACGCCGCTTTCAGGTTTTCTGTTGAAGCAGAGTCTCTATATCAGGGGTGTCTAAAGTTGGTCCTTAAGGGACAAAGTCATGCAAGTTTACATTGCATCCCTGCTCCAACATACCTGACTCAAATGACATCCAGTATCCTGAGAAGTTCTGCACAATGACTCATTCATTTGAGATAGATGTGTTGGAGCAGGGATGCAGTCCTGGACAATCCTGCTCTACAAGAAACACTGCAGCAGCGGACATTTGTGACTTCACCACAGTTTATTCAGAAATACACAGACATGATCACAAAATACTGAGAAGAACAAAAAAATTATCACAAACTGGAAATACTGTTCAAAACCGCACTGGTTTCGGCTCTTCCTTTATCATTTCAGCATACTCAAAGCAAAGGATGATTTTTTCCCCCCATAAATTGCAAGAGCTCTGTTGCTCCCCACCCCCTCTCAAAAAAAAAAACAAAACCCCACAACATTATAACTTATAAATCGTAACAGCAAAAATATCTTCTGCATGTCTTGCTCCATCCAGTGCTTGCAGAAAGGAACATATGAAAATCACCCCCCCCCCCCCACCCCCCCACCCGACAGAACGTTACTCGTTTGCCAGAAACGCAATGAAAATATTATGACATGTTGATTTCAGCCACATTGTTAAAGAAAACAGATACTGTATTTTGATGCTTATGAACAAAAAAATATCCTGAGGATAAAAAAAAAAAAATAATGAAGACATTTCCACAATGAGTTCTGTTAAATCCTTCATCCATCCAGATGTAAACACTGACATTAATAACAAGTTAAAACAATAAAAAAAAACAAAAAGTTTGTTTGCTCTGTTCACGACTTGCAACTGATGTATCATCACTATGACAACAGGACAGAAAACGCACGTGAAAGCAATGAAGCTGAATCTACATTAAATCATCTGACAAATGGCAGGGAGAAAAATATAAAAAGCTCTGATTTTTTTTTTACCAAGTAACAATGTAGATTTAGCAAAATGGGTCTGACTTCAGGACAACTTGTACACTTTTAGCCCTTTCAAATAAAATTTGCCAAAAGAAAACAACAGTAGGCTACTTGGAGAGTTCAACCCATTTGCAACATGTCATGACATTTTGGGTGTATGAAGTATGAAGCTGAAGGGAAGCTGGTCATTCTAAGAACAAAATCATAGTACATGTGGAATAAATGTGTTAATATCCACACGGTGCAATCAATAACCATATATTTGAAGGGAAATAGTGGTGTCTTGTTTAATTATGATTTTAGAACCTATATACAGTGTCATTTATACTGTAATAGATGTGTAACATTTCTCCACTTTTGCAGACTTTTTGCAGCATAAACATACACTATAGCAGGACAAGAAACACTATAAGATCGACTTCACTAAGTAGGTTTAATCTGAGTTCACAAGCCAGAGTTGTTGGTACAAACTTATAGTCATATTTAAAAAAAACAAAAAAACAGCTAGTTTATGTCAGCTTTGAGCTGACCACAGGATTTTGTCCGTACCAGTACAGCTTCTCCTCAATCCTATTCTTTTTCCACTGGCAGAGCAACAACATGCGAAAAGTCTTTTGAAAAGTCTTGTTGCAAAGAGCATAGCACATGGGGTTGACGGTGCTGTTGACGTAGCACAGCCAGTAGCCCAGATGCCAGAGGGAAAGCGGGATGCAGTCTGAGCAGAAGGTGGAAATCAGCACCATGATGTTATAAGGTGTCCATGTTAGAATGAAGGCCAGCAAGATGGCGCTGAGAGTCTGGGCTGCCTTCCTCTCCTTGATCAGTACCATCCTCTTCCTCTTGGTGATCTGGTTTTTAAGTGAAGCATCTATGGGCTTGGATGCTGAGGAGGTGGATGGAGCGCTCATGGACTCTGCTGAGGAGAATGCTGAGGACACCATTTTGGTGTCCCCGTTTTTGCTTTGGTGCTCCAGATGGGTGTCTTTGGCCACAGGTTTGAATTTGTAGGACACACACTTGCTGCTCTTCTGAGAGTTGCTTTTGGGTGGCGTTTGAAAGAAACTATCTTCATCATAGCTGCTGAGTTGTTCACTTTCACTACCCACGATGCTCTTACTGGGTTCGCAAGCTTGGTTCCTGAAGGAGGGCTGGAAGCTTCCTGGAGACACTGGTCTGTCCTCATCCTCTGAGGAGGCATAGCTGTTGAAGGTGGTCAGCTGACCCGCTTTGGACCATTCATCGCTGGTGGTGGCTGATGATTTAGCAGCGTTGCTCCTGCTGGATGATGACCATGAAGCTTGGTTCCTATCATGGGAAGTTGATCTGAGTTTACAACTAAAACAGGATCTGATGATGGTTTTTTGAGGTTGTGTCACCACCGAGTCTGTCTGATAGTTAACTCCCTGAAGCTCAGCCAGATCTTTGGTCCTCTTCTCCGTCTCTTTGTAGATTCGACAGTAGAGGATTGTCATGACTGACACAGGGATGTAAAAAGCTGCAATTGCTGTTCCAAATGTTATCACAGGCTCAGAGAAAAACTGGATCTGGCATTGCCTCTCAGGGACAGTCCTTTTACCAACAAAGTATTGCCAGCATAGAATAGGTGGAGCCCAGAGAATCAGGGAAACCAACCAAGCTAAACCGATCATGATACCAGCCCGTTTGGGAGTCCGTTTGGCCCTGTAGGTTAGAGGTCTGGTGATAGAGAAGTATCTGTCAAAGCTGATCACCAGCAGGTTCATAACGGAGGCGTTACTGGCCACGTAGTCCAATGCCAACCACAGGTCACAAGCGAGGTTCCCAAGCGCCCAATAGCCCATCAGTATGTAAGAAGTGTACAGATTCATGGAGAAAACACCTATGATGAGGTCAGCTGCTGCCAAACTCAGCAGGTAGTAATTATTCACCGTCTTTAGTTGACTGTTGACTTTAAAGGAGAGCATCACCAGGACATTCCCCACAATAGTGATGAGGCTCACTATAGCTGACACAGTAGCGATGGTGATCACCTCCCAGAGGCTGTGTGTGACCAGGTGGATGTCCGTCGCACTGGTGTTCAGCGTGGAGTTGACAACGTTTTCTCCTTCCATGGTCTTCTGATTTTAGTGGCATCCGACAATCACAAGAATGGTTTGATTGGTCATTTTTAGGAAGTTCTCCTAAAGAAAGAAAGAGAAATATTTAGGGTCTGTGATACATACTTTGCATCAAATAGTTACGTATGATTATATTAATCACAACAGGGTGATGATAGTAATTACTATATTTTTCCACTGAAGTTGTTGGATTATCTCTAGTAATTCAAAATGTAATTTTACTACAGCCTAAAAACTAGTTCTTTATAAAGAATATCCGAGATACTATGAAAGCTTTATTATGTCTGCAAATAATCCAGTGTGTGACAAAAAATAAAATTCCATTTTAAAGAAATATTTGTACTTTTTTTTAGTTCGTTACACAGTCTGAACAATTTTTAAGTTCATTCCTAGAAATTTAATGTGTGTGAGCTAAGATTACCAGTGTAAAATTTTCATCCTCTGACATTCACTTTAATGGTGTTTTCATACAGCTGCAGTCTTTCCAAAGTCTCCATTACTCAACAGATGGAGATAAAAAAAAAAAGGAAAAAAAAGATGTCTATTCTTCGGTTAGTGAACACATATGCAAAAAAAATAAATAAATAAATAGATCAAAAAAAAAAAAGGAGAAAACTTGGAGAATAAGAAGCATCCTCCACAATGAAACCACAAACTCTTAGTTAATGAGCATTACTTTGTCGGTTTAACGATTATGAATTATGTTAGGGTACTATCTGAATATCTGAAACGTTAAACATTATATTTCACCAGTTCTGAAATGCTTATGAGATGTTTGACACAAACATCTCATAAGCAGTTACAACAAGCAAATGTCTCAGCCAATTAATCAATCTATCAATTCCTATTTCGGCATAATTTTCTATATGAACTGCATCAAAGTCATTTATCAGAAAGGATTCTGCATTTGGCAAATTTCAGAAAAGTCTTTAAACATATTTAAACACATGCAGACAAGTCTTATTTCATTTGAACTGGTGTAACAGGAAACAGTCAAAGAACACTAATATGATGGGTTTTGTCTTTCTGTGCCTGTAGATGGCAGTAGACATCCTCCACACAAGGAAACTACACATATGGTACCTGCATTAGTGTGAACACACACTTTATGAGTGCAGGACATAAGTAAGAGGATATTCCAGCCAAAATGGACATGTGTGTTGGAAACAATCCCACAGAATGACATTGCCATAGCATGTTACCTTGTCTTTCATCACCTGCAGCTGCAAAACAAAGCTTTGTGACTGTCTTTAATTTCCAAGGGGGGCTTTACCAAACGTTTTGAAGCTGAGTTAACCCCCTATATGTGCAATTGATACTCCATCTAGTAAAATGACACTGCTATACGTGTGCTGTACCACAGTGGCCTGAGAATTAATGAGCTGCTATTCCCCAGTTCCATCTTTCCAAAATAGACTCTCCTCTCCAACTGGTCACCATGGGCATCGGTGTTTTCATCTGTGCCACTTGATCTGGTTAAAATGAGAAAATTTCCCTGCTGTGTTTCAGTTTGCTGTATGACTTTCCACATTAAAAAATCATTGAAAATGACCAGTGCAGCGATGGCATCAGTCCACTATCAGGGAGTAGCAGGGTCTCTGAGGCTCTCAGCATTGCATCGCAATATCAGGGGCAGATCACCTCTACAGAGAAAATCCTTGATGTGGATAGTAGCATTTGAACCTTCAGGTGGTCAGACAGAGCCCTGGCTTCATATAGCTGACACATTATCCCCTTAGATGTTAAAAAATAGCAGCATGTTAAGGAACACATCCTTGTCGACTGACCCTTTCCTATTCTGTTGTAGACCTAACATGTCAGGGCGCTTTGATCAAAATGCAGCAGCGGGAAATTGCATATCAAGGCAGCTTTAGAAAACAGTTGGTAAACTTCTCTCTAAGGTATCAGAGTAGGTTTCCTAAAATATCTCATGCTCTCTTGGGCATCAACATGTCTCAGTCCTCTGTTTGTTATGAAACAAGAGTTGTTTACATGAGCTGAAGCTTGAATGCAGTTTTCCAGCCGCTTTATCTTTTCAGACTGTTGTCTTAAACATGGCTCATATCTTATCCCAAACAGCTTAATCTGCTAAATGTTTATGCACTATATCAACATGCTAAAGGAGGGTTTTTCTTAAGTCCCATGTAAAACTGGAGATATCCTCCAACAAGAGGTGTATGGCTGTCAACAGTGTAACACCATCCATCCATTCTCCATACCCGTTTGATTCTGTTCAGGGTCATATGAGGGCTGAATCTCTCCCCCGCTCTCATGAAGCCAGAGGAGGTGAGCTACGCCCTGGACAGGTTGCCAGACCCTTAAACATGAACTCTCCAAAGCACAATACTTCCACTTTGGAAATAAGTTTCTAGCTCCTTGGCATTCCTTTAGTGGTGCAAGGTTAGCAGGAGTTCCAGTGGCAGCTGAGGCTCTCACAAGTAACATTCCAGCCTAACTTCAGAACTTAAATGGTCCCCTTTGTCTTGTCAGGAAAGTGTAAACTGTTTAAGGACCACAAGCAACTCCACAGAATTCCATTCTTGACTCATTTACCAAATTCAGGTACACATTATCCTCAATTTTTACTACAGTTAATTGATTATTTTCCAGTTGATTTGTGCTTGTCGATTATTTGTGTGGATGTTCTCATTGGGTCAATGTGAAAGAAATCTTTTTGTCAGCACTGCTTTATGTATGGGAGGTACAGAAGACTGGAATGATATGTCTCTTATTCTCAGTGTAAACAGAGAACAATGAAACAACTTAAATGAAAAGAATACATTAAAATCGGTATATCTTATGCTTTATTATACATTTATGTACTTTAGAAATTAATAATAATAACAGTCAGCAGAGCTTAATTTTCCTCAGATGAATTGTCTTTTGTAAATTCTAGCTGTAGTCATTTGATTATGGCTTTGAATGTAACATATAGGTTATTAAAAAAAAAAAGATATTTATAGTAAACAATGATGGTATCATAAATTTAAGATAAAGGAAATACAGTGCCAAGGCACTAAGAGAAAAAAGTGCAATAGTACTTGGTCCTCCCCTTCAGCACCATGGACAGCAACATACATTGATCAATACATTGCCAAGATATTTCAGAGCCAATTTGCAGGGTCATAGAGCACACACACACCTCCGTCATAAAACGATCAATGACAGACTGAGATATTCAGCTGAACCATTCTTCTGTCCCAGGAGTCTCCCTGTTTCAAAGGGATGGAGAAAGGCAATGGCAGCTCACCAAAGGGAATTTTTGTCTTTTTTTTTTTTGTTTTAATGCAGTTGACAACAAAATAAATTTATAAATCAAATGAAGTGTTAAAGGTGCATCTGTTCACTTCTCTGCAAGACAGAAATGCGGTTAGAAGAAGGCAGCTGGGTTGTGTTCATGTGACAGATAGGGCTACATTCTGGTCTCTCAACCACAAAATCGGTTTTCTGATTTGATCATTTTCCTGAAAGAACTTTGCTGCTATGTATCATTGAAACAATAATTGTGATTTTCCTCAGTTAAACTTGGTGAAATCAGACACGATCAAAGTGATGTCATTTGAGCCACTCTAATTTAAAAAAAAAAAAAAAAAAAAAAAAAGACATTTTCTCTTTGTTTTTGAAGACTAAGTAAAGGTGTGCTATTACTATTATATCTGCAGACTCACATTTTCATTATTTTTTTCATTTTGGCAAATTTTATTACCTGTTTTTCTTCTTATTCTTCTTTAAAAAAAAAAAAGTAACGTAGTGTTTCCTTTTCAGAGAGGAGGTAGAAAGCCAAACAGTGATTATGCTCACTGCCATGAAAAGACTTAATTAATGATGACAGGTAGAACACACACATACACACACACATACACACACATATACACACGTACACAAACACACTCACACACCAAGACAAGAAATAGCTCTTGAGGTCAGGAGGTAGAACAAGTCAAGCCTACAAATAGCTTTAAACTGATGCAGGAAGAAATTTAACGGTACATTCTGAGCTCATTCGTGAATATGGTCTGTTGTGTCTTGTTTTTTAGGAAGCTGTTTGTCATCAAATATGAGGCATTGTGGGGAAGGGCTCCCTGATGCTGTCTGGACAAGACAAACGGGGGTGGATGGGGAAAAAAAATCCTGCTGCAGTAATTCTAGCAAGATGATTACACAGTTTACTGTATGTTCATCAAAATGTCATGTAACTGTAACAGTCACAAATAATCTGTTCTTGACAGTAGTATGGAGGAAATAGTATTGCCCTATTACTACCTATGCATCCTAAATGTATCAGTTTTTTAAGAGAAATATTGTATTAGACTGATATCAGCATTGATACAATAGTTAATGGGCTCCAGTTTGTGAGTGCAGACAGGTAATGCAACACAAATCTATTCTGTGCCTCCATGCTGGGTGCTGAAGGCTGGCTTCAACTCGTTTGGCACTGGGCCATCCGCGCTTCTGTCCTGTGGTTCCATACCCTGGCCCTCATCAGACAGGCCTCCCAGTCTTAGTTAACCTTTCTTTATGCACCCATTTGGTTGCAACACATCTGCTCTGCACGGCTGAAACAAGAAAGCCACTGGCGTGAGTAAAGGACAGCGTGGCTCTTGCAAACTAGAGGGAAAGAAGATGGAGGTAACGATCAGAAGAAGATGAAGACAGCAATAGAAAAGTGATACAGAACAAACAAAGACGTATGTGACTGTGCGGTGGATATGATGCGCCAATCAGCCCGGAGATACCTGGCACAAGGCTTCGTGTCTCCGTCAGTCAGCCCAGTGACCCATAGTTAAGATCTCTGCATAAGAAGTGTTCTGCAAGAAGTTATTTATTGAGTAAGACATGGAAAAAAGAAGAAAGTGGATAATAGATATTAAAAGCTGCTTCAAAACATGCAACCTGAAATATTAATCAGTGTTTTAATATTAGTGACAAAGGGTGTTTGGGCAAAGTCAGGTGTAGGAAAAGATATGGGAAATGTAAAAATCTCAGTTTTCTCTGTGGTGATTTGAAAGCAATCAGAAATGTAAATGAGATCTATTCTCTGATGAGAAATGACGACCATTATGATCCGCTTATGGACACCACAGTGGATTTGGTAAACATAGAAGGGAATAAAAACAATGTTGCTGCAAACCTCCAGCAGCTCTGTTTTCTGAACGACTACATTTCATTAATGCACCGACGTTTGCATAATGATCCGGTGACTTTTCTAAATATGAGTGTGTGTGTTTTTCTTTACTTGTTCCAGTGAGTTGCTGAATGTTTGTTCCCTGCTGGCCCCATTTTCTCTAAGCTGATATAACATTTGTCTGCAAAACAACAAAAGCTTGTTGAAGCTGAGCAGCTGAAGGAACACAAATAAAACTGCACACAAACCCACTGCCGGTCGGCTCCACATTTCAACTTTCAAGTCAGGATCTTGCACTGAAGTCTTGTGGTTAACTCGTTCACAGTCTGGTGACTGTTTTCCCAAACTCACCAAACCATTACTGTATTCTGGCAACGACTCCCAGCACCTTTCTAACATTGTTGTAACACCTCACAAGATCTATGGGGGCTGGAGGGACTCGTTAAAATTACGCTTCGCTGCATAATCCCTCCCTGTATTGTCATTTCCAGTTAATCAAAGAGAGGAAGTGGAAAGAGGTTAGTGCATGCAGTTTTGGAAAATATTGATTGGTTTTTATTTAGTTTTAATTTCATTGTGAGATATGATTTTCTCTTTCTTTTTTTAATGTTACTTTTCATAGCAATAAAATTAGGATAATGTTTAAAAGTTTATACATATATAGATAGATATCTCTTACTGGTCTATAAAGAGATTGAGGGAGTCAGGGTGTGGAAGACAAATGACAGTGCTATAAAACTGGGCATGCGAGTGGCAGATTAAGGGTGGTCACAGAAAAATGTGAGAGCTGGATGAAGGTTATCGCAGCAGATGCGAATCTGAGATTAAGACTAACATGAAACGCAATGAATTTGTTGTGATGTGAAGCGCGGAGATGCTTTTCTGTTTTGTATTCTACAAAAAATAAAAAATTACCACATATTCTGTCAGTCACAGGAAAATATATTTATAGAACAAAAACCACTGTGTGAATAGAAACATACACAACTTATTGTTTAGTAAGTGTTTCAGAGGAACAAACGTGCACATCTTTTCCGAAGCACATCCTCTGTTGTGTTCATTAGGGTAAAAGGCTACATTAAAAATACATGCCAAGACCTCTCAGACATGCTCTTGTGCACACATGACGTTACTTCCCTTTGAATCCAGGTCATGCCTTTGTGCATAAATCAAAAAGTGCACATTCAATCAGTTCTGATTCTCTGGAGACTTAACAAGCCACTGATGTAAAACAATAGAAGAGAAAGAAGAATGAATATACTCACAGCAGAATTTGATTGGGTCTCACAGTCTTCTGTTTGAGGGAACACTGTCTCCTGGTGGGAGTAAAGTTCATATTTAATCCCTTTGTTTTGCCTTGGAAGTCCTCGGGTCAAGTGTGGCGCTGAGAAACGGGATCACAACACAGCTGAGGAGAAGCCTGTGGCAGATGAGAAATCCTGCTGACTTGACCCTTGCATGCAAGGGAGCTCCAAGGGGAAAGTGGGCAGAAAGGCAGAGGAGAAAGAGGACAAAGGGGAGGCTGGACACCAGGAGGCTTCTCTCATCCCTGTGCAATGAAGAGCATCACTCCCCGCTCGGCACCGAAACAGCCATTCCTCGTCTAAATGTGAAAAGTATCCTCAAGTTGCAGGGCATCCTTCCTCAGTCATTCATAAATTAAAGACGATTCTGCTCGGGAGCCAAAGAAAAGAGGACAGGAGAGAACTTTTCCTCCCAGTGCGTGCTGAGCAAAAAAAAAAAAAAAGAAAACAACGTGCTGCTTCTCAGGCAAGTTGAAGCAGAATGTCAGTGAAAAGCAGCCTGATGCCCGAGCCAAGTCACTGCTGCTGCCACAATGCTGCTGCTGCTGCTGCTGCTGCTGGAACTACTCTGGCTGACAGACACAGATGTAGCTGACGCTAGCAAGCTGGGAGGAGAAATTCCCATAGGGCTGAATGGTTCATCATGTTTCGGGACAGTGAGCATGCAGCTTCGACTGCAGCGTGTGGGGTGTGTGTGCGTGTTAGGGGTGTTTGAAGGGGTCTGTGTTGGAAGGTGCGTGGGTGGAAGGAGGGGAAGCATGAGAGGGAATGTGTGTGGAAGTGACACTGAGGGAGGTGCTCAGGCAAACCAGTTGAGCCAAATCCTGGCTTGTGTTTTGTCTGTGAAGAGCAAGAGGAGAGTGAGCGTGACCACTCGGGGTTCTCCTAGTTCAGATGGTGTTGAGACTGAAGCAGTGTGGAAATCAACAACCTCATCTGGACAACGCTGCTGATGCCTTTTACTCCTGGGAGAGAGCTGACATGACTGGGCCTGATAAGCAGACCACTGAAATGACAGATGTTTTTTTTTTCACTGGGACCCTTGTGTGTGTGTGTGTGTGTGTTTGTGAGTGTGTGTTTGCTTGGGTGTAAAGTCTTTACACTATGCATTTTAATCCGGATGATGGGTGCTCAAATCACAAGAGAAAACAATAATAAAACTCAAGCTGCTGCTAATGTTTTCCTGAGAATTATACACTAAACTGTTGCTTGTTTTCGCTCATTCGCTTCATGACTTCAGAGAAAAGCTGGATTTATTTGAAGTAGATTACTTTTTAAATATGCATTAGTGATGTTATGTTGCAGCTAATTTAGTCTACAATTTTTTCTAATGTCACCGTGACAAGTCCCAGTCACTGGAAGCTATCTGGAAAAGGTGGAAAGGCGGAAACAAATTACCTGCCACTGATTAAGTCCTTCTGACTTTGGATGTTATTAATTTATATGATGAGTTCTTTAAAACTAAGGTTTGATTTTTTATTTTTTTATTATTTTTTTTTTTTTCCAGGAAAAATCTGGAAAACAATTGAGTAAGAGCAGGAATCTTGTTAAGTGAACAATATGTAAAAATAAAGGAGAAAAAAACAATTTAATTTCATTTTATGAATTTGATGTTTTAAGGTAATAAACAATTAAAGAAAAACAGATAGGAAACTGAAAGTAAATAATAAATATTCAGCTATTAAAAGATAATGAGACGATTGGGATGTGTTAGCACACAAAGAATAGGCTGATTAGCGCCCCCCCCCCCCCCCCCAAACACACACACACACACACACACACACACACACACACACACACACACACACACACACACACTTTATAATGACACTTACTCAGCTTTCTCGCTGAAAAGATTTTGCTACTAGATGGGAGCTATATGGTTGTGGCATCATGATTGATGCCTTTTATGAAAATGTTGCCACACAGCATCGTAGCCTTTAGCGCCACTCCTCCACCCGCCCCTTTGCCCCCCCGCCCCCCGACAGGTTGATCTAATGCCATTTCCAGGCAGCCGGCCAAAGGACAGACACCTGGCTCATCATTGCTGCTGAATTGCCGACCTGAATGCACTTTACAGTGTCGCTATATTTTTTCATGCGATATATTCACACATTAGCATGCACACACACACACACATACATCTGAGTGTGCACACACGTGTTATTGCCTCTGATGATTACTAATTAGTTTTGCTCAGTGTGCCTTATTGACAAAATCACAAAAGTCTGTCAGAAGCTATGAGAGGCTCATGCGCTGTTAACCTCCTAATTACACTGTGATAAATGCAATTGCCTTAGATTGGTAACTCGAATTAAGCTTGCGACCTTGAATCTGAGTGTAAGCCAGAGTGTAACACTTTTCCAATACATCTTCCAGATCCATGTATCTTTTTACATTTTTATCTGTTTTAACTCACATTACGAAGACTTCTGTGATGGATAGTGACGTGGCGATGGATGGAAGCCATCACAGCCATTCAGGTATCATCCTCGCCCATCATCTCTGTGCTGAGGGATGGCTGTTTTTCCACAAGACCCTGTCAGATCCCTGCACGGGTGTGCGTGAGACAAGATGGGGCAGGACATCAGCACATCCAAAGATGGATTGCATCTGTCCACAGTCCACAGGGCCTTGCTTATCTTGCTTATCTTCTGACCCAATTGTGCACCCATATGCTGGCAAAAAAGGAAAAAAAAAAAGGATTAACCTCGACATGGTAGAGGTACATTTTTAATTTACCCCCCCACCCCTCCAGTCCTTCCTTCTATTTCTTCTTTTTTCTGTCTATGCTCCATCTGAAAGTATGGCTGTTATAGAATTATGGACTGCTTTTACCTGAATACTGATAACAATCAATAACTCACTTTGGAGCTTTAATCTGGCATATGTGTCTCTCCACAGCGGCTGAAAGCATTACCTCGAGTGATGTCCTTGTTTCTGAAAGGCTTTGATGAGCAACAAATGTTTATCTCCCTCAGGTCTGCCTTTGTGTTTTTGTGTTAGTGAGTGTGTGTCTCCCTGTGGCGCTGAGCAACAACTCCTTTATGACGTTGTGATTGGCCGATTGGCCAGCTCCCTGAACGATTCTGTGAATCTCATGAAAAATCCCCTCTGCTGTGGGGTTTCCTTTTATCAGTGATGTAGTCCAGGGTATATGCAGGTATACGGAGTATACCCACTTCTTTTTCAGTCAGCATTGAGTATACCAACTTTTAAACTCCCTGTGACGCTGCTTTTACAATAACAAACGTCCCTACACATCAACCAGCAGCTCAGCTAAGGATAGCGATAATACACTGGTGCAGTTAGCCGTCAGCTGAATGAACTTTAGCCTGAACATAGACATAATAAACATGTATGTCTACGTGCCTGTTTCTCAATAGTCAGTGTGCCAGTACTGGTTTAGTGATTTCATAACTCTTCCCTCCCTGAAACCGAAGAGCAGAAATTATCTGACAATGAAAGAAAATATACTGATGTATTTTTAGTGTAAACTTAAGTCTTACATGTCACTTTTTCTAAAACAGTGTTTTTATTTTTATGGGGTTTTTTTGTTTTATTTTTAACAAAAGGTGATTCTTGAGGGACTACTACATCACTAGTTATATTTGCTTGTTTGAAACTCCTAAAAAAAAAAAAGTAAAAAGTTTTTGTTTTTTTTATTTTAAAGCAATTTTATGTGCAAAAAAAGAGAGAAAAATCTTGATAAATCAATTTCTCATTTGCTTTTCCAAGAAATTCTGTGATATTTATCATTAGAACTAATATTACAAACATGCTTACAAAACAGATGATAAAATAAGCTTCAATGAAGCTTTGAAAACCTTGTGTACGTGCCAATCAGCTGACGCTGGGTGGTAACTGAGCTCTTCCCATCAACAATGCAACTTTAATGCTGCCTTGACAGACAAGATACGGTGGTAACCAGCTTAGATTGAGCTGCCATTGTGAGCTAATGGTTCCTATTCCTTTAAGGACATCGTATACTCTTTAGACACTCCTGCATCAACAGTAACTGTCTGGATGGGTTCTGGGATAACCTGTGCAGATGCAGGGTTGTTTGCTGTGAAAGACTCATCTTTTAAGACTTTAGCTCATGAAATCTGCTCATCGAAATGTCATACCACCATACTGAAGGCTTAAAAAAAAGAAGAAAAGGAAGAAAAAGAGCAACTTACAAAATGGCATTTTGTAATCTGATACATAAAGCATTTAAGCTTTCTGATGTTTGTCTAAACTTCAACCATGTGCCTTTTGCCCAAATCTAACCGGGCTTTGAGTAAAGTTGAGGTCTCCTGATTGGCTTCTGAGAGCATTCAAACCATTGTCGATGTTTGAAAAGATTTAAGTGCATATAAACATATGCAAGCTGCAAACAGAAATGCCCCTTCTCAACCCCTTTTTGAGATAATTACAAAGTAAGCCTTTGGTTTGTGGCTAATTGCGTGTTGTTTCATGCTCCCAGAACTCTCATCTAACCAAACAAAATGGTCAAGACAAATGTCAGAGTGAGAGCATAAAGTGGAGCGTAAGTGTTTAAAAACTACCTAACTTGTGTAATCCAGAAGATTTTTAGCTTTGAACCAAAACTGGAAGTAAACAAACCCAACTGCCATCTTGAATATATGAGTGTAGAAATTTCAAAAATTGACACGGCTTTATTCAACTTTCCCCTTTTCCATGCCACAGGCCCAATGACTGTCTTTGTGTTGTCCTTGTTTATGCAGGTGTGTGAGACATGTGCACGCACTCATGTGCATACTGACGCAGATGCTGCTGGGGACACTGTGTTCAAGATGTCCAGACTCCCTTCCTATCTGCACATCCAGTCACCGTTCGTCTGAATTATTTGGTCACCAAAAAAAGGTGTCAAGGCTTCAAATATGCTCCACCATAGAAAATCTTTTCAGTTGTAGACAAATTTTCACTGTGCAGATTAAAAAATGGAATAAACACCTTTCCAGCTGTTAGCCAGCCCCACCCTGACCCCACAAGGGAAAAGAAGGAAAAATAGGAGACTGAAAATTGATAAATGCTTAGTATCTGATTGTCACCTTTACATCTATACACATCTGTCCATCTGCACACAGCAACGCCCCCATGTTGGGTTTCGGTTTGTGGGGCCGCCTGTGTCTTTTTTTTTTTTAATTACTGTATTTAAGGACCTCCAGCTGAATCCCTCCATCTGCCTCCCTCTGAAGTGAAAGATGGAAAAATCCTGAGTAAAAGAAGACACGCCATCCATAACAGCATTGAAATACAGCTATCATGTTAATCATCCTGAAAGGAAGAGGAGAAGCACAGAAAGGACAGCTACTTTATTCAGTCTCTTTTATTTTCTCTTTATTCTTTGGGGAAGGCTTCTGCTCGCAGTTTATCCCAGTATATTTCAAAGTCTGCAACATCAACCTCTGGTGAAACGAGTTCTTGCATTCATCCCCAGGACTTTGTTCTAATGCACTTAATTCCCATGCAACGTTAACCTTAAGAGGAGGGATGAGTCCTCGTGCAGTATCCTGCGGTTCAGTATCTTTCATGCTATGCTGGATGAATGCACCATGTGTGAATATGGAGGCCATGAGCCATGAGTTTCTGCAAATGTTGCTGAGAATAGATGACGGTTTTCTAATGCAAAGGGAGGTTTTGTGGTCAAGCTCAGATTGTATAGTGGTGAAAACAAATGTATTTTACTCAGCATTTGGAGATACAAATGTAAACCACTCATATTGGAATGTGTGAGACTGTAAAAGGGAAGATATTTCTGCTGTGAAGCCGCATGTTAAGGCTTTGTTAAAATTCTCTTTGTGTGAACAGGCAGGAAACTAAAACTGATGCATACAAAGGATTTATATTACAGTATCAAACTGAAAAAGGCTGCTAGCAAAAGTTTCAGAAACATGGTTGGTTACTTTTTACTTGGTTCTCCCTTTGGCAAAAATCACAGCTTGTAAGCACTTTTCATGCCCAGCTGAGAATCCTTCAGTTCTTGTTTGGGAGATTTTATTTTCATTCATTTTGTTAAAGGCGGCTTTTTCTGGGAAACTTCTGTCATATAACGCCTGGCCTCAGAGACAGCGTTAAAGTCAGGCGGGGGGTGAGACCCATACAGCAATGTTCTGCTGGGCATCTCAAGATAGTCCGTTGGCTCTGGTGTGTTTGCAGAGTCTATCTAATCCTTTTTGTGAGGCATAGATTTGCTTTATATATATATATATATATATATATATATATATATATATATATATATATATATATATAACATATATATATATATATATATATATATATATACATATATATATATACATATATATATATACATATACATATATATATATACATATATATATATATACATATATATATATACATATATATATATATATATATATATATATATATATATATATATATATATATATATATACATATACATATATATATATACATATATATATACATATATATATACATATATATATATATACATATATATATATATATACATATATATATATACATATATATATATATATATATATATATATATATATATATATATATATATATGTATATATATATATATATATATGTATATATATATATGTATATATATATATATATATATATATATATGTATATATATGTATATATATATAATCTTGAACACACCATCTCAAGAGCCAAAACACCATGGTAGTAATTATAATTTTGGAAGTTTATCTATTATTTTACAGCATTCTGGGCTTGCTGTTTTTTCTAATTTCATTGTTTTTAATGTCATGAAGTACACACTATAAATATTTTATGACATATTTAATGAGATCAGGGTACTTTAAAGTGTCCCAGACTTGTAACTGTGGATTTTTGCTTGAATAATCTGAATTGTATCTCTTTCTGAGTGTCTGTCTGACTATCAGTTTAATATGACTGTGTGAAAATTGAACAAAACTCTAATCAACAGGTACATAAATAGATAACACACTGATCAATCTGTTCATTTAGTTTTTCCCCAGAAAGCTCTGTGTGCACACGTGTCTTGTCACAGCAAACTTTAATGGGTAGAATGTTGGCCAGAAGGAGCATCATCGCCATGGGAGCCCACACCAGTGTCCTGTTGCTTCTCTGTCCTCATCACCTTCACAGAAATGAATGATGACAAGGACACGAATGAGGAGAAGGATAAAGCGTGATTGGAATTTCTCGTAATCTACTCCCTTGAGGTTTTACACAACTTGTTATGACCTTCTACAGTAATGAAAAGAAGCACACATTAAAATTCCAAATTTAAATGTGGAAAAACAAAAACTGGAAAAAAAAAAGTCATTTGATCATTTATCGGGTCTTAAAATTGAGGTGAGAACCATTTAAAATGGTAAAAATGTTACACACCATGTCATGTATTTGACTGATGGAAAATTGTAAAAGCAGTTGAAAGAAAAAAAACCAAATGGGCTTCACGGTTCGGTAACTCTTAAGGCCGCTATTATCATTTTAGCATATTTCAAGTGTTCTTCAGAGGAAGTCCTCTGTGCCGGGTGTCATGTTGGCCATGGCTGCAAGGGCGCCTTTCACGTCATTGGACTTTTTACTGGTGCCCTTGTTGCTGTGCTCTGGTCGACTCCTGTGATGGTGTTTTCTTTCCAGGCTCCTCTGTGGTCAGCAACATATAACTAGGTGTATGTGTGATGACTGAGACCTGCATTGTGAGTGTGTGTGTGTGTATGTGTGAGTGTGGGAAGGGTGGGGCTTATTGTAGGAAAAAGCGCATTATGAATAAAGTTTGATTTGATCTTTTTCTGTATGACCTTATCATGGCTCGCTCGAATCCAGATTTCCAGGCACTTGTTTATGCACAGCTCTCGGGAGGTCCGACAACTCACATTGCTACCAGGTGAAGGTCTCAACCACTGAAATACCTGAAATACCTGGATTTTTTTTTTCTGTTGTAGATTTACAACTGTGTTTGGGATCTTTGCCGAGTTACATCATTCACTTTTGGCCAAGCTTTAGATGTCTGACAGATGGCTTCACATTTGACTGCTGATACTTCGGTGTCTAGATGAGTTCAAGGTTGACTCAATGACAGCAAGTCAGGGAGAGTGGCTGCAGAACATGCTCAAATAAACCTTCATCACACTGACAAACAGTATTGGTTGATTATGGTGACATTCTGTTTAATATTCTCCAAAATTGGTGCTAGACTATGACCAGCCATCTACACTTTGGTCATGTCTGTGCAACAGATGTTGTTTGTTCATGTTCTTAAGAGTGATGATTTTTCTCTTGCAATCTGACCAAACAAGGCACAATTGCCTTTTTCTAATTGTACTCTCATAAACTTAAAAGTCTACCATGAATCAAATGTACCTTGTGAGTATTTTTTTCATTTTCTCTGAGCATTGTGTGGGCTGACCTTGGAGTGAACTTGAATGGATGTCCACTTCTCAAAAACAACGGCCAACTGCATTGAATTTTTTCAACTTTATAATTTTCTTTCTAATTGTCCATTTTTTACCCCTGAATGGTTTATAAATGTTCTTTTAAAACCCTTTTCAGTTTGATGGGCAACAACAATTGATCACTACTGATGTCTTCCCTCCATGGCATTATGTTAACACAAACCTTTTTTAATTGTATCCTAATGAATCAAACATTATATACTTCATAATATCTTCTCAGACAACTGTATTGTGTATTTTACCACAGGAGTGCTGAAAATGATTTGTAACAATGTTATTATAGTAATATAGGGTCACTATTGTGAGGGCAACACTGGCTGGTTTCAGAGACAGAGCTTCAGGCCACAGTACCTGGCTGAAACGGCTGTTGTAGCTCACTTAAGGTCACCTGCAAAGACTTGACTTTAATAAATCGCTCTTTTGGCTTATTCTGGAATAAACTAAACTGGTTGGTGCTCCACAACCAATATTAAACCACTCTCTTCTGATTTTTCCCTCTTATTTCTTTATTCTTTTAATACAGATTTAGGCTGTTCAAAAACATATATGAAGCACAGAAAGCTGTTCTGGTTACATTTTTGTTTGTAATAATCATGGCAAACATCCAACTTTTTAGATAATATATTCTCATTTAGTCTAATTTTATTTTCAGATTCACATCACATTCACATCAGTCCAGAACCTCAAAGTCTCGGACTAACTAAAACTGAGAGTAAAAAGTGACATAAATGTGCTTAACTAGTACAGACTAAGGCCTAAGCCTGGTTTTACTCCAAACCCTGTCTCTGAAACCAGCCCAAAATGTTTAAATCCAGTTGCTAGTATGACTTGGTGCTCCCATTTTGAAGATTTAAACCCATTTCATTTAGTTTTGATGTCATGATTTTTTTTTCCCATTAAGAATAATTGTTTTCAGTTGCACTAAAAAGAGAACATAAATAATCCACCCCTGCTATGGATTAAAATGACATAAATCACAGCTTCAATGATGGAATGCATCCTGGCTCTGATGCAAGCGTGTTTACATCAAAGTGCCTCTGCATCGGCTTCTTGTTGCTAAATCAAAGACCTCTGCTCAACAAAGACAACAGTCTGCTTTCTCACAGATAAAACTTGTGTATGTGGGCTAAAAGACACTATTAGATCCTGCTACCAAAAACAGCATGACCCAGTTTAAAATGTGCGTTTGAACAACTGACACAGAGTCTTCTGCCTGCAGCAGGAAGCAAGACTGCTGACCTGCAGGCCTAGTTCTGTGCAAAAAGACTTTAAATCACTCAGATGTCTCTACAGAGGAAATCTCCTTTTAAAATCTATTAATACCTGAGGAGTGATGTTGATGTTGTCATCTATGTATAAGAATATAAAAGAGCAATGATGGTCTAAAGCTGCATTCATTGTGGTTTGGACTGCTCGACGTGTATTACATTTTCACCAGCTTTGACGGACCGCTGCCTGCTGTATTTGCTGTGATGAGTTACATGAAGGTTCAGGCAGGAAGTTAACGTCAAACGCATGTCTGACTGATGCCTGAATTACCACAAGCAACAGTTTTGTTGTTCTTCCAAAGTGTTTCTCTATACTATTTCTTTCCACTTGAATGTTGACTTATTTGTTCTATATATTTAGTCTGAGTCCACCCACCACACACTTCAGACTCAGTGGGATTTTCACAAAATGATCACAAAATCAAACAACTCACTGACATATTGTTGCTTACATTGTCACGCAGTCTGATCTGAAACCAAAATAACAATGGTTTAGTTGGATTGTTGACATTTAACCCTTTGTTTTTACAACTGAAATTCATGAAATGTTATCATTTTGTCAGTTCAATAACAATAAAAAAAAAAAACCCTGTACTAGATGGATTTTTATTATTTTGTCTTCTGAGAATGGGTCTTGGTACATGTAAGACTCCATTAAATTTTAAGAGCAATCCGGATCACTATTTGGATCTAGGATGTTTTAGAAGGATTCCTCATCATTACCAGATAGATCCACTTTCAGTAAATATGCTTATAACTCCATAATAAATGGTCAGGATGTTTGGTTTAAAAACACCAGAGAAAAGATACAGTGGATCTGGATCCTGGCAAAATTCTGGATACTATGATCCAGAACAGGAAAACTTAGGGCGTCTTCCTAATTTTCATCTCTGCAAGAGAACAAATTAAGATATGAACACTCTTCCAATTCATTGTCATCTATGCTCTGTGGTCCCTGTATACATGCATCACAATATATCCATTAATAAATATGGATCCCACAAAAACTTTTGTAAAAGGGTACATGTTATTCCCTCACTATCCCAAAGGAAAGAATTTTAATATATGGATATCAATGTCTTTTAAAAACAATAGCAACATTAACTGATATTCAAAATACACAATACATAATATATTTTAAAGTTGAGCAGCCTTATTTAAACTTAGATTTGGTAAGCAGGTAATCAAACTCCTTCTAACTTTAGACAAAGTTAGTTTTTATTTAAAAAAAAAAAAATATATATATATATATATATAATCCCTTCCTCTCAGTTAAAACAGAATCATGTCCATCACCAGCATCCTCCTTTCTAAGTCAGCCATTGTAAAATAAACACAGTGCACATTGGTACATATTTCTGATGTGAAACCAACGACATAGTGGTGCACAATCTGGTGATATAAAAAAAGTAATAGATAAAAATGTTTCTTTTGAATGTTCAGCTTTTACTGCCCAAATACCTGCATTGTCATATATATGAGAGCCTGGACACAGAAAGTTCTGCTGTTATCAGAATACCCACCTTTCTACATCCTGTCTTCAGGGATGTAAATTCAGGAACATTCATGACACATCAAATAGCTTTTTCTCTACTGTAATAATGCCTCTGTCACACACAACTGACACAGTTTTCACCAGTTTCCCAACATGACAACATCAAAGCTCATGACACAATAATGTCAACAGGTGCCACCTTAGACTGGAATAAATATTCAGTAAAGAGGGAGTGTTTTTGTTCTTTATGTTGAGTGATATAAAACTCCCAACATTAGAGAGTCCTGATTTAAGTGCAGTTCTGCTCAGTATTTTCACTTCTCGGTTTCCATGAATTCTTACTTTTATTTTCTGATTGCACCTACAAACAAAAAGTGTAAAAAGTATCAAATGAGTCATATAGTTTCAATTACAACAAAAATAAGTATTTCAATTCATATACAGCTTTTTTTTTTTTTTTTTTTTTTAAATTTCTGTCATGTGACCGAGCTCTGCTTTTTACCAAATACCAAAAAATAATATCACTGAGAGATTTCAAAGCTTAGAAAGTGAGACCATTGTGTATTAAAGATTTGTAAAATGATGTTCAGACTGTATTATAACTAATAAGTACATATAGATTCTTCCTATGTGGACACAACAGATGCTGCACACTTATTACAAAAAGCATTGTAAGATAACTTGGACTACTTGCTTGGTCTCTACAGCCACCATACAATTGTTAGCACACTGCCATGTGCCTATATGCATTTTGATATATGTATAAAACAGACAGAAGGAAGGCTGTTTCATGTCTTAAAGGACCACTCTGCTCAAACTGGTGATCTTTATCATCCATTCAGGACAAGACTGAAGTTTTAATCATCGGTCCTGAAGACAAGAGAGAGATCATTTCATGCAAACTGCAGAGTTTTAAATCCTCCCAGTGTGTACGAAATCTGAGTGTTATTTTTGACTCTGAGCTGAATTTTATTCAACATATCAGAAATGTTACAAAGACAGGATTTTATCATCTTAAAAACATCGCCAGAGTCCGCCCATTTCTCTCTCTTGCCAGCACGGAGGTGCTAATGCATGCTTTTATTTCTTGTAGACTAGACTACTGTAATGCCCTGCTCTCTGGTCTTCCCAAAAAGAGTATTTCTAGTTTACAACTACTGCAGAACTCGGCAGCACGAGTTCTGACAAGGACCAGGGGGCGGGAACACATTACACCTGTTTTAAAGTCGCTGCATTGGCTCCCCGTGCATTTCAGGATTGATTTTAAGGTTTTTTTAGTGGTTTATAAATGTCTTAATGGGGTTGGGCCTTCTTATTTATCTGACCTATTTTTAAAGTATGAGCCCTCGCAGACCCTGAGGTCCTCAGGTACTGGCCTTTTAGTTCTTCCTAAAGTTCGTACCAAAACATATGGCGAGGCCACATTTCAGTATTACGGGCCTCGCCTATGGAACAGCGTGCATGAGGGCCTCAGGGCTGCAGAGACTGTTGAAGTTTTAAAAAAAAAAAAAAAAACGCTCAAGACCTACCTTTTTAGTTTAGCTTTTAACTAAGTTTTAACATTCTTATATTAACCCATATTTATTCTTCTTTTTAGTTAATTTTATTTATTTATATATTTTATATATTGATTTACATCTATTTAGTTAATATATATATATATATATATATATATATATATATATATATATATATATATATATATGTGTGTGTGTATATATATATATATATATATATATATATATATATATATATATATATATATATATATATATATATATTTTAGGTTTATTTATTTATTTTATTTTTTCATTTTAGGTTTTGTCTTAATACATTTTATAAGTTTTAAATGGTGTTTCCAGTGTTTCCTTTGTGGGAGCTGTCTGCAACCTGGATGACGGTGGTGGATAGGGTACAGTCTTACTGGTGCCTGCCATTGCGCTACCCCGGTGCAAACGGCTCCTCGGATGGGGTTTCCACGACTAGTCCGTCTGCACTTAGCCTTCTCATTTAGATGTATCTAAAAAGGGGGGTTGAAGGTATCTTTTTATATAATGTGTCTGTGTATTTCCTTAATGTCTGATTTTAAACTGTAAAGCGCTTTGAGTTACATATTTTATGTTGGAAAAGCGCTTCAAAAATAAAGTTTGATTGATTCTTTTGTCAGTGTTGGACCACAGTCTAAAGTAGATGAACAAATTGATTTCATGGTTTAAATCTCTTAAATAGATAGACTAGATAAACAGACTTGAGTTGCATAAGCAAAACACAGGCCTTGGAAATGCTTTTAATTTTGGTTTTGCTGCCTCAATTATGCTACTTTCAGTCTCCTTAGATCTCCAGATCTGTGGCAATAAGCAAAGAAGTAAACAAACAAATAGATTGACCTCTCTCTTTATAGGTGTTCAATAACTGACCAGTTTCAGAAGGATCTTAGCTCATGCAACGGTAGGACCAAAAGGAAAATGTCAGACACATTAATCCATTGTGACTCATCTCAACCTGAACAAAAGAATATGTTTCATGTTCTGCGTGGTGACTCACTCACTTTTTCTTCCTCCTCTTCCTCTTCCTGTCAGTTTCATTCTTTATCTTTCTCCCTCTCTCCTCATCTTCGTTCACATTCCTTGGAAAACATTTCATGCCTGAACAAAGTGCATCTGCTTATCTTCATCCATACCTCATTGCTTTCGTCAAGCCCGGACAGCTGGGAAGCTTTGGGTTTTTTTTTTTCCAGTGAAAGACTCAGGAAGCTTACCTCACTTTGCCCCTATACAACATAGCGACGGACACGTATTAAAAGCACCAAGATTTTGCATTGCAATGTAAACGTACAGCAATGGCACCGTGACTGTTTGTCTCTCTAGACACCCAAATACCTTAAACACTAATCATTCTCGCACTCTTGTCTGTACATATGATGTTTGATGCCTGACATTTGCTGTTCAGCAGCGGAGGAGTGATGCTGTTCGAGCACATCTCATCTGCTTCCTGTCACTTTCACACAGCATCAACCCCCCTGTGACTCCAAACAGCTCAATGGCAAAGTGCCTGCAGGAGGGCAAGAGGAATCTTTTAGGCTCCATTAAGACTTTAGGAATTCATTCTTCACGTTTTAAATCATCTATAATTATCTCTAATCTGATCTAAAATACCAGTAAAACAAAAGTAGGACATCAAGAATTACAGTTTTATATAACAACCCATGAAAAAACATTTTCTAGATTCTTTCATATTGAAGCAACCCGGTTATATTCTCCCATAATCAATAATGTTGATCAGCTATACTAGGTTCAGTGAAGTAGAAACTTTGATCAAGGAGAACATAGTAGAAATAAGTCGAGAAAGTTCACTTCCTCTTCAGCAATGAGAGAGAGTTTTATTGAAAAGGAATTTGATATTTAGATGGATTTTCAGTGAGCAACCCGAGTCACCGCCCGCTTCACGCAGCAGCTCAGAAACATCTCAGCTTTGCTCCTTTTGTTTAGATAATGATTCTGTCATTTTTATTGCACAAAATCTGTGGTGTGAATAATAAGCACAAAACTCCTAGTAAATACTGGAAAAGAGATCCCAGAAAGTGAAAAAATCAGATCAAAAGAATGTGGAACAGCCAACTATTCAAGTTATACACAGAGTGTAATGCTACTTCTACACCTTCTTTACGTTTTGTGTCTGCAATGTCGATTCCTAAACCTGACTACGTAAGTACCTAAACATGTAATTCACCACTTTAAGCTAAATATATAATCCATTCATGTCTGTTTAATCAGAATAAACAAAAAGACTGTTGTTAATAATGCGTCTGAACTGAGTTCATGATAGTTTACAAATTACCATGAGATTGGATTTGAACAATCTGTTTTACAAGCAGTATCTTTTTCTTTTTTTTTTTTTTGCATATTAAGTTGATTGTCTGGGCTTTGAAAACATGAAAGATTAATTAATCACTTCCACAACCACAAAGAAGAGAACAATGAGTAAGTGCAGTAGCAGAGAGGTGTGGTGTGTGATGTGTGACTTTGATATCGTGGTGTTGTGGTGTTACCACAGTGGTTAAAAGTATGTGTTTAGAGGCATACTAAAGGCAGTGTTGTGGCTTTTGATGTCAGGTTCTTTTGTGTGCAAGCCTCATGGCTTTTAATGAGGCAACCGGCCTCATTATCCTGGCTCTGCGAGGCCATGAAACAGCCACATGGTGGGACCGCCTCTGCTCGCTGTTCCGAAGCTGCAAATTACAGCAGCTTAGCCCCTCAGCGGGTACAGAGGCCAACCTAGTCACCCTCTCTAATGGCTCCCAGGGGGACACAGAATTGTACCTGCACATATATTTGGTCAAAGCTTAATGGGCAGTTCCTTTGTTAGTACCATTACTGGGAAACTTTAAGATGTGAATTTGGGATTTTGTCTGTGTGACTGAGAAGAAATATTCAGTAAGTAGTGACACAAAAGCCATCCGCCTCCGCTTTCAGTGCGTCCTTTGTTGTGACTCTTCTCTCACTTTGTTTGGCAGTAATTTGCCAGAACAGTTAACTGGAAATAAAAGTTTCTCCTGACCTGCCAAGATTCACCCAAATTTTAATTTCACCTGGAGACGGCTTAAAAACAGCACAGCCCAGCGGGTATGGAAATATCATCAGCAGAATAAAATTAATATGCTTCAGAGTCTGTTAAACTCCCATTAACAATATTTCATTACCTATTCTGCGGCTTTACCTCAGTCTCTAATTGACCTTTTTAAATTTGTACGAACGTTATTATGTAAATATCAACGTGTTCTTTAAAGTTTTTCCCACTGACACCTTAATTAACCTCGCTTTTAATAAAAGAATTCTGTTTTGACCAGGAGAAACAATGAAAGATTAATGCTATTTTTCAAGCAATGCAGACTCTCCTGTGTTTTTCTCTCTAGTCGTTACTGAGGAGTCATTTGCCTTTTACATTTCTGTTTAATTGAAGGAGAGGAAAAGATTGAGTTAATGAGAAGGGAATAAAATAAGTATGCTGTATGAGTAAGAAATGCTATTAAAAAGCAGTGGGATATTTATGAACCGTTTTATGTGGAGTATAGAACATGATACTTATCTCATTAAACCTGTGTGCCCTTCCCTCATCTCAGAACAGATATCTGAGTAATCTCCATATGCTCTGATCCTGTTGAATGGGGTTCTTTTACATATAATCCACTACATGATTATAATGTTCTCCAATGGATAAATACTCATTTAGAGGGAAATGACCTAAATTAGTTTTCCTGATGCCAAAGCTTGCAGACGTGAGCTTGTTCTTTAATGGCTTCTGCTACTAATGCCGATTTTCCGGTCATGCTAAGTGGAAACACGCACTCCAGTTTAATGCAAAAAAATCTTAAACCGTCTTCAGTCAAACTGGCTAAATGCAAACTGAACAATAAAGCTGATACAACCGTAAGAAAGCACTTCCCCAAACTGAAAATTTAGTGTTTACTTTCTTCAGGCAGGTAAGGCTGGGTCAACTTTAAAAAGCTGAACTAAATAAATACAAACTATAGTTCATAGTAAACAGATCATAATAGCCCATAACACTTTGATGGATCTTTTCTGCCTATTTCCAGCAACTGAATAAATTGCCAGTGTGTGCAAACTTTGTTTAACTGCATGCTGCCTGAGACAATATACTGACTTCATTTAGTTTAGTTTTTTTTTTCTTCTTTTTATTGTCTTGTCCAGCATTTAAGCAGGCAAAATTGATTTTCTGGATGCTCTATTCTGCTGGGCAAATTTACTTTGCCAAGGGAAGCATTATAGATATAATGCTCCCCTTGATATTCTGGATTTTAATTTTATTTTTCTATTTATTTTGCATAATTATTTGTTTTACAAAGTTTGTACTGCTGGACCGGACCGGAGAGGACAGAAGAGGAACAGAAAGAGAATCAAAAAGAAGAGAAAACAGAAAACACCTTGTGGAGAGAAAAGGAGAGAAAAAAAGACAAAAACAAGAGAAAGAAAGATTGAAAAAGAGAACAACCTACAAAAAACCTAAACTAAATAAATACAAACTATAGTTCACACATACACACCCACTTATATATACACACATCCATACACCTATACACACTGGAGTCATGTTCCCCCTGCGGGAGGATGAAGCCATCAGTTATCAGGAAAACCTAGAGCTCACAAGCTAAATCAGACACACAGGAAGAAAACCAGCTGTTGTGAGTAAATAAACCTGCAGACAACTCAGTGACTGTGTCACATGCAGAACATGCAGAGTGGAACGTGTTCAAAGAAGAGTGACTGACTTCATTTAGTTATATAGTGCTAATAAATTTGTCATTTCAGTTAACTTAAAAGCCTAATAGTTTTATGACACAGCTCAGTCTCATGGAAAGATGTGGTACAGCTCATGGAAAGCATTTGTGCTAAATCTGTCCTTTGTTTTTGGAGGGTGGGGCATTCTTCGTGACTTTCAAAGTGTATTCAGATAGATTATCTTGTTTGTGTGTATCGTGCATTTTGTGTGTTAAATGCTCTACCTTAAAGGTGGAGTATGTAAGATTTTCAATATTTTCAAAATAAATTAAAAAAATAACTACAATCATCCATACTGTGAGCTTTCTCCGGCCAACAGATCATTCTCAGTGGCGTCATAATCAACGACTCAAATGAATCAATAACTCAATGAATCAAACGACCATGTAAACAGTTAAATGTGTTTACATGGTCGTTTACATGGTGTGCCTTTTGGGGTATGAGTGTGTGTATAAATGGGTGAAAGTGACATTTAATGTAAAGCGCTTTGAGTGGTCGGCATGACTGAAAAAGTGCTATATAAATCCAACTCCATTTACACCATTTAAATCCTAATGCAAATTTCTATTCGGAATTAAACTTCATGCCGATGTAAGTGGCTGGTTTATTCGCTTTTTAATTCCAAACTATTTAATTCCTCTGTCATGTAAACCTTAATTCGGCTCTAAGTTAATTCCGGTCATTCTGCACATGCCCGTGACCTTGTCCTGTCCCGATGACGAGCGTAGTTTTGCCTCCCGTGTTCAGTGGTTTATCTTTCTTCTTCTTCTCAGTTGCTGCAAAAGTGAAGTAGTATGCCTGTGCTGAACTTGTACTTCAAATTTATAATAAAAATAGCAGCGAAACTGGTACTTATTATGTAGTTTTACAAGTTACAACTTAAAAGACGAAAAGCAGGGAGCGAACTTTGTTTATTTCAGGTATACGTCATACGTCACGTGCACAACTCTGTTCAATAAGAACACTTTCCAACCCACCGCTCTAAATAGGAATTAAGTAAGGACGCGGTTCATGTAAACCTTTATTTGGAATTATTATTTTTATGTAAACTCGTAGGAGAATATGTCAATTCTGAATTATTTAATTCCGAATTATTAATTCCAAATGAAAAAACATCATGTAACCGTACCCATTGCTGGTTACGCTACCATTTTGGGTGGCAAAAAGCCAGCTGCCGTTAACGAGTGACTGTTATTTTGATGCTAATTATTTATCAACAAGGATGGAACTTGCAGAATTTACACTCTCCAAACCAATTCAGTTGTTCTATGATCAGGTGAGACAGAGATAGTTTAAAAGATATGTCCTAGTTGACGCATGAGACCGTTGTGGTTTTCCAAATCTTGGTTTACAAACCTTCAAAACCACCAAATGATGAATTTAGCTTACAATAAAATTTACAATTACCTATGCTCGACAGTCGCACTTCACAGAGAAAGATTTAAACACTTAAAAGTTGTTAGAGAAATATTTTGTGTCTGGGTATCAGACCTTCAGCTGTAAAAAGTGCCCCAAAGAAAGTTTCTCCTTTTCATATCAAATTTAGTAAAAAGAAAAAAAAGCAGACACAGTTAACATTAAACCAATGTAAAACTTGTCTTGATGTTATATTTAGGTGTATACATATGATTACTGTGAGAAAACATTACCATTTTATGATGCATTTTATGTAACTTTTAAATGATACTGAAAATGTCTTTACCATATCTACAGCATTTACACCACATGAGAGCTGAATTAGTCAAATATCCAAGTCATTCGGCCACAGTTTACAATGTCAGAATCTAATTCCAGCTCAAACTAGGTCTCTCCTTTGGTCTGTAGGAATCTCCCACCACCCACACCCACCCACCCACACCCACACACACACACCTCCTTCATTTACACAGTAGTGTGATGCTGGTTTGCCCTTGTATGTGATTACTAACAGACAAATAAGTGTAGCGGTGTTACAGATACATTGATCATATTCTGCTGGATGAAAAGCAGGAGCTGCCAAATAGATAAATACAAGAGTTGCCTGACCTCTCTCCATAAAGACCCAGAAATAGCAAAGACTTCACAAACCCAACAGGCAACCGCGACACACCATTAACACATACAGGAGAACTGGCAAACACACAAAAGGATAAGGTGACAAGGACAAACAAAAGCACAAGTGGGCCCCAACACCCAAGTTATTAATCACTATCTATCAATACACAGTCCTCTGACACACTGTTTGAAATACTGTCCTGAAAAGCTTCAAACACACTTGAAACAAGATGCAAGCAGCAATGGCTTTTTTGCAAGACATGTAAGAGAATGTAGAGAAATGGGAGCTGCAACCCGAGTCCTACTTCCTGACTCTACTGTATGCAGGCTTTTATAAACACTTTCAGATTTCCTTCAATCACACATCTTCAGATTTCCTCCATCTTGTTATTTAAAACTGAAAACTTTTGTGTGTTCATGTCGAACCCTTGAAGCACTTTATGAAAGTTGACTCTTTGTTATGAGTTCTTGCCTGGACATGCCATACACCTTTCTATACTTAGCACAGACAATAGTTACCCTGCTTGTTCTTAATGAAAATTACACTTTTACTAAAATAGTGTTTGTTGCCCAAAGCAGCAGGCAAGGTGCAGAATGCTAATTGGCTGAGATGTCTGTCAGGAGTCCTCAGTGGGCTGGTACCTGCAGGCCGTTTACCCAGCACCACCCTGACGCTCAGCTGAAGTGTTTATTTTCGGCATACAGCCAATGCCCTTCATGTGGTCCACCATCCTCCACGCAGACAGTTTAGCACCCCACCACACACCAACAACTTACTCACTCTCACAGTAGCAGCTCATTGTATGAAACTGGCATCAAAGCTCTACCGAATTCCTCATTTGTAAGAACCATACTGAGATTCCCCTCAAGCAAGTCGATCCATTTTGTTTCTGCTTGTAGATGTAGATGACTTGTTCTTCTATGAGTCAAAAGCACTGTTGCATGACTTTGTTTTGAGAATATGTATTAGTACGCTAGCAAAGATGAACTATTGCTCAAGGGGGTTTCTTGTTGTTTATCAGTGAGATCGACTCATTTCAATTCCTGAATAATTAATTGATATGTCTAATGTAAAGTGGATCCTAGATGAAGAGAGATGAGAGTGCTGCTCTTAATGGAAAATAAACACAGATGGCCTTCCCAACTGCTGAGAACTCCCAATGCATCAGAGGTTTGGCGTCACACCGCTGGGCCATCAAAAAAAAAAATTAGACGTGACATCTCATCAAAAGTTTGAGGATGAATTCAGGCTAATTCATAAAGTGCACTTTGACAATTTGAAGAGGCATGCTTGTCTTTCTCAGGCATCTCAAGTATGACTCTTCATTTCCTTTCTAAATAATGTGTTGTGGTTTATTGATGAGGTTCACTTTACCGTGAAGCAGTGTATCAATTGGCTGAAGTCAAACTAAGCTCTCAACACAGTGATAGGGTTCGACAGCAAGACAGCAACTATAGATAATGTGGTACATTTGTGCAAGTGATTTTTGGGAAGGTCCACAATACTTCATAAAGTTTTTTTTTTCCATAATCATAAAAAAAACAATCCATTTTTAGATTTCTGATTATTTTTGGGCTTCAGTTTGGAAAACAATGCTAGCAGGATACACATATAAAAATTATGTTTTTAAAAATGGCATGGTAAAAGTCCTGCCACAGGCATTTTTTTCACCACCTGACTGTATTTAACATACAGTCAGCACAGACACCTTGTGATTTTTGGCCCCTAGGTGTACAAAACCTGTAACTTCAGATTACACAACATTACCAAAGTTTAAAAATCTAAATCCATGTTTTGGGATTTTATTTGCAGACCACTTTGATCAGCTCATAGCAATTCGGATTGAGGAATTCATGAATATTTTTTAAAAATTCTTCACCATTTAAGGATAAGGCTCTGGAGTAGTATGTGTCGCTGAAATGTTTAAGGCCACGTTAGCTTTGGTCTTTAGCCGATTAGCTAGAACTAGCCACATTTAGCTTCTAAAGCTAAATTAGGACACAGACGTATACTGCAATGTTCTGCAGCTCATTAGGCACTTACTGAAAGATGTTAAAAAGTCCATCACATTTTGGTACATTTGTACCACAGACAAAGAGCTAACTTATCAGTCTAATAATACCGAGGCAAATGGACTGGGTTTTGCATCCACACTGTTCTTTAATCAGACATCACCAAGCGATTTCTTTCCCAAGGTTGACTCCTGTCTTTCCTCTGGAGCGAACCATTTCCAGCTTTCTCCTTCTGGCCTCCAAAGACACCATTTTCACCTTCTTACTTTGTTCAACAATGACAAACGTTCAATTAAAGAGGAGTTAAAAGTAGTACAAAGCCGAGGCCCTCTGTGTTTATAGAGGTGGAGCCGTAAAACAAAATGCCCCAGGTCACGCAAACCCACGCAAGAAGGATCCGCTCATGCAAAGTTGCGATGTCTTGTTTTCTGAAGAGTGCTGCCCCTTTGGAGTGCCAACATGTGAAACAAGCACTGGATATTGACTCCAGAAATCATGCAAGATTGTTCACATTATGCTAACATTTAGGCTAACATTTACAGGGTATCCCTTTAATAAGTTGATTTAATATTATGAAATAAACAGATGTGTGTGGTTTTACCTGATACTTTCTCGTGCAACTGTTACAGGCCTCTGTTGAGTCCTGTATATTTTTGCAGGAAGGAAAAGACACGCGTGAGCTGTGATCTGTTGGCAGGCAGGCTCTGGTCTGAGCATGCGTTGATTCTCAGCAGATCACCACACCCAGCGCTCACCTTGGCCCAGATGTCCTCTGCTGTCCTAATATTGCAATTACACTTACAACAACAGGCCTAAAAAAAGGTGTATTATAGATGAGCTAAGACCTTCTTCTTAATAAAAAAAAACCAAATTAAATCACATTTGTGATCCTACATTTGTAGGCGTCACACAACACCATATTGAGAAAAGGGGACGATGCCTCTAAATAGCCCAACCAGAGTAGGGGATATGAGGATGCATTCCAGCTACAGGTGATTACACTTATCAGGCTTCTTGGTTTATGTCGCAGTGCAGGAGAGACAAGTAGGATAGTTGTACCTTGGATTAACCCCTTAACTAGCAGGTCTCCGCGTCAATATCCACAAGGGCTTTAAAACGCACAAACAAAAAAAACCATTTGACTGTGTCATTGCCTTCAAAAGGGCCCTGGGGTGGGCACCACTGAATAAGGGGTTAATTTAATCCTTTTAATGGAAAATTGGACCAGCTCTTAACATGGACACTGCAGGGTCCATTTACCCATCCATTCCTCATGTGTTTTTCAGACAAGTAGCTCTGTAAGAGGAGGTTTGGAAATATTTGTCAGTGTGGCCTTTGCTACAGACCATTTGCTTGATTTATATCTGGTATGGGTTGTATAGTCAGAAGTCCGATTTTTCTCTTGTGGTTGCTGAACTTCGCTAATGAGTGCCAATTTCTCCAGTCTTTTTTTTTGTAAAGGGAATCTTGGGACAAAACTAAAGGACAGAGGGTTTCTACTTCATTTGGTTTGTGATATCAGCTTTGCTTTTTGCAGATGCAGTCTTTTTGGCTTCATCAAGCAGAAACCTCTAAACAGCACAAGCATAGTTTGCAGCTGAGTGTGAAGCAGCTGGGAGGAGAGTTTGCACCTCCTAGTCTGAGGTCATTGTTTTCTTTAAAAACAAGGTTTCACAATATACCATTAAGTGGGCATTTTTCATCAATGCACTTCATCCGTCATCTCAGAATATTCTTGATGATAAGTAAAGAAGATTCCCAGAATCCCACTTGGGAGCCTCCTCCTCCCCCATGCATGCACGCAGGCAGGTATTGAATGGTAATTCAGTTCTTAGGACACTCACAATTTGCTTGATTTTTACATTTATTTGCATGCTCCATGTATTACTCTCTGTTTTTGGTATACTTTAGTGGACAGTCTTGCATATATGTGTGGAAACACACATTTCTTGGGATGATGCCATCTTTATGGAAAACATTTAAAAATACAATTAGTTCTATCTCTCTGCCTTTAGTCTGCCTGTTTGTTTCACAAACTGCTGGGTTTTGTGATTTATATGGGTTTTTTTTGTAATAGGTCTTGGTCTAACTCAGGTTCCATTGAATTTTAGGAGTGATCTAGAAGGAACTGTGGACACAGGAATTTTTAAAAGGACTCTCCCCAGAATGGGTGGAAATGAGCTGCTTAGTAGAGGTCTGCATTCTCCGAATGCTTTTGAAGTTGCCAATAAATCCATAGGGGACCTTATTTAAGTGATGGGGTCAAAAATAACCTCTGTCAGCCACTGACCAAACCTTTCTCGCTCTTGCATCACATGTGCTGGTCAAACAGAGGAAAGGTCAAAATCTGAAACACAGCAGTCTCTGCATTACATTAACTGCAGTGGCCATTACTGATCCAACCTCTCATTGTTATTAAAGGCACCATGTTTGCTCCTGCATTATAGGATAATCCCAACATTTCATTTGCAGCATAAAATAAAAGCAAACAGATTTAAAGATTCACAAGCAGGATTATACTCCTGTGATTGTATCTTTAATCAATAACTTATTGTTGCGCTTATCTCCTGGCAAGGTAACAATGGCAGCATAAAACCCATTTCAGATAACAACTTTAATACTGGCTTTGGGCACTGGTATCAACTGTCTGCATTGTTTTATGAACACAATAACCTCAAGCTGTCTCAGCCAAGTCCTAGGGCACAAAAATACATAAAGCTGTGTAGAAAAACAGCAGTAAATTGAGTTTATATGCTTGAGCCATGGTGAAATTACCTATGGAACTTATGGCTTCCACAATGGATCAAATGTCATTGTGGTACCAGTTTTCCCTCTTCATTGCTGTCTAGAGTCAAATTAAGTCATTTGTTTGGCTTTTTAACCTCCAGGCAGTTGAGAGTTATAGAGGGATGTCTATGCCATGAGCTGGTTTTAGTCCCTTTCCACATCTGAAAAGCCTCTTCTCAAACTCAGACGACCCAAGTGGTCAAAGGGATGGGAAGCACATACAAACCAATGCAGCACATAATATCAAGTAAAAAAAAAACAAAAAAAAAACATTTAACTGTTAATGTCAAAGCTTCAAGTAAATAAAAACATATTTATGTTAGGTTACCTTAAATTAGAATTCATTTTAACATGACATAAATGCATTTTCCTTGTCTGAATATAAAGAGGTCCACAATCACAACTATAGCATTAAGTAAGCCTCTAAGCATCTTTTTTTTTTTACATTAAAAATATGAAAATAGTATTTTACATAATAATGATAATAATAAATAAAAATACAATATTTTGCAAAAAAAAAAAGCCATTCTTGTCATGAGAAGCTTAAATTTACTCAAAAATACAGAAAACTACAAGCTAAAATTGTAAAACTGTGGATATTTAGATATAAAAAGCAGTAAGTATATATATATATATATATATATATATATATATATATATATATATATATATATATATATATATATATATATATATATATATATATATATATATATATATATATATATATATATATATATATATATATATATACATATATTAATCTATCAGAGGAATGTGAATATGGAACCTGAAACATTAAAATAGACTAGTTGTGAAATTCACTGGTTAAGAGGACCAGCTGGATGCAGTTAAGTATGAAACAGTCCACTTTATCTAAAGAAAATACCCATAAAACATTGGTGGAGCAGGAAAACCTAACTTTAAAGAAAAAGGCTGCACGAGGAAAGGCAAGACTTAAGTGATATCTGAAAGCAGCATCATCAAGTAAAGGAAAACCTTCAGTGTTTATCGAAAGCAAGCTGACAAATGAACAAATGGGAACAAAAGCCTGGTTTGTAGCAGGAAAACCGTGAGCAATTATACATCAGTTTTTGGACAAACGCTGATATTAGTATTTCTTTTTGCCTTCCATCCACGTGAAAATGCAGTTCTAAGTCATAAAAAATTAACTCAGGGGGTCACTTTAAAGGCTGAAGATTTTCTGATAATATGGCTGTGTTGTAGGGTAGAACGGATAAAGGAGGAGGGGGGCAATCCAACCTTTATTTATCTGGAACTGGATGACCTTTTCAATGTTATCCTTGTTAAGAGGACTTTGTGTACAGCAAAACCAACTCTATCAAGATCAGGCTGGTACTACTGAAACAGAGCCATAAGATTATGACGCCAGAAAGAAGGAACTTTGTAATTGCACATAATGCACAAGCTATCAAGGTCTAGCTGTTCCTGATGTCATGTCAGGGTGTTAGGTCAATGTTGGCCAAAAGAAGACAAAAAGTTGCCTCTGGAAACAAAGACTCAAGGAGAAACAACCAGCATTGACCTACTTCTGCCACCCATGGATGGGTTCACAGCTTGCCTTCAATTTTTTAAAGCGTTTCTCGGCTCACGACATCAGCATGATTCACATCATTGTTTGCTTTTATTCCTGTCTCTGGTTGTGCTTTTTCAGGGATGAAGGTTGTCAAAAACAGCAAGCTATGATTGGTCAGTGACCAAAGTCTGGCATGCTCTGTGTTTTGGCCAAAAAAACAAATACAAAGTGCAACAATCAACAACAACCAAACAAGTGCTTTTCAATGGCATTATTACTGCAAACATGCTGTTTTAGATTTGAGCATTTCAGAGCTCTGCTATGTAAAGAGCTGATCTCATGGCTGCAGAGTCTTGTTGTTAAAATCTGTGGAAAGAACAGTCAAATTCTGCTCTCTCTGTGACCTGCGTCAGACAAACGGTTTTAGCACAAGCAGTCAAAATGCGTAGCTCGTACTTCTCATGACGAGGGGTCCATGAAATCTCAAAATGTACTTATTCAGTACTCTCAGTTCTGACGCTTCAAATTACACAAGCTGAAAGTGGCAAAGATCCAAAGAGCAATAAATGCACCATGAAGTAGAAATTTAAAACTCTTCAGAAGAATAGACAGCAGCACCATAAACCACTCATAGAAGTTTACCTCTGCTTCCTTCTTTAAATTTTGCACGAGTCAGCGGCCGTGTGAAACCCATTAACCCTGTTAACAGATAACAACATTTATTATTCATGGAAAGGAGGAGCATCTTAAGATTTAATTATGTAATCACCATCTTTATCAGTGTCTTCAATCTTGTGTTCTTTTTGCTTTCTTTCCAGACTGTCATTGTTCTTCACCGACTGTGAATCACATGTTGTGATTGAACTGTAATTATCATCATGTCACTGAAAGAGGGTGGCTGCACCGTTTTATGAAAAACAACATACAGGAAGGAAGCAGCAATTTAAATGATAACCTTGTGATTAGGGATAAATGGATCATTACTTAAACATGTTTATGATCACTGACTACAACCTCCAGCATGATTGCCTTGATTGCAGCGATCCTTTGTTTTGTGCACCTGGCAGAACTGATGGCACGGTTCTTCTGGCTCTGTATGCTTCCCAGACATTTTTTGTTGGAGGAGCTGGAATGAGATACGATTAAAGTAAGGTGGTATTATACAGTATTTGACATTTTTCTATCACCCCCTCTGCCTCACACACTTGTTCTTGCTCTGTCTGATCCGCTGTATAATCCTCTCACCTTTTTCTTTTCTGTGTTTGAATCCGTCCGCAAGTGAAGGATTACCTTTTACTGATCTCAGAGACTTTGTGGTTTGTGTGCAGCATTATCAGGATCAATACTGTAGAGCATGAACATATTCTTTCATACTGCATACATTAAAGCATCGGTCCGACATTTTGAGGAAAGACATTTATCCGAGGGGGTGAATATCAAAGACTGATAGCACTCCAAGATTGAGGACTTCACAGAAAAACATCTTCTGTTTGGTGATGAGGCGCTAATCCCTTCCCTGATAGCAGAGAAGACATATTATCCACTTTAAAAAGTCTGAAAACAATAATGATGGTAAATTTCAATCGTATTTGAAGGGGAATATTAAGATGTACTAATCAGAAGGGAAAAATAATGACTCAGAATCTCATGAATGATTGTTTATTTCAGCATTACTTGTTATATACTGGAAATACTCCCAGTAAAGAAAGATAAATAAGAATCTACTATGAAAGAAAAAGTAATAGAGGTTAATAGACAAAGCTGAACATTAAAGAAATCTGCATTTTTTTTCTTTTTAAGAGTGATGTGAAATAAATGCCAGAGCGCAGAATGTAAAATGGCAGCCTTTAAAGAGTGATTTCTTAGAAAATGTCAAAAGGAAAATGTTATTCCCAAAGTTTATTTTAATGATCCTGCATAGTGACATGAAAGTATTTACAAAAATGAGAAAAATGTCAATCAATACAGCAACAGGTTTGAAATACAGCTGTATTAGACAGAAAGGGTAGAAAGGGCAACAGGAAGTTAACATATTTATTTGTTTTGAGACGGGATGAAAATTACTTTCACTGCAAGGCTGAGCCCGTACACCACAAAGATATCAAAGATCCACGTGAAGAAAATTGTCAATTCATAGTTCAAACTGTCCAGTGTTTAAAAAGAACATGGAGCTAAATTTCCAACCCATCTCTCAGGCTGGTATTAAGAATTGGGGGAACTGACTTGACCCAGATGGAATGACGTATTGAGCGGCAACAACAAAAGTAAAGAAAGATTTTTAACTCCAGTAATGACAGTGACAGCAGATTTTGGCAGAATTCTCCCAAGCTTCTTATTGCAACATACAAATGATAGTACACCATAATTAGGTGTTATATTTACTAAAAATTGTACAAAGGCTTTTATTTTGTCTTCTTATCTTTACCTTTGAAATGTGCGATGATATAATGTGGGTGTACAAACCTGAAACAGCAGATTTCCAGCAAGAAGAAGCTCAGAATGAATTCCTGAAAAGTCCCATTCAACTTGTCTCACATCATCATATATGGAATAAAATTATCACATTATAGATTGTTCAATAGCTTCATTCAAATGCTTCTGTTACCATGTTTTCTTTAACCTGCTATCTATACTATTCTAATTTCACTTCTAATGGAGACCTTATTTGTTTCCATTCTAATATCATATAATGACATCTTTCAGACTGTTGCTGAGACTTAGTGAACAGTAAACAATATACTGTTAGACTTATATTAAATTTGTAAAAACATGGTTTAACATACATTTATAACCCTCTCATATTCAACAGTCATGTGCTGCAACATTACTGCAATGTAAATGTGCTTATATACATATATTACACATATGTACATGGATGGATGGATGGATGGATGGATGATAGATGAATGGATGGATGAATAAATGGATGATGGATGGATGAATAAATGGATGATGGATGGATGGATGGATGGATGGATGATTGATGGATAGATGGATAGATGGATGGATGATGGATGAATAAATGGATGATGGATGAATGGATGGATGAATAAATGGATGATGGATGGATGGATGGATGGATGATGAATGAATGGATGGATGGATGAATAAATGGATGATGGATGGATGAATAAATGGATGATGGATGGATGGATGGATGGACAGATGGATGGATGGATGAATAAATGGATGATGGATGAATGGATGGATGAATAAATGGATGATGGATGGATGGATGGATGGATGATGAATGAATGGATGGATGGATGAATAAATGGATGATGGATGGATGAATAAATGGATGATGGATGGATGGATGGATGGACAGATGGATGGATGGATGGATGAATAAATGGATGATGGATGGATGGATGGATGGATGGATGGATGATGAATGAATGGATGGATGGATGAATAAATGGATGATGGATGGATGAATAAATGGATGATGGATGGATGGATGGATGGACAGATGGATGGATGGATGGACGGATGGATGGATGGATGACCGATCATAAGTGTAAGATTGTTCATAAAGTCAAACATATAAATCCTGTAGAATCTCTCCTTTGTTATTAATGTCCTGAAGCAACATAGTAGGCTTTAGTTTACACTTACAAATACTAATTCATATAATGTTGTACTTGAATGTAATCTTTCTTTGGTCATTGGAACCTGTCAATTGAATAAAGCTTAATTTGTGACTGTAAAATTCAGTAAATATGAATAAAAGTCTTTCAACTTTACTGTTGAACGGCTGCTCCCAACAGCACGGTTATTAAAATTCTGCACTTGTTCAAGCATCATGCAGACTATTGGGTTCAGCTGGAATTTCAAAGAGCAGAAGGAAACACTTACACCAACACTAACCTCCTTAATAGTGTTAAAATGTGGAGGAGCTGCAGGTCTGGATAGGGAGCAATATATCTACCCATATCTCTAATGTACAAGGAAGTCATCATCAAATAAACATGCCTCTTGATTTCCTTATCTAATTTTAAGCTATCCCAACACAGATCTCCTATGCCTAATTTAGCAGTCTGGTCTCTAAATTCCTCTGCAAATACTAAAGTCAAGATCAGCGTACAACAATGCTTACAGCAAGGATAAAAGATCTGAACCAGTCTCAGGCACGTAAAAACTATTCATTTAATACGATAGCTGCATCATAAAGTGTTACATTTTATTACTATGTATTACATTGCATTGCCATTTTTACATTTATATTTGTCAAAATCTCCTAAACAAAACAAATCATGTCAGGAACCTTACTCTTCCAGAAGGTTATACTGATAAGATCAGAAGGACAATAATTATTAGGGGGGATGGTGTAAGCCATGTTTGCTCTTTAGACAAGCTCTGATCACAGCATATTAGCATGCAGCCATTTGCTGGATGAGTGAATATCTTCATAAAGCATCTTTGTGGCTTGAAGAGATTTCATCATATTTACCTCCTAAAGAGATTCCAAGTAGTTTCAGTTTGGAAAAACACAATTTACCACTGAAAGATGGGGGACTTTTGTACCCCAATCAGTTGTGTGATGCTTTCTGTACATAAATCAGAGTTTGGATGAAAAGAAAAAGATGCACAATTTTAGATCATCTAAAGGATCATGTGTTGCATAATGGACATGGAAAACTGCGAGCATCCTGAGGTTCAGAGTCATAAACTTACGTTTATCATCTTTTTTTATCATACGAGAACATAACACACTTATTTTATTATTTGTTTAAATTTGAGCTGCATTTATTTGTTTCTTTCAAATAAACTTTGCAACAGTCTGGCATGTCCAACACGGTGGTAGTGATGAAACATGGTCAGCAACCCTGACTTTTATTGGTCCATATGTAACAGAAAGATCCTTCCAAATTCATCAAGTAGATAAAGAATCTTAATGATTTGTTATGGTGTTTTATAGGAATGTAGGAGTGTTTATGGACTAGCAGGAGAGATCATATTTCACCAGTTTTAGCCTCTCTACACTGGCTCCCTGTTAAATCCAGGATAAAGTTTAAAATTCTTCTCCTCACATATAAAGCTCTCCATGACCAAGCTCCATTGTACATAAAAGATCTTATAGTTCCATATATTCCAAATAGAGCACTGCGCTCTCAGACTGCAGGTTTACTGGTGGTTCCCAGAGTCTCGCAGAGGACTATGGGAGGAAGGGCCTTTACCTATCAGACTCCTCTCTCATTGACCCAGTACCCAGCGTGGGTTCGGGAGGCAGACTCCCTCCACACCTTTAAAATTGAACTGAAAACCTTCCTTTTTCATGATTCTTATAGTTAGGATATGAGCATCTCCTGAGTTGGAGTCTGCATGTACGGGACCCAACTATCCAGGTTATGCTCATTGCTCTTATAGTTATGGGTAGTCTAGCCAACCATTACTTATGTAGCAATGGAGATGTTACCTGATGCACTGAGAAGTACCTCGCTCTATTTCTCTAGTATATTAATGTATAAATATATGCCAGTATTGCCGTCTCTAATTTATTTCTCCTTTTTTCCGCAGGTCTTCCTGAATAAGTGCAATTGTACATGTTCTGTCTTTCCTGTCCTCTCCACCCCAACCAGTCGAGGCAGATGACTGCCCTCCCTGAGCCGGGTTCTGCCAGAGGTTTTCTTCCTGTTAAAGGGGAGTTTTTTCCTTCCCACTGTCGCCGCATGCATGCTCAGGATGGGAGATTGGATGGAAGTCATGGCTCGATGCAATCAGTTGGTTTCTATTATAGGATATGTATGAATTGGCTTGAAATGATGTGAATGTTGATTTGTGTATGTAAAGTGCCCTGTGACAACATTGTTGTGAAGTGGCGCTATACAAATAAAGTTAATTATGGTTTCCAGGTTTAACATTTCACTCTGCTCCGTTTTCTCAAAATTTTTCTGGATTTGGTTTCTATTTAGAAATCTAGGCTCGAACACTATTTTACAAAAAAAGCACATCAATATACAAAAAAAAAACATGCTCCGTAAATTTTAACAAGTGATCCTGCACTTGTGTGAATCAAAACTGTACCTACAGCTTAACTAATGCTACTATAAACAATGTGATTGACAAAACCAGATTATGTATTAACTATTGGGCCATACAGATTTTCTGCTTGACAATTCCATTTTATAATCCAGGGTTGATCTTTTGGCATAATGTATAAGTCTGAAAAGTCAAGCTTTTTGCACAATCCTCTTAACTCTCATTCATCCTTTCTACCCAGGTTTGGCCCATGATGTCAGGGCTGGAGCTGCACTTGACTTGTCCCCTGCTGTGTCAGCACAATAGAACACCCATGGAGTAGGAAGCAGCCTGTTCAGCTCACTTCAACCCCTCAGTCAGCACCGCTCACCTTGCATCACTGCCTGTCTGCACTGCTGGCCCTGCAGCATTCGGCTTCTGTACAGCTTACTGTACGTGTCCTGCTTGACCTTGAACATGAAATAGATCTTTGAGGGGTGGAAGAAAAACAACAACAACAACAACAAACTCAGACCAAGTTCTTGGCTGAAGCCCAACAACAGGAAAAAAAAGTCCATTACACCAGAAATGTACTTATGAGGCATTTTTAAAGTGCAGTAAATGTAAACGCATGAGAACATCTTGGAATAAGCTAAATCAACATTAAAAGTGAAATGCACACACTTAGAAAACTGGAAAGCTCTTGCTGGAACATGAAACCAACAGGAGTTTATAGAAGAAGAGATAAGAGATAAATTTCTCCACTGATGCATTTGTAAACAGAGACGTTTTGAAAGAAACTTCAAAGCAACATGTCTTAAGAAGTATCCCAACAAACTACGGTATCTGTGTGCTGACCACTGATGTGCTGATCTGGACTTTGTGATGATGCCAGATCAATCATTCCCTCTGACAACATTGTACTTATAGATGATGATGACTTATGTGTCAAACTTTGAAGGGCTTTGTCTTTATTCTATTTTAGTCTGCTTTGTGGCTTTCTCCATCTGACTTTCTCTCGTGCCCCTCACACAAGCCGTGTTCATGTAGCGTGGGCTTTAGGGCATAATACATCTGTCAGCGGGGCAATGATTCCCGTACTGCAGCAAGGCAGAGTGGCAACTTTTCATCGTATTCCTACATAGTGACACCATTTACACACACAGGCCAAAAGTCTATAAACACTTTATTACTATACTGAAGAGGTTGTGCCTCCTAGACTGGATTCTAGGATGTATTAAACGTCACACTTAATGCATGTATTGATTATTTGGTGTATTAGATTGAGGAAACTCTTCAGCTCTCAAAGATGATCCTAGATTGTAAAGTACATTCAGGAACTTTGGCTAACTTTTTGTTACACTTGTCTTCCCCTCAATGTACGGTCAACGAATCTTACTCAGAGCAACCCACTTTCCATTTCCATTCTGCAGCAACATCGTTTCATCCTGAAAGTTGTCGACCAGCTAAAGGTCCGATCGATTCCCATCTAAAAGTGATGACACCAGCAGGTAAAGTGTTGGATAGTGGAGTGGTTAGTTTTGTGTTACATTCTGATGCCTTTGTTATTTTACTATTGCTAATAACTGTGGATTTAGATGGAGACATGTGAAAAGTGCTCCTTACAAGGTCTCAAAACAAAGGAGAGGCCAGACCACACAAATGAGGAAATAAAATCTGACTCCGCTTGGCAAAAACTCCGGATTTCCTTTTCACAATTATACATAAAACGAATGCCTGCTTTTGTTCTAACTTGCCTCAAATATCTATTATTTGGACTGAGAGGGGGAAAAAAAACTCTGAAAATGGCTAATTTTCCTTTATGTTTTTAGTCTGTAATTGTAAGCACTGTTTCAGAGAGAAATATGAATTATTTTGTTGTATTTGTTTGTATTCCACTTTTGTTCTGTTATTCATGTCTTTGCTGGGACTTTGTGATTTTCAAGGGTTTTCTGTTTATGAAATCTGTTCCTGACTTTGTGTTTTTTCGTTTTCTCACTTCCTTTGTTTTACCACCACATCACTCAATGCCAACAATGGCTCTTCAGCTTTTTATAACATCTAACAGCACTTCAAACCCTGATATCATGACTGACACAAAGACCAAAGAGAATGTGGAAAAAGGAAGATTGCATTTTTCAAAGCTGCTGTTTATCGTCACGAACTTTCTTACAACTAATAAAACCCAACAATACATACACAAAGCGGACTCTTTTGCTAATGGACTTGCTGCAAACAGGCCTGATATGACCCATGGTTTAACTGGGGGGCCCATTTGTATATATGCAGTCTTGTTCTTCAGAAACAAGTCTTTAAGAATAAAGAAGCAATAAGTGACATGTTGCCTTAAGAATATGATGAACATTAGCTGCACATTAAAAGGCATCAGAGTTGAAAGTAAAATGACCTAAATAGCCTCTCTCCTCCTTGTCTCGACATAAGCTGGTCTGGCTCCTGGGGTATCTGTTGTGTGAAAGGCTCCTGACAGGAAGCACAAGGGGACCATACTGTATGTAGTTTCTTGTCACCGGTTGGAGGCATGCCTGCAGGAGGCCTGCTTTAGGTGACAGCACAGAATGTGACTCAAGCTGCTCCCTTTTTCTGCCCCCCTCTCGAGTGATCTGTCACTCCACTGCAGCCGCACACAGTGCGAGGGCCCGTGATGACAGGCCAGACACAAGTTTCAACCATGTTACATCAGCAATAAGTGTTGTGGGAATTATAGAGGGGAGATGGGAATTGATTAGCACTCAAAGAAAAAGTAAACCAGATATATAAAGAAAGAAAATGTTTTTTTTTATTATTGTTTGAAGGTTGAATTGGGAGGGATGATTTTCCACTAGAAAGTACAACATCCCTTAATTTGAGTCACTTAACTTTAATTCTGTGGGCCAAGTTTACTAATGTCTCCGTGCCAAAGAGCAAAGCCCTGGAGTTCATGACCAAACCCCCATTAGATACAAACTACCTCTAAATGACCTCTTTCTCTAAAACAAGTAACATAATGAACTGAATGTGAGAAATCTATGAAGTATTTGTTTATTTTCCCTTTTTTCATGAGTTTTAGCAGCCACTGTTTACTCAGTTGTGCCTCTCCAGGAACTACGTTTTTTTATGTGAGATAACATAAACGTTAAATAATGTTGTTGACGGGCTACTGTGCAGAATTACAAAAACTGTTCATTTAATATGCAATAAAAAACTTATTTACTTTATTAAGTATAAAAGTGCAAAGATTACAGATCAGATATGTGTTAATGTGACTCAGCAGAACAGATGAGAAAGATTTATCATGTTTAATGGCCATGTGGGTGCTCATTCCTGCCATCACTATCTATCCACAGACTCTTGCACTTCATTTACAAATCCAGCCTTGGGCTGCTGACATCATATTTATCATCCTACCTTCTACTTAGAGAAAATAGTCACAGCGTATGGTCCCAGGATTCTATTACTTTCAGCGTTCCCACAGTTGGTACTGAGACTGGAAACAGGGCATCATGGATCAGGATTCAGCAGGATCTATAGCTGCTCACCTTGATCATATGGGGAGAATTTGATGTTATCCTGAGGGGACTGAAGAAAGCGTGTTTCAATTCCTCTTGTCTTGGTGCGAATTTTTTTTGTTTGTTTTTTATGTAACCTGCATTTTGCCTTCATATAACATTTATATTCTGTATTCTTAGAGCTGTCTGTACTGACAGAAACATGAAAAAAAAAATACTACTGCAACTAAATATTTGTTTTGTATGTCCAACACAGGTCTCTGTTGTACTGTAAATAAGACTGTCCCAATGGGCATACATAAAGGTTTTTTTTCTTTTTAAATCCCCAAAAAGTTGGAACAGGGTGAGGATTACTTCATCTGCCTCTGAAATGCTTGAATACCTTGTCCTCTTATTGACAACTAGCCTGATTAGTTGTCTGATAATCTTCCACTTATTTATGCAAAGTGTCAGTTTCAGCATCTGACATGTTGTTTATGTTCTACTGGGAATAAAAGATGGGTTGATGTTTTTTGTAAATCATCACATTAGTTTTTTCTTTCTTTTATTTATTTAGTCCCAAATCTTTTGGAAATGAGATTGTAAAAAAAGACATTAGATACATTGTTGATTACATTAATTTATTCATTATCCTAACCGTTTAGTCCAATGAAGGGTCGCGGGGAAGCTGGAGCCTATCCCAGCAGTCTTTGGGCGAAAGCCGGGGTACACCCGCAGATAGTGTAGATTTGATTACTTTAAGTAGTTGGGCAGATTTTCTACTTAGTTATTTTTCTTTGGGAAAACCTGCTAAATGTAGGTTTATGAACAGTAGACACCTGAGTCAGTTACTGCTTCTTTTTTTTTTTAAAGGGAGTAACTTTATTAAATTAACACCTAAAAAAGAAGTAGTCCCAAAGCGTCGCCAGTGCCTGCACAAAGCTTTATTACAAGTTTGCCTTCTATGCATTAAATAAGCAGGCGGCCTGATGTGTTTGTATGTTGCTGTGATACTTAAACCACTAAAGTATTTTAATTTAAAGCATATACATCAATTCCCTTATATTTGAAATTAAAGCATATATAAAAACTCGATTAACACTCCACTGATGCAGATGATTAAAAGTTTCACATTTTTGAGACCAAACTTGATCATAAGAGGCAACATTTTAATGAGTACAGTTTTGAGTGTTTTGATAGTTTAATTGTTGCAATCTCATGCTGAGGAAAGTTCTCACCCAACTTTCATTATGGCAAATTATAGAGAATAGGCCCGCCTCTGATATTACATTGTTTCTCCTGATGCCTTTATGGCCCCATAATGTGTTCAATAATGTGGAGCTTTCACTGCATGGTTGGAGCTTTGAACATATCTGAAACTTCAAATGGACTCTGTTCTGATTTAGTTCGTTTCTTCCAATCAAATCAAAACAATATGTATTTTCATGAATTCCTATAACAATGAAATGGTTTTATGTGACTTTTAATGTAGCTATTATGAGTCACGTTGTTGAAGAACAATGGCAATGAATAACTTTTTAATTAAAAAAAAGAAAAAAGGAAAGTAGCTCACTCACTGCGTCCATCAGAACCTTGGCAGAGCTGTTACAGAATGAGGAGGCAGAGCTGCTCTCAGCAGCAAGCTGCAGCACGGTGTGGTGCCTGAGGTGTGGTGACATGATGCGAGTTGACAGGTGGCACCATGGGTAATAGGGCTAAAACTCCCATCATGCAGCCTGCTGAGACTCCGTCCTACCTCTCTGACCAACCACATGTGCTCACCTTCTCAACCACTGCTTATTTATTACTACATTATAATTAAAAGCTGCAGAAACGTCACAGTTGCGGTAGGTTTGATGCAAGTTAAATGAATTTAGCACTGATGCTGAAGCGTGGGTGTGCACAGCAGGCAAATTGCCATGAAAAATCTGAATTAACAGCAGAGATTGATGTTGTAGTCCAGCTGATTTAGTGGTTTCAGGTCTTACAACATTGTTGAGGAACATCTCAACCTTCATGTTATAATAAGCAAAGGATGAAGATTCACTGTTCTTCAATAATTTTATTTCTTTCCATCAAAAAAAAAAAAAAAAATGCACAGATCAACAAAGCTGTTACATACAAACTGCCATACAATAGCATTTTTTTCCCTTCATGTTTAAGGGCTGATCTGTAAATTCTGTTGTGTCATTTATACACTGTATCTTAGACATTTGCAGTTATGCTGCATTCAGCAACAAAATAAACATACAGATGCTGTTTTTTAACGTTCAAACGAAAACGTTCAGCCACAAACGTCATACTGTATCTGGTCAGGGATGGATTATCGCTCCAGTAAAACTACTGTACTGACATACAATAAAGAAAGAAACAAAAGTTTTGCATAGCTTCATTGTAATGTAGATACAGTACTTTAAGGCACTTCATGAAAAATTTTAGGCATTTTTTTTTTTTAAACCTTTTGCCATTTCATTCTACGAACTTCACCGTAATATGCAATTTTACAACATCAGAATAACTTTTTTTTTTTTTTTTTTCTTAAACCACAGGATGTATATCTACTTCTCTGATTTTCATTTGGCATTAAGTCTCAAGTTCAACATTCATACATTGTGCATAATATGACTGACATATTGTCCCATAACCCCACACAACCCACTATTTCTCAAAAAGACTAAATAAAAAAGAAAGAAAAGAAGAAGGAATTGTGCAATGACTTGGGGTTATGTGGAGTAAAAGGCAACACGCTGTCAAAAACAAGTCCCAAATCTATTAGAGAGCCAATATGTCTGAGCAAGTTGCAGGTCCATTTCCTCATAGACTGGTACTGTACCAGTGGTGACAAGGGTACATGTGACACAGGCAGGAAACAAATCCCCTACACTCCTATCATCCTTTTTTCTCCGTTTGAATAGAAAATTATTTTTTTTATAGTTCTCTCCAAAGAAATCCAGAGCATTACAAGGCTAACTCTGTGTGTGTGTGTTGTAGCTGTATGTCAGGATGCTTCAGGAGGATGCATCTTCTCTATCCCAGCTGATCTTCATACTGCTTACGGAAGCAGTCTCCGGCTGGAAAGAAATCCCAGCAGCGCTCCTGATACATCTTCCACACGTATGACTCCTGGATATGTACAGAAAATCAAGTTCTTAAAGGGTTAAAGACATCTTTTCTTTACTGTTAAGACTTTTCTGGACATGTAAAAGTTCTGCAATGTTATGGAAACAATACTGAGGGGCGTCATTGAGCTAAACTGCATGGTTTTTTTTTATAGACTTGATGAGAGAGAAACTAAATCACTACATTATTTGTGTCAGACGTTATTTTAGTTAGCTTAGCATCTTAATAAATATAATGTACATCACTAGTCAGAAGTTTTGACACCTATTTTTTCAGTTTGTTGAGTAAACCATAGGTCTATATGTAAGTGGGAAATTCAAAATGAACAAAATTTGTCAGAAAAATCACAGTTATGATGCAATTTCTCAAAGAGCAAGATCATTAGTGTAGATGTGATACTCCACCTGGCCAGTGTGCTCTGTCTCATCCTTGTTGATAAGGTACATCAGGAAAAACCTTTAAAAAAAGAATACATAAACCAATGTTCTATAATCAAAGCCAAATCATGTAACAGAGTAGAGGAGCTGTTTTGATGCACATTTAATTTCTGCAACACAAGCCACTTAAATGCCACATTCATGTTTCCAGGACAGGTCTCAAGTGTCCAAACAAAGCAACACCCTCCTATCTCCATCACGGAATCACCTGTTGTTTGCTAAATCAGGTGTAAATGGCAACGGTCCGCTGTATCGCAGTGGGCATCGCAGCACGCCAAATCACGATGAATACTGTATGAGAGCACGCTATCACAAACCTATTTTCCCAATAAAGTTCACGGCATTAAATTGTAATGAAGCAACCTAATGAGGTCGTTCACATATCCTCTAGCCAGCTGACTGTGAGAGCAAATGGACCAAGACTTCCCATTGTTGCCGGTATAAAACAGAGGCAGCGGCTAAGCACGGCGGGCAGGGGAAGCAAACAGAAAACTTTTGGGATCTACTCATCTGTGACTTTGGCTCAAACACAGAGTTAATGAGCTTAGACTATCAGTTGCACAGACAAATAACAGGAAAGCAAATCATGATGAGAAAAAAAAAGTATCATTTTAACTCACGTACTTGTTTTAAATATTCATACTTACAGGTAGTTTGCCAAATTGTGCTCTTGTAAAGTGTGTGTCTCAAAGCCATGGGGCGTCGTGTCAAAGTAATCATTACCAATGCCACAGATGAAGCATTTGGTCTGGCAAAAGAAAAGAAAACAGGATTGTAGCACATACTTGAGTATGATGAGTTGTAGCAATACAGAGACAACTTTGCATCAGTTTGATTTTCCACATAATGGCTTGGTCATCTGTCATGGTAAGCACCACTCAGCTTGCTGGCAGCTGCTTGATGTTTTGTGTTGAACTGAAACTTAAAAAAATCTGAGAAAATAACCCTGAAGGTTGCTGAGAGCTGCAAATCCTGCCTTGTTCAGCTCTAAGGTTGTATATTCATCCAAAACTTTCCCAAACTATCCTTTGACCGTTTGAACTGTGGAAAAAAAAATATTTATGTTCCAAGAGTCTGGTCTGACATTATTTATGCATGATTGACTGTTTAAAACCTCAAGAGAGATTGATTTTTTTTTTTTTTTGTGTCTCACATTTCTACACTGCTAATTATTTCTACAAACCAGCTCTGGCTGTATACATAATTTCTTCAGTTTAAGACAAGCATGCAGCTGCAAACAGTGGAAAATTAAGCTATAAATATCAAAACCCCATCATTTCCCCCCTGCTTCTGACGAAACTCCCTCAGCACTCCAAAAAGCAAGTGCAGGTGAGAATGAAATGTCTTCTCACTTCCATGTCCTCTTTGACCTGTTCCTGTTGGTCTCTCAGCTCTCCAAAGGCATCAATGATCAAACCTGCAGCCAAAACAGGAATTACTGTCAGCATATAAAGTATACTGCATCCTTAGTGAGTGTTGTAGGGATTGTAATGCAGGTTTACTACTCTGATGGGAAGCGCTGTGAAGTGTGTATGAAAAGTCAGCATATTTGTGGTAAGTGGCTGAGGCTGTAAGTTTGTTTTATGTAAACATTAGCAAAGGAAGTGTTGTAGAGTCCAAACTCACCCTGGATGATGGCCAGGAGGATGACAATCACAAAGAAGAAGAAAGTGATGTCAAAAAGGATGCGGTAAAGCTCATAAGGATCGCCAGCAGGGTCCTCAATCTCATCCCCAATGCCGCCTCCTGCTCTCACCCCAACGTACATGTGGAATAGGTAGCACTGCAGGAACACAAAGGGAATGTCGGTTTAAGTAAAAGAAGTTGAGAGTGAGTCAAAGCAGGAGAAATTCTGGCTCCTGTTTACCGTCATCATGTCGTCACACTTCATGTCTGGCTCATCCTCATCCTCGCTCTTATTGTAGAACTTCCTGAAGAAGTTGAAGGCCACCACAGTGTAGAGGTAGACCACAACTGCCAACAAGCCCACCGTCAACACCAGCTGCACAGAGGACAAGCACCTTACATGTGGCTCTCATTCTCTGGTTACATATTTAGTTTAAAACCCAGTGGAGACAGAACGGGAAAAGTCCCAGTTTGGCAAAATGGGAAAAATAACATTTAGAAACAGTTTAAGATAAGAAATTTGACAAATTAGTTGTTTGCTAGTGTTAAATGAGGTCACGCCTGCTATCAGATGCGGATCAGGCACTGATTTGGTCATTGACTTATAAAGACAATAACAGTGGAAGCAGCAGTAAAGTGCATTTGAATTGACAGCAGAATCGATCTGTTCGCAGGCTGCTGAGTCTGGAAAGCAGTAGCGAGCTCTTGAAGTGTATTTTTATCCTCAGTAACTAAAGTGAACTGGAACCCTTCTATTTAAACAAAAATCTTTATATGGCCAATTTCTTTTTTTTATTGTTATTATTCCTGTTGATGTTACTGTTTTTATTTGTTATTGTTATTTTAATTAATTTTTCTGTTTATTGTTGTTTTAACCTTCTCACTGTTGAGATTTGATTTAAAATGTAAAGTACACTATAAATAAAATCATTATTACTATTATTATTATTATGAAATTTTCATTCACACCTCTGGTCAGGTTACAGAAGAAAAAAATTAATATGGGAAAACTTGGCTTTTTTTTTTTATTCCAAATTCTTTAACTAGTTATTCCTAAAATCATGAATGAAGTTTAATTTCTTTGTTATTTTGTAGTCAAACATGATTAAGATTATGGACCTGATGCACAGAAGTACTTCAGCCGACAGTCCTGACAAATTTTGTTATATTCGATGTTTTAAACATCTTGTCTTTTGTTTTTTCCCAAGAATGAAGCAGAAATAATAGAGTATGTCCTGCTTATGTGCTGCTATATACTGACAGAGTGGATTTAATTAACGTGAAATGAACACAACATTTCAGTGATGAATCATTTCTACAAGGTAGAAATGAATGCAGGGTTTTGATTGGCATTACAAAAATGCCATCAGTGGAGCAGAGGCATTCAAACTGTGATAAAACAGTAGCGCACATCAGGGAACAGACAGGCGCGGATATCAACACAACCTTTAAAATGTGGTGCTGAAAACAATAATCCTCTGACTGCTAATATTTGACAGAGAAAAACATGATTGAAATTGAAAGCTATGCTAACAGTGAAACCACTGTTGTTGTTGTTGCAGTCACTCCTATTAAACACATTGAAGGAACAACAACAAACATGCACAGGGATGTCAAATTAAAGGAATTTCCTTACAATTTACTAAAGCTGGAGTTTACTTTATTACGTCCACCTTTGTAATATCAAAAATTGGTCAGACAAAGGGAACTGATCTATCTATCTATCTATCTATCATTATACAAAGTATTGATATTATTATTACAGTTATACTAAAAGTTTATGTACATATTTAAGTATTATGTGAAGAAGCTACTGCCTGGAAGAATTGTAAACATTTTGAGCCTTCATTTGCTATCATTTTGCAGGGTTTGAGTCAATCCGAGACTCTGGAATAGCTTTTCTTAACTCACAGCTGGAGCTTGTCCATGCAGTCACAGTAAATGTGTCACTAATATGTGTCACATCTGTGCTTTTGTCCCAGAGATTGTTGGTGCTGAAAAAGGCTTGAGGGGCCAAAACTTCATCTGCTCTCCTGAAACAATCAAACCACTAACTCTCCAGTGACTGTTTGGAAAGAGAACTGCAGGCTACTCCTCACCTGTTTGCCATTATGTGTGACAGAAGAGAGGATGGTGCGGAGGGTCTTGAAGCCCATGGCGATGTCCAATAGATGGGCAGCAAAGAAAAAGTTGTTGTAGTGTCCCAAAATTGACATGGTGGTGTACCAAACTAGGTACAGGAATGACTGTTGAAAAATTAGTATTTGTTAGAATTCCTCTTTTTGTCCTGAACCGTCAATCAACCTGTTCATTCTTTAAATCATTCAGTCACCCATTAAGAAAATTACAACCCTTATTCATCATCCCGATTAATGTCAAACTTACATTGTCTGTAAACACCACCCCCATTTTCCAGACATGGTACTTTGTATCGATTGAGCTCAACCTGGCAATGAGAAAAAAAAGTTGATATGAAGGGCTCATATTTTCAGTTTGACCTCTACTTTTGCTTCCAGCAGTCCCAGCTTGGCAGCTATTTATCGGTTTAATCTCTCACCATGACACCAGTGAGGCCTCCTTGGCAACCGTCTCCTCTGTAGGGTTGAAATCCAGGGCACTCTTGTCCAATCCCAGCAGCTCTGCTATCCTCTCTGCTCCGTACAGGTCTCCATATTTCTTTATCACCTACAAACAGCAGCCACGGAAAAACACGAGAGAGGAGGACACTGTAGCTGACATTTAAAAGGTTCAAACAGATTTAAATTTACGGCCTGTGTGCACTAGAGATTTAATTAGAATTACGTAAAGCCACTTACTTTGCGTTTGACAAATTTGTCCCAGTAGTTGTTGGGAAATGAACTGATAAAAAGAGACAAAACATCAGAATTAAACCCTTGTTTGCAAAAGGTTATGACATGAAGGTTTAAAACCAATGCTATAGGGGACTCACGGAGTGTTGATGACCAGCCTGTCCCACTGTCCTTTAATGTCATCATCGGATGGTTGCTCAGTGATGTAGAGGCCTGCAAACTCCAGCTTCCTCGCTATCTCTTTCTCCCGTTTAAATACCACTAGAGGCACCTAGTTTGTGTCAGATAAGATGAGTATTTGGAGGTTGATGAACTACTACATTTCACTTTTAAATAAACTACTTTTTTTTTCCCCACTGGCGGCCATTTTACCTTCAGGTAGTAGTATCCCACCACACACAGGAATGATATGATAGTGTGTAGTATTGCCAAACAGCGTAGCGTTGGCGCCATGTAACCAGTGCTCTCCTGCAGGACAAAATACTCCAGTGCCCCTTCATCCTCCTCCTCTCCTACTCTGCTTCGACCGTTCCAGGGGTCCTCGTCATCTGAGTAATCACCAGTCACCTGAAAGATGATCAGACATCATTAAATATTGAACAACGTGAAACCCCCCACTACATGCGTCAGGATGGTTTAATTACAAACGTACCTTGTAGAAGAGAAGGATGAAGTTGATCGCAAAGGCAACAAAAAGTGCTAAGAAGCGAAGGTTGTAGAAATTTCTGGCCAGGTAGTTCTGTCAGAAATTGATAATAAAAATCATTTTAGAATGAGTTGTGCATAAAAAGGAAATTTGTCCCCAATTTAACAAAAAGTTCTGGTTTCAAATCAAAATCCATTCTGATACGAGTTTTGATTCATGTAGAAAGACAAAATCTTCTGTTAGACATTGTTCCAAAACTCCTGTTTGAGCAGAAAATCTCAACAACATGCAAAATCCAAACTGCATATGTGATTGTGCTGCAGGTTGTGTAGAGGTGAAGCAGTTTATTAAGTCTGTGTTGAAAATTGGACAAGCCCTGTGTGCAATTAGTTGGAAATCATCAGTTAAAGGTTGCAAGAATGATTAAGAATTCATCCAACACAAGCTGATATATGAGGCAATTCTTTCCCCTAAAAGTCACAGTTTCCTATTTATACTGTATAAGCTGAATATCTTTCTGTTTGTCATGCTACCAATAAATCCACAGAATAATGTTTCCTGTGTTTTATCTGATTATTTCCAACTAATCCCTCATTTGAGCTGGAATTATGTTATAAACTGTTAGATGCCATAAAATTATATGGATCTGATTACAAAAGGCAGCTTTTAGAACTGCGATGGAGTTTTAGTCTCATGAATCAGACATCTGCAAACTGCCTGAAGGTCAAAGAAAAATGTTTCATAAAGAAGGTCTGGATCTGGGAGGTGTCTGGGAGTGATATCCTACAAGCATCTTGGTCTGGTAGATTTCCAAGCCAGCACAGAAGCTGGCCATGAAGGCCTCTGGTGGTTCTTTCTTCAGGCCCAGCCTCTTCTTTGGGGCTCTCTTCTCTTCAACTGAGCGCTCTGGGGGAATTTCATCTTTGGCCTTGTCGTCATCCTTCTTTTCACCATCCTCTGAGCTGCAAGCACAACTTTGCTGTTAGTAGCGGCTGTGTGGTCTTTGAGGAGGATCTAACAAGATGCATTGAAACATGCAAATAAAACAGCTACTGTGTACAAAAACAACTTGCTCATGGTTACATTTACACCCAGCTTCACTGCTAGATCATGCTCTGAAAGACCTTTTATGACAAAGTTGAGCCATAAATTAAATTACACTCACTCTCCCTTCTCAGAGTCAGACTTGTAATCTCCATTTGCAGCTCTCTTCTTTGCAGCCATCTAAAACAAAATGACATGAACAAAAAATAAATCTTCGGTTTCTCCAGTGGAAGGTACGACGACAAACAAAGCTTTCCTCGCTTCACTGGTTAAACACATTTACTGACCTGTGCTTTTTTCTGCTTGACCGCACTGGCTATCGATGGAGCGTCTCCCACCACCACCTCCGACACGTCGCCCAAACCCGGCTCGGCTCCATGCTTCCCCTCCCTCTTGGGCTGGATGTTGAGCAGCTCAGCCATGAGGTCGGCCTCTGCCACATCACCCTGAGCCATCTGACCCATCTCTGCCAACGCTGACGCCTCATTCAACTCCATCTTCTCTGCTTCCAACACATCTCCGTGTATCCCGAACTGAGTTGGGTCTGGCATGTTTCCCAAAATATCCGTCACCTTCATATTTTTGGCTCCTTCAACGAGGCCACCCCCAAACATAGTGGTCCACAAGATGTGAAAGAAACCCCAAATTAGACTGTAGACAAAGTGAAAGAGGCCTGTGATGATCATCCAGAAGAAGGAGAAGAAGCCCTGCACCATCTCCTTCACAGTCATCCTCCTGAACTTCCTGTACTGCCGCCTCATGCTCTTGAGAGTGAGCAGCTGGCGGAAGTGACTGAGGCTCTTTCTCATTGAGACGCAGGCGATTGTGAATGCGGACGAAGACTCCATCATCATGTTCTCCTCCTCTTCCTCTTCTTGGTTCTCCGCCACGCTCTGGCTGTCTTCCTCATCTTCCTCCGCCAGCTCAACTGGGTCCGGCTCGGAAATCTGAGAAGCCAGCTGCATCTCAAAGATAGTGTCCTCGCAGAAGTTGACGAAGAGTTCCATCTTCTCGCTCTCCCCACCTTCGTTGACCACATCGAATATGAACTGCCGCTTGGACTCTTTCACCTGAGGCTTCTCCCACTGCGTACGACTCGACTCGCTGATCTCAAAGTAAACTCTCTCGATGCGCTTGGCTCCGCCCATGATCTCAATACGACCTAAGAAAGGCTCGAAGTAGCTGAGAACGCTCTCGGCCAGGTCGAGGAATGTTGAGAGGCGAGCGTCGTGAGGCATGTGCTCTGACAGGTTGGTTAGCAACACAGCTACGTTAAAGCCAATGTCCTTGGCTGGTTCGTGAAATCTCTCCACAAACTGCTTGTAGTTGAACATGTCGTTCTCATCAGCCTCAGCACAGGACAGAAGAAACTCGATCTCAGATTGGGAGTACTGTTTCTGGTTCTCCATGGACTTCTGGAAGTCCTTCTTTGAGATGACTCCTTTACTGTCTTCGTCATATTCCTTGAAACTATCTGAAGTGGTCAAGTCTTTCAATTTGAGGAACATGTCAAAAAATTTCAGGATCATCTCTACATTACTGGAAGATTCCACCAAGGTGTCCACCATTTGTTTCCCAATAGTTCCATTGACAACATTACCTGTTCAGCAGTGAAGAAATAAAAGCCGGGATTGTTACTAAAGACAACGAGAAAGTCTCCAACCTAGAAATAGAAAAGTGATGCTACTGTGGTGAGCATTTGATTGAACCTGTTTTGAATGAGACAAACCTTCGAGAAGAGAGAGCATCATGACGATCATGTCCTTCTGCAAGTCCAACAGCTCCTTCAATAATTCAATTTGACTGGAATCCTGATGGAAAAAAAGAAGGGAAGTGAAATCCTGTGAGTACTGATGCCCCCCCCTGTAATGATACTCTTTAATAACCCTGAGTTTTATTTGAAGACATCAAGGCTGCTTCAATTTCTGCCAGGGAGCAGAAGGTCCTGCTAGGTAACATCCATCCATCATCACTAGGACTGATGTTATTTTACTGTCTAGGAGCAGATGGCTGGGTCAGACGGACTCATTTAGGGTCTCTCCGGAGATTGTACTCAACATACCATAAATCTAAACCATACTTTGATGGGCTAAATTCAGCCCTCTCCACCTGCGCTCTCCCTCATTCAGATTCAGAACCAGCCCTTTGTGAAGACTGTAAGATAATGTTTGGTGTATGTTTTTTATCCCACTGCTGGCTTATTGCCCATGGCTTAGATGGAGCCACATCGAAGAATTGAGTAGACTTGCATGTGACTGTACTGCAACACCCCCAAGTTATCCTAGAGGCAGGAGAGACCTCTGGTGGTCTTTTATAAAACATCACTGGTGTTCAGATTTTTATCTCACTAAAACCAGGAATAACTCCGTAGAAACTCTTAATCTTTACTATGTATGTTCAAACCTTTTTTTTTTTTTTTTACTGAAATTGTGTACACAGTTTTGTGCTTGAGCTGATTGGCAGCATTGTTAAATGTCAGAATGTCGATGAACTTAGCATCGCTTTGAAAAAGCAAAGGTGATAGCCCACACATATATCTATAAATAAAATTAATTACATCAACGCATGTCGGTACACGGACATTGCAAACATCTGGCTTGTGCTTCAGCTTCTAGGCACTCGCAGGAGCAGCCTCATATGAGAGCTTCTGCAAGATGCTTCTTTTATTGTAAAGGATGGGCAAAATATAGGATCGAAGGATAGAAAATGCTGAACAGAGGAAAAAAACAAAGTGTTTACAATTATAGTGGACCGAACTGAATATATGCATTTGCAAAATAAAATAAATAAAATAAAGTAAAATAAAATAAAATAAAATAACAGTGAATTGAATTGAATTGAATTGAATTAAAAAGACTTTCTGCATGCCAGAGGGAAATTGCAAAAAATGACTCGTGTTTTTAAACAGCTTTCCAAAAGAAATCAAAATGGCAAAATATTTATTTTCCATTATTTAATCCTGAAGTTAATCAAGTGAAGATGATCAGAAGCACAAACCATACATTAAACCATAATATATATTTTAATTGTACTTTAAAACATATTTATTTATTGACTGATAGATATAAAGCACACACCTGTGATAACTTCATCTGCATGTTGGCAAACACATGCAGGAAGCCCACCACTGCATCCCACAGTCGGCTGTGAGCCAGACTCTGCTGATTACCTATACAAGGACCCTGGAGCACACAGCAGAGAGCCGATATGGAAAAAATACATGTGGCATGTCATGCAAAATCTTCTTGATATTATCCATTTATTGTGACTGGGCTTTTAATTGTGGACAAGTTTCCTGTAATGAAGTACCTGAATATACTCAGTTAAAGAGTTGAAGACCTGTTTTGCCACTGCTAACGCTTTGGAAAAGTTCCTTTGGCCAGCTTCGTCAATGACATCCTTACCAGAATAGTACCAGTAGAAATCACTGATTGATTCCTAAACAAATTAAAAACAAATAAATCTCTTAAATCTATCAAATTCCTTAGATGTGTGGCAGAGCTGTACAGAATATGCCATAAAGCAATACCTGTAGTCTGAGCAGGTAGTCCACAGTGCTAATGATGATGTTGACTGTCGTCGTGTTCCCAGTCTGAGTTCTCAGAAAGTTTTGAAAATCTAAAACAAATGATAGAAGAGGATCAGAAACTATATACATTTGTTGATGCACCCCATCAGCTCCATAAAATCAAGCCTCTGAAACCGTGTTGCTCAGAAAAATGCAGCTCATCTTTATCTAATCTTGTTGAGTAGAAAAACAGAGTCGACTAACCATTATTGTGACCCTCACAGAGGAGCTGCAGAAACCTAAAGAGGTCTTTTGTGAACTCATCATTCTGCAGAACCTTGGAACCTGAAAACAGGAAATGATATTACATTTCCTCTTCAGTGATAAGCAACTCAAAAACCAATCAGTTTTACATCTATACAGGAATTTACAAGCTTTGGACCCTTATAATACTGTTGGGAATTTATAGGAATTATACTGAGAGCTTCAAGCACACACAAATGGTCAACAGCATCATTTGAAAAAATATAAACAAAACTGGGTTTTTTTGGTTTTTTTTTTTATTTTAAATTACCAGCAAAGCTTTGTTTTTAACAAATGAACAAAGCTTTAGGATATTTAGTTCTTAAAATACATAAGTTAGTATCATCAAAAATGAAAAAAAAAGTCTCAAACAAATAACAAGCACTGCCTTCTTATGCAAAGAAGAGGACAGATCAGAGTAAGTAAGTTCTGGGAGCGCGGACTCAGGTCAAAAGAGCATGCATGTGTTCTTTCAGTCCAAGATACAAAGACAGTGGTTATGATTCAGATCATAAGGAGGAGGAGGGAGAGGAAGGAGCAGAAAGGGACTGGAAGGAAATGAGAGGAAAGGAGCGGGATAGAGAGCAATCAAGATGTCAGCATTGCAGAAAATGAGTAAAATCTAAACCGTGTATTTACCCCGCTCACTCACGTTGACTGCGACCGATGACATAAAAACATGATCAGAAGGAAACAAACAAAACAAAAGCAGACATAAGCAAAGGAGAAGACATTGAGATTCAATCAGAAGAAGTAGGAACAGGAGAGCGTGATAGGGCTGTAGATATATACTTTACATACACTGATTAACAACACTGACAAACAATTAACAATTCTTTCAGTCTTTAAAGTACAGTCTGCTCACTTAGCAGGTATATATAGGTAACAGTTGCCATCACTTATGCCTGGGCTTATGAAGTGAAAATGAGCTGAAGAATGTATGATAAAAATATAATCTTATACTGTATGCAACCCATCAACTTTGATAAAAAAAAAACCTCAGATTACAACAGGATTGTTTTTATGTAGATGTATTTGTGATTGTGAGTCTTTTTTGAAGTGGCAGACAAAGCCAGGACAGGACTTGGACATACAGTAACACAGGTTTACCTGCAGGATGACATGACAACGTGAAACAAGAGACACACATGATGTGGAGATGGGCTTGAGCAACAACAAAGTAAAGAGTTGATATCCTGTCAAGATAATCATTCGTTATGGTTACAGGTCTACATTATGAGCCAGAATGACACACATCTGGGTAAAATAGGGCTTGTTTGCTGGGAACCTGATTCTCACACAGTACTGGTGACTCAATACCCCATCTGCTGCACAAATAAAGCCACCAATATAATCACCTCTTTCATTACCAGTTTATGAAGATGCTCTCCCATTGCAGCAGATCAGCATTTAGCAGCAGCGCAGAGCGCAGCAGATAAACTGCTGAACTTTTACTATTGAGGTTCTGTCTATGTGGCAATCTTCCAGCAGTAACAGAAGCATATTATTGACTTGCGATCCATTTTATTCTGCCTCGCTAAACCTTTCTTTGTATCAACATGATTAAAGATCTTCTTGAGGAGGACAAGTCAATTGCTTAGTCTTAAGGATCAACTAGTGCAGTGTCAAGAGTTTACCACTTTTATTGTCCTTACTTACTTGATCCCTCCTCAGTTACCATTCCCAGACCTTCAGCTTTGTTCTGCCTTTCAAAAGCGTTCAGGTCCAGGACACTGTGAGAAAAGAAAGACACAAACTGAACCATTAAAGTGTCTGCTACAGATATTCCATATGAGATGTTTTAGGACTGTTGTGCGTGCCATGGTCAGCTGTTTTAATTTGCGTGTCCAGCTGTGTGTCATTATCTCTGTTTCCTCTGCTGTGATTGGCTGGAGTGGCCTGCTGGAGTGAACATAAGGCGGGCGGTGCGCAGTGCTCGGGGGAGGTCACTGCCAACCTCTCCATCATTCTGTTTGGGTTGTTTTTGAGTTGGGAGTCTCCGGTAGTTCAGTTTTCGGTTTTGGTTCTTTGGTTTGATCCTCTTTTGTTTGGGGAGCGGCCCAGATCCTACAGCCCATTGCGTGGCTGGTTTGTGGCGGCTCCCTTTTTGTTTATTTTGGCTGGGGCTCCCTCCTCTTTCGGTTGCTGTCGGTTTCTTTACTAAACTTTGTTTACATGTTGATTGTTGGCAGTGGTTCCTCTCATATGTTATGGTTCCTACTCTCGAGCCGTACTATTGTTTTGTTTAGGGGCCGTAACATATATGGGGGCCCGTGCGGGATCTTGTTTGGATTGTGTGGCGATCTGTGTGCAGCGCTTTGTGCTGCCTGTATTGTGGGGTGTGTTCCCCTCAGGAGCTGTCCAGTGCTGAAGTTGATGTTGATGTGCCGTCCGAGGCCTTGCTGCGGGGTCGTTTACAGAACTCTGAAATTTTAGGTGAACTTGGTACGTACCTTGCGCATTTGTCTGACGTTCAACAAAGGGATGTGCTCGGTCTCGTTGAATGTCATCGTTCTTTGTTCTCTGACGTACCATCACGAACTACAGTTTTACAGCATGACATAGATGTGGGTGATGCCTCTCCTATTAAACTACATCCTTATAGGGTCAACCCTGACAAGCAACGGCATTTGCATCAGCAGGTGGATTACATGGTGTCACATGGGATTGCAGAGCCAAGCTGCAGCTCCTGGAGTTCACCGTGTCTTTTGGCTGTGAAGTCTGACGGGTCTGACCGCTTTTGTACTGACTTTAGAAAAGTGAACCGAGTTACGAAGCCGGATTGCCATCTGTTACCACGGATGGAAGATTGTGTGGACCGGGTTGGGTCCGCTGCTTATGTGTCGACGCTAGACCTCTTAAAAGGTTACTGGCAAGTACCACTGATGCAGAGAGCAAAAGAGATATCCGCGTTTGTTACACCTGACTCTTTTCTTCAGTACGTGGTCATGCCGTTCGGGGTACGTAACGCCCTGGCTACATTTCAGCGGCTGGTGAATAAGGTGCTGTCGGGGGTGCCGGGGTGTGAGGCATATCTTGATGATATCGTGGTGTATTCTAGTTGCTGGGAGGAGCACATCGGTCAACTGAGAGCTGTGTTCGACCGACTGGTCGAGGCGAATTTAACAGTTAATCTTGCAAAGTGCGCATTTGGCTGTGCCACTGTGGTTTACTTGGGGAAGATAGTGGGCAGTGGCCAAGTGACACCAGTGCACTCTAAGGTGGAGGCCATCCTACAGTTTCCCGCTCCGTCTTCCAGGCGTGAACTACAACGGTTTTTAGGAATGGCCGGTTACTATCGCAGCTTTTGTAGGAACTTTTCAGCTGTTGCCGCTCCTCTTACCGACCTCTTGAGCCCAAAAAGACCGTCTGTCTGGTCGGTAAATTGCGCTCATGCTTTTGAGTGCATTAAAGCTCTCCTGACCCATTAGCCTGTTCTTGCTGCTCCTGTGTTCGGATCGCCCTTTAAACTGGCAGTAGATGCCAGTGATTCTGGCGCGGGTGCAGTTCTTCTGCAAGATGGTCCTGACGGGGTGGAGCACCCGCTGTGCTATTTTTCTAAGAAGTTTAATCAGCATCAGCGGGTGTATTCAACTGTCGAGAAGGAGGCGCTTGCGCTCGTGTTGGCCTTGAAACATTTTGAGGTTTATCTCGGTTTGTCTATCTGTCCGATCACCGTTTTTACTGACCATAATCCTCTGGTGTTCATCGGTCAAATACGCAAGTCTAATCAGCGGCTCATGAGGTGTGCTTTGTTTCTGCAGGGGTTTAATCTGGAGATCAGACACATCGCAGGTAAGGATAACATTCTGGCTGACACATTGTCACGCATTCCTCCTGATGTTGGCTGACAGTCCTGGGCATTCCCGGCTCAACATCTTGGGGGTGGAGGTGTTGTGCGTGCCATGGTCAGCTGTTTTAATTTGCGTGTCCAGCTGTGTGTCATTATCTCTGTTTCCTCTGCTGTGATTGGCTGGAGTGGCCTGCTGGAGTGAACATAAGGCGGGCGGTGTGCAGTGCTCGGGGGAGGTCACTGCCAACCTTGAAACAATATTCATGTTTCAACATGGCTGCATTACCTGCATGACATCATCAGTCCAGACAGACTTTTGAAGAATCCGACGTCCCTTTTTTCCTTCAAGTAGTCCAGCATTTTCTGCCTCAGAATAAAAAATGCAATTAATAATGAAGCTAAAGCTGTTGCATTTTCAGCTTAAGGAGTGTAGCATACCTGCTGGACCAGTATGTTTCCGCCGTTGAGAATGGAGATGCCCAGCTTGAGTGTGAAAGTCACAGTGGCAGCGAGACGACCTGATGGCCACAGATCAGAGTTAAAGCAAAGGCAGCTGCTGTAAGATGGAGGATTGGACCGGATGCGTTGTCCTACCTTTGCTGGCACTGATCATCTGAAGCACCATTTCTGCAGCCCCTCGATCATGCAGTCTGGCTTGCTGATACAGCATCTTTTGTTTTTCCATTTCCTTTTCCTGTTAGACATCAGAAAAAAACCCCACAATTTTGAACAGCTGATAAAAGAAAAAAAGTGAAATGTAGAATACTTATCAGTATCTAATAAGTACCTCAAATGTTTTCTCTTTCCCTTCCTGCTCCTCCTCTTCTTCACCCTCAGCACAACTCTGAAAGACAAAATGAACATCAAACCTGCGCATTTTTTTGCAAAGCAACATTTATGAACAATCTTGAGCAGAGATACCTTTGCCATCATATCCGCATAGGCTATGTACAAGGGATCCTCTTCTAAAGAGCTACAACAGAAGGAAGATAGATTTATGGTGGTTAAACTGATATTCACATCACATCTCTAGGTAATAACGTATAGTAATTAGACTTACAGCTGTTATACCAACAATACTACAGAGAATACATGTGAAACTGCACGTGTTTTCCTGCTATTATATAGAATATGGGGATGATTTATGCTTAATGTTCATTTTTTGTTGAGGAAACGAGCCAAAACCATTATGTAGCACAGATGGAGCAAGCCATGCTGGTGCCAGGTAGCCAGGTGTATTTGTGTGTGTAGGGGGGGTGTATATGTGTATCCACCTGCATTCAGTCAGAGCGTTGTGGCTAAAATGCAGAATGAGCTGATGAAGAGGATCTGGCTGCTTTCTGACCTCCTCCTCTTCCTCCTCCTCCACTTCAGGCTGTGTTTTCTGGGAAATAATACACAAATCAGTCGTGCAACAAAGGCATGTCTCAGATTTTACCATATAAGCTGATGAACCAGGAAATCTGAAAGATTTTACACATAAAGGTGAGAAATATCAAAAGAAATCATTCACAAAATAAACCACAAGCACATGCGTGGACAGAACTGGCAAATTCACGCATGCTGGTACACACACATATGATGTTCCACAGTTTTAATGAATGGAGCTAAGCATGACGCCATTCTGTCATTTCACCGCAGAGCAGGAAGACTTCTAATAAAACAGATTGTTACCATTGTTTTTTCATTCCAATTGGCTGAAGCTTTATAATAATGTACCCTTTCCTTCTTGGCTTTGATTACAAATAATGTACAATAAATAAAGAACAACTAATAAAGGGTTAAAAATAAATTATATGAAAGCTGTATTCATTCCAATTTCATTTCAATACCACTCATGATATCCCTAAATGCCCTAATTAGAATTTAATCCAACAAATTGTCTTTGGTTTTATTTGTTGATGTTTTGTTTTTGTTTTTCTGAAACTGCTTTTGCTTTACTTCGTTTTATGAAAAATGACCTATTCTGCTGTCATACTTTCTTTACCGCTGTGCTTTTGTTCTAAGTTTTTGTGTTGTTTGTTTTTTCTGAGTGGATGCTTTCTTACCTGTGTTGGATGGGACACATGATCAGCTGGCTCTGACATCAGTGGTGATGTCATGCTCACTGAAAACCACCGCACCGATGACTGAAAATGGCTCAGTGATACACGGTGGAAGTGGAATATATTTGACACTTTTAACATGTAGAATGGTGCAAACGACACAAAGCTCCCCAACTGCTGCACACAAGTACGGACATGAAGACACCGGGAAAGGAGGAGGTGGGGGCAACATGAATACTTACTGCAAGGTCCTGCACTAGTTTCTCCTCAAAGGAGTACTCCTCTGTTTCTATCCATATACTCTGATAGGCCAGGAGGAAGAGGTTAATAGAGCGATGCCTAAGGGAGGAGATTAGCTAGGGTTAGATAGGAGTAGTGCAGAGAAGGAAAGAGGTCCCTTTAGGTAGGCTTTGGACTGGTTAGTTTTGGATAGGATTTGGATACAAGCACATCCAAGTGGTCACTTAACATGCAGGCTTCCTGCCACCGTAATGACCTAGTCATTATTTATTTACTTATTTACTTTTAATCTTGTCCTCATCAGCAAACAGAATTGCACTTACAAGGTTCGTTATAATAATTAAATGTGGAGGAAAATGCAACAAGGAGTAAACAAAAACATTCTCCTATTTGTTAGCAGTTAGCTTAGCATTAGTTTAGCATAACGACTGAGGGTTAGCTTAGCAGCATTTCTCCATAAATGTGCTTGCCAAAACTTCTTAAAAAAAATAATGGCTTATTTTTAACTAGAACTTATGTTTTTTACTAAATATTGACATAACAGAAGTATCTTTTTTTTTTTTTTTTTTTTTTTTTTTTTTAAGATACAACAAGCTCAGTCTGGTTGGTTTTATAAATGAACTTGTACAACTACAAATGACTGAACCAGTGACAATACCAGTGAAAATGGGTGTCATAGCAAATAACGGGCCGGATGAAAAGCAAGCAGTAAAGAGAAGACAATTCAAAGAGGCAGCAACACTGGATCAGTGCTACATTACCGTCATCACTGAGAGCAGACTGTTATAGTCTGTGCTCTCATGCATTATCTCCAGCCAAATGTGTCGGAAGGTATTCAGGAAGTAATTATTGTTTTTGTGCCTGAGGGAATGAGGTAGAGGCATAATAAAAGATGACACTAAGGACAGAGCAGAAGCTAAACAAAGATACATATATGAAAAGATGGCATCTGAATGCAAGAAATTTATTGCACATGAGGTTCCCATACTTACAGATTCAAGAGATCATTGTGTATACCACAGTATTTTGTAATTATTACCTATACTGGATTATATTTCACCATCAACAATTCTAAATGAACGAGTCATGCTGTCAGCCAGAAAGGTGGCTTCATCTGAGCACATATTGAAGACAGCCACCTTGAGGTCAGGCCGTATAATTGTTTCCCTGCACACTGTAGCACTCTGCCTGACTTCCTGTGATAGAGTTACAGAGCAGCAGGCCATGAAATTACTAGTGTCCATTCTTTCCTACTCTTATAAGTAGGTACCAGCTGTAAGCTAGAAATGTGTCCTACAAACAGATGGTGGCTGCTCATTAATGCAGGGTCAGAATCCAGAAAAGAGGAGAGAGGTTTGAGAAACAGAAAAAGAAGAAAATGTAACGGGAGAGGTGATGCTACAGCACTAGCTGCACTCCTTTTCCATCTGCTCAAGGAGCTGTGGAATTGACTTGGATCAATTAACTGTCCTTAAACTGTTTAATCTGATACTGCACAAAAAAAGAGAGAGAGATCACAATGAAGATTTAAGAAGTAACTAAATATGGTGATACCTTGGTAGGTTATAGAGTGGAGCCATTCGGAAGCAGGCAACTACTGCTCGCTTCCTCTGTTTGGATAGTAACTTCTGCCACACGCATTTTTTGGATCTCAGCGGCTGCTCCACCTAAAAAGGATGGAAAGGATAATACTCAGGGATGGCATTCTCCTGCAGACAAGCCACAGAAATATATCACTGCTGAAACGTGGCCGTTTCATCAGGCACACAAGCATTTCCTCAGCAATGGTGTTTTGTGTTTCGGTGACTCATCCTGAATCTGTTTCCTATGTGAAAGAAGAGAAAGAGCTTTCACGGATGGCTGCCGTTTTAGTTTAGTCATCTATGACAAACCAAGTGGAAAAGCACTTTTTTTTTTTTTAATCACAGATGGATGGATAAGCTGAGATATTTTTATTCACAACAACAAAACAAGACTAAAGTCTAAACAGCTGTCCTTGGCATCATGTTAAATGAAAAAATATAATTCTTTATTTGGTGATCCTGCACCTAACTAACATGATATGCACAGTGGTTTAACCCTTTGATGTCACAAAGTTTCAGAAAAAAATTAGGTCTGGCCTTGTTTTTTATTTCATTTCTTTTGATCATTTTATTATCATTATTATCATTATTATCATTATTATTATTTTTGTTATTATTATTATTATTATTATTATTTATGTTTATACTCGCCCTGCGATGGACTGGCGAGCTGTCCAGGGTGTACCCTGCCTGTCGCCCAAAGCCAGCTGGGATAGGCTCCAGCTTCCCCGCGACCCTGAATTGGAATAAGCGGTTCGGAAAATGAATGAATGAATGAATGAATGTTTATACTCTTGTTTGTGAATTTTGTTCATTCATGATTCTATACCACTCAATCCAATTCAGGGAGAAGCCGGATACCATCCCATCAAGCGGGAGGCAGGGCACACCCTGAACAGGTTGCCAGGCCACCATTTGTGAATTTATTTTACATTATTATAATTTATCATATATTTAATTATCATTATCAACATATTCAATTGTATTTTAAGTCCAATATTTTTTACTTTCTTTTTTTTTTTTTTTGTTTACTGTGACTATGAAGATATAAATGTTTAACCTGCTCCAGGTTGAAAACAGCAGCAGAGATCCTCTGGATACGATCCACCACTCTTTCAGGGTTGGGAGGCCCCTCGGTCCTCATCACTATGTCTCTGTAAAGGTTCAGCTGCCACCTCACTGCAGGGTCCTCCGACTGAATCACATCAACATGTCAGCTTAGAGTATCAAACTCAAGGTATTATCTTCCTGTAAAAGTCATTCTTCATGTGGTTTTGCATACCTTTTCTCGAAGGTGAAGATTCTGGCGGATGTGGTCTTTGACTTCTTCATCTGTATCTTTCTGTTTAACAGTGACAAAACAGCTTGTTACAAGAAGGGTTAAAACAAAGAGTTAAGATTTAGAGGTATTCATACAAAGAGTTACATAATTTACTCATAAAGGTCATGAATACTACAATAGAAATGGCACCAAAAATGTTTATTAGGATTGTAAGTATTGGATAATACTCAAAAATGATTTCCTGCAATTATTACGTAAACCTCTGTATTACTATCCTATATTATATTATTACATCCTTATTATGTTTCAATTTATTTTAGTTCAGTTAAACATTTTCCTTTTGTAATTTTCTGTATTTTATTCTTTTTTTTATTGTTACTGCTTAAATAAACTGCAGTGTAGCTGATTTGAACACACTTACTTGACAAATGATCTAGTACTTGGCTGTAAGGTAAATATAGTGGCACAAAAACACAGTATTTGCATGCTTTTAGCTGTTCTGGGCTAGAAGTGGGGAGCATCATGACACTATGACACATTGTTTATGTATTCTCATTTAAGTGGCTGGATTTATGAAAAAGTAAAAACATTTTCTTACCATGAGGTAGCGGGTTTTGGCTAACGTGATGAGCTCCTGATCCCCGGGGGTGCACATGTTGAGGCCAATTGGCAGCATCTTCTTCAGGGCAGCCACAATCAGCGATGTCTGGATGGAGTAAAACTCACCCCGTCGCTTCTTGTGTTTCCTCTCCTGGTCTTGGCCTCCAGACTGAAAGGTTCACCATAGTATCTTCAGAAAACGCAGACTGGTGCAGACTCATGTGATGCATGCTTAGCATCTGGATAACTTCTATCTCTAATGGCGGCTGAGATTTAAATTGCACTAAATTCCTGTCAAACTTTTCAGTTCTTTATTTAACAGTGGGAGCACTTTAAACGTATTTGAACGAAAGCCAGAAGCAACTGAGGCATTTATTTTTCAGTCTTTGACTGAAGCAAATCGCCATGGAAATATTAAGAATAAATCTTTACACCTCAGTTAGAAAGCAGAGCTGCGTCTCTTAGAAGTGCCGATGATGCAAAACTGCAACACTGAGCCAAACTGGAGCAGCTGGCTCCGTGAAAATCTCCATATCAACATTCACATATATACTCTACACACTGTATACACACTGACACACACACATATAGAGCATCATGACACATTGACTGCAACAACATATAAATATACTATAACTACTGGGCAAACACACCAGAGTATCACAATCAATCAACAGCACACATGATACGCCAGAGAAGGAAAGGCCTTCATTACTGAGATGAAACATGTTCCACCAATAACGCAATGAAGAATGACCAAAGTGACCAAGTCATACACGGTGATTAATGGAGGCCACAAATAATCTGGTAACATAATATGTAACTACACTATAGACTATGTAGCACAGCGGCACAAGCTATTGGCTTTTCTGCTTGGTGACTGTAGCATATAAGCCAATAAGCTGGCAGGTAAACAGCTCATGCACTGCATCACTCTACCTTTTCCTTAAAGGACTGTTCAAGATGGAGAGATAGAAAGAGACATATAGAGAGAGAGGCCGATAGCAAAAAAGGATGAGAGGACAATTAATGGAGGTGCAAAGTCCTCTCATGGATGTGCACTGCAATGAAAACCGTTTCTTTGTTGTCAAATAGCAGAAGCAGGCAGAGGAGAAATTAAATTCTGGAACCCCTGTGATGTTTGCAAAGGGTTGAGGGATGAAGGTTAGTTTGTCTTCGCTGCTGTAACAAGCATGCATGTGTATTAATATCCACACAATGTACACACACACAAATGTACATTTTAACAAAATCCAATCATTTAGGTCCACTTGAAGAAAAGGTGCTTTAATAAGTTTTCTTTGTTGCATGTGTGTGTGTGTGTTCATGTGTTGTAATTCCTAACACTGTCTTGACATGTTAACATATGAGCACATGTACACATAAATAATGTGTTAACATGGCAGGGAACATGTTAACATGGACTTTTGGACTTTTTCCTTTCATGTTTGGTTATTTCCGCCTGTATCTTAGGAACATCATTGTTGTATTTTTATTTCCTGCCTCGAGGGGTTGAACAGCAGCAGTATTAATCTGCTTCAATGTAAATATAACATGACATTGTTGAGGGGAGGTGGTTAAGTATAAAACCTGCCTTAGACATCTTTGATTTATTGTCTCCAGTTAGGAAGGAAAGGTTGTTGATTTCATTCTGCACCACAAAGTTCTGCTCTTCTCTTTTGAAATTCTGGAAAGAAAAGAAGCAAAATGGCTATTAAACATGCACCTGCGGTACTGATGTTTATACTGATGAAACAGAGATTAAAGCATTTACATGTGACTTGCACCAGAGGATAAATATCTCTGCAACCATTTTGAAGAGCTCGTTGGAGTCTGAATCTGGTTCTTTCAGCCACCTGGACCTGCAGCAGCGGAGAAAGATTAATACATTCTCTTCAGGCTTTTTTGCAGACAGTCATATACTTGCAATTGTCTTCTAAATGGACAACAAGTCCTTCTGTGGCAGCTGAGAGAGCTAACCTGTTGTTGTCCACATAACGGATGAGCATGGGGTAAAAAGCGTACAGGTCCCTGCAGAGCACAGCAAACTCATCCAGGATAAGCAGCTCGGCCTCCTGGGTGTCTCCTTTACTGTCTGCCTTGAGAAGCTCCTCTTCAGCCACCACCTTCACCGTCTTCTTCTTAAGTTTCTCCAGCGTGGGCAGGAAGTGGCTTTTCAGGAGGTCTGCACGGGCTTTGCTGATGATGGGTTGCACATAAACTGAACAGAGAAGCAGAGAGAGCGCTAACATTGGCTAATTCAGAAGGTTGACTTCATGTGGATGGCTAAATGTCTCTGTTATGTTAATAGTAATACTAATGCCCTCGTACGTGACCACCCACCTGCAATTCTCTTCATCCACGAGGCCTCATCGATGCCCAGGTTGTTGTTGAGGATCTTGAGGATGTTGCCGAGGATGAGACTAAGATGCTCTGAGGTGACGGTGGTGCAGCAGATGCTCCCCCCACTAACTGGCTGGTTTTCAGGACCCTTTTCCCACCAGTAGGACAGATAGTTGCATAGCATGGGAAGAACTACCTCGATCACATGGGGCATCTCCGTGTATCGTGCCCCAGACTCAGCCATGTCATTGATATCCTTCATTAGACCATCCAGCCGTGGCATCCCTGGACACATCTCCTCCACAGATTCTTGTATTCCAAGAACTAAAATGTCCAAAGGCGCATCGGGAGCATTTCTTACTTTGTGGATCCTTCATCCATGATTATAACTGTTTCATTATTTGTGTTTTTAACTCATTGGCTGCCATGCATTTTTGAGCATTTTGGTTCATCTGTCGAGACGGCAAAATGTGGGGGGATAATTTGGCCGTGTGTGTATTGGGGTGTCTTCGGGGTGTGCACTCAAAGTGCGTTCACAACATGTTTAGTGTGTGCTCGTTGTGCACTTGGGGGGGTGCAGTTTGGAGGCACTTTGGAAGCATTTTGATGTGTGCCCGGCCAAATCGGCCGTCAAAAGTCGTCTTCGGCAGCCAGTGAGTTCAGAATATAATCATGTGACTCACCGGCTCGATCTCTGGCATTCTTAGTATTAAACACAGAGCATGGGTTGTGCGTGTTTAGCTTCGGCTCCAGGAAGGCCACAGGCATGGCCCCAGCCAGAGTCGCCAGACACTGGCCAAGAGCTGGAAGCTGCCTGAAGGACAAACATTTATCAAATATAGGCGATTCCAAAAGTGCTGCTCAGTCAACAGAACAGTTAAGCTTAGGATACCTCTCCACATAGATGTTCTTCCCAGTGCCCAGTGCATAGAGGCTGGTCAGGATTCGATAGCAGGACACTTGGACATCATCCACTGTAAAAATGAAAGAAAACTAAAATCAGAAGACTGAAGCAGGACTTAAAGTTGGTGTCAGTAAAGCTGACATGGTAAATGCATGTGAAATGATGAGACGGAAGATGCATTGTTTGTTGAATAAAACTACATTTTTTTCCAATCTACTAGCTGCAGAGTTGCTCTGTAGTTTCTATAGTATTTAGTCAACTTGGTCACACTCTCTGGATAATGACTTGCAACTACTGGAAATCAATGACATTGCTGCAGCGTCTTGCCTCTTAATACAATCTTCTATGTATCTGATGAATTTGCATCTGTTATGTTTGATTTTCAGAGCCAGATACCCCCCCCCCCCCTCTCCTTTTAACAGACCCTCACAAATTGCACACCATCAGCACTTCCAGTGGAATACATGATTAATTATTATACGCTTGAACCTCCCTTGAGTGCATTTCAAATACAAAGAGAGCAGCAGATGAGTGAGTGACATCTAGCCCTGAAAAACATGTGCAAAAGCTTTGAAAAATATGTCTCCGAGTTCTACGTGTTTACCCCATAAAAAAATGCTTCAGATGGCAAAATGTTCTGTGCACATCAGTGTCTGACAGGACTGAAGGTGGCTTTTAAAGCACAGCGGAAAACCTCTTACGTGGAAGAAGTGTGCAATCATGTATTACAATGAACTTGACACTTTATTGCAAGTTTTGTTTTTTTTTTCTCTTTCTTGATCAAACAGCTTGTTTGATCATTTCTACGCTGTCAGGACTCACAAAGCAGGTCTACTCCGAAGTGGTGTTGAGTGATGTGCTCAAACATAGCAGTTAGGATGGGGAGCAGAGCCACAGTGGTGTAGTTGATATTCTGTGACACCCCTTTCATCTGCGAACGCGAGTGAGTGAACTTCCCCAACTTCAGGTTCTCGAAAGTCCTCTCCAGGTCCTCTGCAGCGTTCTCGAAAAATGTCCTCAACCCTACTCTCACCTGTTCCGAGCCGGACTTCATCACTGTCCTGTTAGATTGAAGAAAAAAAAATTACTGGTGACAAAGGAGTACATGCAAGAGCAAGGCTGTAATTAACTGGTGGACTCCTTTTCAAACACTAAAAAGCAATTACTCTAGTCCTGCAGAGTGTTATAAAATATGCGACGTGTGCGTCAACTGGACCACCTTCGCACTGACACATTATTTATTCAGCAAGGAGAATATTTAAATTCAAGGAGAGTCTGCCAGTGATGGAGCTTCTATAAAAAAATTAAAAAAAACTAATGAAACAGCCCAGTACATTAATATGATTAGTGTGACTGTTTTTAAGCAATTGATAGTTCAAAACACTAGTCAATAAATTACCCATTGTTAAGCTTTGATGTGTCATGGAAGGAAATGAGAAAAACGGAGTCTGTGGGCATCAGCTGTAGCTCTTCAGTGCAAATGAGACAATAATGCATTGTCGATTTAGCTTCATTATGTGTGAGCTGCATTAACAAACAGTGCACCATCTCCAAAGAACACTGTGAGCCGTGGGCAACATGTGCTGCATGAAATTTGTGCTGCTTATTTAAATGCTAGAAGATGCTCTTTGTAAATGCCAGTGCTTCCCAAAAGAATTATGGCTGAAAGAAAGCACTCACAACAAACATACGCCTTTTTAGAGTCCATATGAGGTTAAAGCCACTTAGCAGCGGAGGGAAGTAAAAAGCTTCCAGAATAGAGCATGTTTAACCGTGACCAAAACTCTAGGTTCTTGAGTTTTTCAGCTTTTCAGATCAAGCAGAAAAGTCAAAGCAGGTTTGCTCCCACCTGGTGTCCAGAGTGTGTGCAAGGATGTGCAGACAGCTGACCATGGTAGTGGAGTCGCTTCCTATGAAGAAGAAATAGAAAACACACAGACCATCATTACAGTGTGAAGTTGTGCCAGTTTGTTTGCCTTTCTTCTCCTTTGTATTCGCTTTCATCATTACTTTGTAAACTGGTATTTTCTCCCTCATTGTCATTTTTGAAAAAAATTTTGAAAGTTTTAAAGGAATTTGTGGGACAGTTTTTCTTTACTTTTTGTTTCTACTTTCCTGCATTTGGCCTGCCCTTTCACTTCTATTTAACTAAATCCTTCCCAATAATGCTCCCTGCCTGGTTAATTAAACTTAAGGTTTTCTTTGTATGTGTGCCAGGTCTGCTGCATTTGGCTCCCGTTGACCATTTTGCAGCGTCTCATTTAACTCGTGGCAAGAAAAGGAAAAGATCTTCACAATGTTAAATGGTTTCTTGCAGGTTTTTACAGTCGTACAAATTAGCATTTCACTAAAAGTGTTTACCAGAGTGTTTAGGAAGCAGTTAATAGAAGCCTCAACACAAAACACACATGCACATGCCCTTAGATCCCTAACTGGTAAGTATTGGCTTACCAAAGAGTGAAATCCTATGCCTGACAAGAGCTGCCAGTTTGCAAAACAGGCTGGAGGGGTGAAGAATACAAAACAGGGAGGAAATCAGAAGCACTCAAAGGTTAAGTCGTAGAAACTGAGTCTTAAATATTAGGCAGAAAGGTTAAATGACGGTTATGCAACCTAACCCTAACCCCTAAATGGATGAGAACTGGTACCTGGTGACCATCTCCTTCTCTTTGTTGGAGGCATACCCGCTGCTGCTGAGGTTTTTGTTGGGAGAAGAGAGGAAGTACAGAGAGTGGTTCTTGAAGTACTGGTCGATGAGAGGGAGAAGAACCTAAAGCAACAATGTTAACAAGACCACATCCAGTTAATGGAGTGCAATATTGCACAGATAACCCATTAATGCTCAGCTGTGGTATTTGGATCATTCCCTTACTTTGGCAAAAAACTTAATTTCTTGTTCATGAGGTGACCTGTCTGTTTTCCCACTGGCAGCCATGGCTTCTACATAGGGTGGGAAAAAGTTTATTAATAAGCGGCTACATCACTGCAAATTGCTTTTAATTCTGCGTTATATTTTTTTACCTAAATGGGCAATGAATTCCTGGGCTGAGTCGACATACTTGAGCAGCTTCTTGAGGAATTTATAGGCAAACCTTTTCTCCATGGAGGAAGAATCCTGCTCCAAGTCCTTTAGGCCTCTGCAACAAAGAACATATCCAGAATTAATTTTCTTATATCACTGTATTCTCCTCTCATAAAACTGAACAGAGCATTTCACCAACCACTGATGGTTATGAAGTATTGTAAAGACCTTAACATGACATCAGGGACATACTCTCTGGGTATTGACCTTGTGGTGGTATATCCATTAATTTGCAAGAAGCGAAAAAGGTCCTGAGCCTTCTCTCGATCACGGGCCTTCTCCTTGGCTGTCAACGTGTCGTAGGGCACCAACAGCGGATGTGTTCCTCCACCTGAAACCATAAACAACCTTGTGTTGGGATAGGATTAACTTTGTCTTACTGCTGAGTTTTGTGTGAGGGCAGACAGAGTGGCAGCCCCTCTCAAATGAACCTATTTATTCAGGACCAGTAAGGTACACTCATGCATACAATCTTAATCATCTCATTTTAAGCATACATGCACGTGCATACGAAGTTTCACTCCTCTGCTTTGCAGCTATCTGTGTGTAGTTTGTGTTCTTGATTGACTTCATTAGTGATTCACCTCTGCTGCCAAGGTCACTTTTTTTCTTCTTGGCCCAGATGTTATGGTAATTCTCAGCCACCACCTCCACCATCCCCTTGGACCAAAGACAAAAAAGAGACAAACTCAGCAACGAGCGCATCCCGCCCACTTTACTCATTCACATTCAGGAAGTACTGCCTTTGATCTTGCATTCATCTCAGAGGTCCTCTGATGTAAAAAAGGAAAGAAAAAAAACTTACAAGAAAACAAACATGAAGTCACTCACCTGCACTTCTCTGGACAGAACCACGTTGCTTGTGTCTATCGGGCTGGGACTGAAGCCATTTGCCTGAAAAGATGTCGGTTTACACTGTGTTACACTGTGCTAGTAGTAATGGATAAACTAAAAATTTTTGCGTTTATGCTGCTTTAACATTGTTTTTCAATTCAATAGATTTATCAGTGCCTTAAGATTTTCTTTTGTTACAACAATCCCACCAGTTGATCTGCATCAACAAATGACTACACTTAAATAAGAATGTAAAGTGATGGCACCTGTAAGGTTAGACTGATTTTATGCAAACGCTGCTCATTTTGTTATAGTGAAATAATTTGCTTGGTGAACCTGCATCCTGGCATTCAAATGAATGCTTTACACACAGCAACAGTTAACTCCCTAACCATAGCAGCACTGGGAAACTAATCTGATGGCTACTAATTGTGAGAACAATCCCATTTCACAAGTATGTTACCCCCCAGCCCACAAAGCCCAAAGGATCTTTTATAAATGTCACATTGAGAACTATTTCTGAGGATAATTTCAAATCTCCTTTGTCCATGCAGCAGCTTAGTTCTTATGGTGGCACATGGAAGACCTACTGAATATTAGCTGGACAGATTTGATGGATTGGTGCCTGTTTTAACTGTCAATCATTTGCTTCAAAGAAAAAGTACCGGTACTTTTTTTTTTTTTTAAATCAAGGAGACAACATCAAAACAGTTCAATATTTTAAAATGATTAAGTTCAATCCAGTTTCTCTGACAGATTTCACATGGAATTGAGTTTTAAGTGTACAAATAAAAACCTCTGTCTAAAAAAGATAAAACTTTACTAAAATAAAAATGTGCACACTGACAGACAGACTTGATTTTCTGACCTTTATTTACTGCAGGCTGACGCTGAGCTTCCTTACATTATGGACAATTTCCAACACACTTATAATAAATTTTGTTTAGTTATTTGAGCTACTTGACATAAAACACTTTAATGTTTCAACTGTACCTGAGAAGCCTGAGATATTTTTCTCATTTTCTCATTCTCCCTTTGTTGAGACATGCTCTCTCCATCCTTTGTCCTGTCAATGCTCCAGCCCATCGCTAGCATGCTCTTCAGAGATTCCCTAATTGGCCATCTGTAGATCTCCTTCTCCTGGAGCATGGAGTCAGAAATTGAGAACAAAGAATAGACTGAGAGGCATTCATCTTTGCACCAGTGTGCTGTATTGTACTACACCTTCTCTGTTAGGGCTTTGTAGGTCCTAAGCTGAGGGTGAGTCTTTGCCTTTTCATCCACACTGTCTCCATATTTCCACCCGAGTAGCACCTGAGACACAAAGAGACATGTGCACGTAAGGAAGAAAACAATCCCTAATACTCCCAGAGTTCTCTATTGATTGGAAGAAAAAGACTTTTAGTTAAGGGGTTAAAATTTTCAGTTCTCGCTGTTCTTACAGCAGATGCAGCCATGCAGTCTAAGCAGCTGGCACATAAGACAGTAAGAGCCATCTACAGAAACTATTTTGACCTTTGCTTATAACATAAAGGAGGTGTAACTACAGAAGTACAGTGCTGTGGAAATGCTTTTCAGCTCACATCCTGTGCAGTATTTTCTGTCCAAGTCAAGCGCCCTGTTCTTTTCTTACAACTCTCATGTCTTACTCTAAGTCCAATATGCCACCATTTAAAACACACTGCACAGTTGGTGGATGCTCTTATGCAACATTGACCTTACCTTCTCTGCACACCATTTCTCATGGCAATGTTCAGCATATTTGTTGACAAAATGTTCAAGTTTCTCTGGAAGAGCGATGCTAGGAGGAAAAACAAATAGTGTGACAATTGATATGCAAGTGTGTGCCAATGCATGTTAGTAGGGTCATATATATGTCATTACAAATTCGATATACTGAGTCAAGCTGGTTCAACATTTCCCATTGATTTCTGGCTCTAAGATGGCTTACTTAGCTGTATTGATGGGTTTAGGGTCAAAGTTCCCCTGAGCATCTACAGAAACAGGCTTTTCCACAGTGGTACTAATGGAGGCATCCACATAGTCTGGTGGCAAAGCTCCAGCTATGGCACTGAGACAAGGCATGGCCATCTTGAACAGCTCTGGGTCATACTTCTGCATGGGAAGAGCAAGAGAGTTATAACTGCAAGAAGAACGTACCTCCTGAAATGTTTTCAATCAACTGCCCTGTAAGTTGGGATTTTACTCAACAAACACAAGTATTTAGCTTTGTTGCTAATATAAGATGGATCTAAATGAAGCTGTAAAGTCTCTCCAGTCAGTGCCAGGACCAGTGGAAGAGACGTTAATAAGAAATTATTCTAAATGCTGCAGGAACCAGCAGAACCAGCCAAGTAGAGGCTGTGGATCAATGACAACTTTCCAGTTATTGATGTTTTCAGACAGGCCCTTTGCATAACCTCCGTTCATGAGGCGGCATTCAGAGGGGTTTGTGCTGAGTCCAACTTTGTGCCTTCCTAATCAGGTATAGGGGGACTTATTGTGACATGAAGAGTCCCCCTGCATGTAGACATGTTAAGCAAGACAAATGAAAGTGATGAGTTCTGCTACTTTACGTGAATTAGAATTTCTGCAGAGCAGTTGTGGTAAGGTTACACCCTCAGAGAAAGTCGTCATTAAAAATATTTAGATGCACAGTATTTGTTAAACTCATATAATTAAAAATTACAAGTTAAAAAGGAAGTTGTGATGTTAAACGGCATCTTACCCTCTGAGACAGAGAGTCAAACACTCCCCAGAAGATCGTCTTGGTGAGAAGTAGTTCATCCTCTGATGCTGTGCCAAAGCTGCCCCAGCCTGATGGGAGGCAGTAGTATTTCCAGTTCTGCTCATAGTGGTTGGTTAGCAGCTGGAGGACACACAGAAGGCAAAGGGAGAAACTTATAATGATCAATACAGAAGATTTAGATGAAAAACGGCAGTACATATGTATACTGCTAACAGGTTGCACACACTTGCTCTAAAAAAAAATGCTTGTATAGTAAATAGCTGCTGAAAGGGAATGGCTTTAACCTTGGCTCAATGAAACACAAATCAGTACATAAAAGGTAAATACAAACATAAAAACACATTCAAAACTCCACATGTCAGTAACAATCTATTACTTCTCCAGTATTTCTCTCCTGAGACGGGATAGACGGAGTGGAGTGCTGGAGCCAACAGGCTTGTAATCACACAGTCAAATACTTCATCTCATTGTTTTCTCTCCTCTAGCTGCCCGATTCTTGCACACCAGAATATTAACGCCACAAGTGTGTTACCAGCATGCACCTCTGAGTGTGGCGGTGTGAAAGCGCAAGGTGAAGAACATGTTATGTTACATTAAAAGGTGCACCTTGACAAGAGCTGGGTGGAAATAGGCTGTTGGGAGCTCCACAGCAAGCTGACAATCTAATAAACTGAGGGAACACTTTGTGAAAATGTAGCAAACACAAATTAAATAAATAGACTTTGGTTATGTAGAAAAGAAAGAGTCATTGGGAAAAAAAAAAGAGGAAAGTCGATGAGTAAAAGCAGCTAAAAGGGCGTGCAAAATCCTTAAACTGGGGCAAGAAGGAGAGCATAAGATGTAGAATAAAAGATGAAAAAACAGAATAAATAAACCAATATAAAAAGAATTTTTGCCGACCCTGAGAGGCATCTTGCAGTATTCAGTGAGCAAGGGCACATCAAAGACGAGGCGTCGCAGGAGCTGCTGCAGCATGGAGGGACGAAGGTGCCTGAAGAAAAAGGTGAGAGGAGATAAGATTACTGCTGCCCTGAGGATCCTCAGACTCTCACTAAGTTTGTCACACTGACTAGAAATGAGATTTGGGGAAAGCTGGCACTGAGTTATATTTGAATTTTCCTAGAAAGCTGATAAAATGTGTTGTTGATCTTTGCCATTCCTGCCAGCTCAGATACAGAGAATCACGTTAAATCACTGGCAGGAGAAGGTTTCTTTTGCTCCTTACTTGCAAACAGACAGCAAGCACTCCTCTATGGCATCCCTCTGCGCCTTGGTCAGCGAACGGCCCTTGGAGAGGCGGTAGATGGTGTGCAGAGTGGAGTCGATGAGAGTGGCGTAGTGCTCGGTGCCAGCAAACAGAGGTGCACAGCGGGTGAGGAGGGGCAGCATGGCTGAACCGATGTAACGATTCATAGCTAGGGCTGTCTCAGTGGTGCACAGACCCTCCTGCAGAGAGAAAAGATTACAACAGTTATTCATATTTATGTGCTTTTAAAGTAGAACTGCAGTAAACACAAGACCAGTACATCAGTGGATCAATACGTACACATACAACGATAAAAGAGGTGTGTATCTGTGTAATCAGGAGCTTGTATAGCTTGATGGAAGAGATGATAGCTGCAGGTTGAGTCATATTAAGTTGTTTCCATATTGACACCGTTGACCACTACAGACACTGGCTTTCGGGATTGTCCATAGACTGTATATAAAGATATGGACGGAGCCTCTGTGACGTCACCCGTAGGTTTCTGAAGAGCTGAACTGAAGCTCGGTGGGCGGTTCCTACCGTTGCCATCTTGGTAGCGTCATGCGCGCCGTCTCGCCCGGAAAATACAAATATGGGCAAAGAGGTGGAGCTTGACATCTAACTAACTCTGAGGTTTCTGTAGCTAAGAGCTAACCAAGCTAACCCTGAGATAAAGGGAGCTAACCAAGTAACGGAGGTAAGCGGGCTAAAGCTAAGTCACGTTGTTAACTGGCTAAAAACCGCGGTTGTTCTACGTTCGTCTTACTTGAAGCCGGAGATTGGAACCTGTCAATCAAAAGGACACGCCCCTAAATTTGCCGAACTTCGAGATTAAATTACTTTTAAACGGGCGAGTTAGAAAAAAATTCACTCCCCCCACAGTTGTCATGAAGGTAAACCTGACCTATTTAACCAAAAATGGATTTTTGAACCAGGCTGGGAACATGTTTATTTCTGCCGTGAAGTTGGCCTTTTTAACATGGGAGTCTATGGGGATTTGCTCTGTTTTGGAGCCAGCCCCTAGTGGATGAAGGGGGAACTGCAGTTTTATGCACTTCCGCATAGGCTTCACTTTTAACCGCCGGAGGGTGCCGCTTGGGATTGCCAAGACAATAAACAGTAATTGTTAAATAATAGGTATCCAGGGCTTTTCTAATAGCTGTCTTTGTTGTCAAATTTAAAACTCAAGCTCATAAACACGCTCAAGAGCTCAGAATAACTGACCTCAAACACAGCCAAAGGCTGATAAAACCTTTCATCCACTGTATGTTTTAGTGCTTTGAATTAATGAATGTTTTGATAATGCAGCATTGTTCTGCTGGGTTCTGGCATTCATACCACAACCTAAAACTCTATTACAGGCACTCCCTGACAGCAGTGGTTTCCCCCAGCAGGATAATCCGCTCTGCTGCACTGCACAAAGTGCTCAGGAATGGCTCCAGGAACATGACACATTCCCAAGTGTTGAAACAGCTTTTTGAAATCCCAAGATCCCAATCCAATCGAGAATCTGTCAGATATGCCATAACAGGCCTTGATGGGCTTGCCATCCTGAGGCCAGACAGACACCACAGGACACCATTAAAGGTGCATGTTAGCCGTTCTGGGAGATATCAATGTCAAGCCAATGATCCTGAATGAACGCAGTTGTTTTATATGAAAGTCTACTGTTTGAATTTGGATGCTTAAAATTTAGCAGGTTATTATTTTTGGTACAAAAACCCACAGATTAATGGGGTCTTCATTTAAAAAAAAATACTTCCAAGCATTAGTACCACTGAACTCCATGAACTCCAAGTTCACTGTCAATTTTCAACATTGGTCAGCTCCACCAACCGTATCCAGAGAGGTAGCAGCTCTCAGATCAGGGAGGAAGCCCACTTCAAGTAGGTGGAGCACAAAGCTTTGATCTTCAATACCGTACACTCGGTCTAAAAACAGCACCATGGGAGCTTTGTGGTCGGGACAGAAGCTCGCTGACATGTCCGGCTCGGTTACCGATCCGTCTGAGAGAAATCAAAACAGACACAGAAAGGCACAACATTTGAGCAGCGTGATCCGCACAGGTTGTGAAGAGGTGAAATACCAAGAGAGAAGAGTACAGTGCATGATGGCAAGTCTTGTTTGATTAGGAGAGTCATGTGTATTCATTAGGCTGCATGAAGCAGTTTTCTGGTGCTAGAGCTTCCACTCACTGTCTTCATTCATGGCCTGCTGACAAAGCTCGTGTGGCGGTGCTCGCAGCAGCAAATATAAGAGCCAAGTCTTGTCATGCTTATGCAGATCAATCAATAGGGCAAGACAGCTCACTATAGAAATCATCTGGCTAACTCAGAGTCATGGGAGTGAACGGTAAAGCGTTGTGCTGATTAAAAAGGCATGAACAGAGAAATGAGATCGATAACTTTCCGCTCTGCAAGGGATGTGCACAACTTTGTAACTAACTGACGTCCTAATGTATCATGCTAAAAGCAAGGATGCATTATCTGATAAAGGAGCCAACATCCTGACTAATACCTTTGTTAACGACAGGCATTTTGAGGGGTATGCTGATGATTCCCACAAGGTCCTGAGTGGGAACCAGAGAGCGCAGGATGGCACGGATACGCAGAGCTTCGCCTTTCCCTTTGTTGATGAGCTAAAGAAATGAAAATAAATTAGCTTATAAAAAAAAAAAAAAATCCACGTTAAACGACAAAGTTATGCCACAATTTACAAAAAAAAAGCACACATACGTGCATCTCAGGGGCACAGCGTCCCAACAGATCAATAAGTGCAGAGTAGAATGACATGATGGCATTGCCCATGTGGACCACTTCCTCCTCATCATCACCATCAGCAGACCTACCAGGGAGGAAGGTAAAAGGTTGAACGTTTTTACAGGAAACCACAGCAAATATGCAAATATAGGAGATAAATATGTCTTGCAGAAGATTTGCTTGTCTTTTATTGCTCACACATCTGAGCTGACTCCCTGCACAGAGCCTGGCAGGTCCAAAGCAGGCGTCTCAGATATCTTAATAGCTTCCTTCATAGCTGCTAGCAAGCCGTTCCCTCCTTCTCCCCGCAGGGCGGGTCCGAAACACTCTGGACGACGAATAAGCAGTTTGACCACAACGCTGGAGTTTTCCTCCACACTCTCTCCTGATGTATGGAGAACAAGGTCATGTTAATGCCTACTTTCAATAAGGCTTGCAAGATTTTTTAACATGTTTAACTACAAAAATTGATGAAGGGAGAGAGAGAGAGAGAGGCTGTGGCATAACCGTTAGCATACCGTTAACAAAAACAGCGAAGCGCAAGAAGGACAGATATCGCTCTCCTTCTATAGGGTTCCAGCCAATGTCTGGATAGCCTTTTGCCAAAAGCATTGGGCAGCTTTGAAGACCACAGCCAGCTAGGTAGGTGACCACCTGTACACACATTACAGTACTTCAATTTAATCCAGGGGTCTTGATTTTACCGGACTTCCTGCGTGAATCAGGACCCACCTTGTCCAGATCAGGTTCTTCTAATGCCAGAGCCAAACCGTTGTTGTCCATCACAGAGGAAGCAGCTACATCCAGAGGAGTGGATCCCCTCATAGCTGGAGAAGCTACAACACAAAGAGGCTCAGCTGCTAACTACAACGCTCCAGTTTAGGTACACATTTACACACAAAACTCAACAAACAGCAGGAGGTGATGTTTCCTCTCTTTATATTCTAACCAGCAGCTTATCTGCCAACACCTGTCTAAGGTTAGTGTGCCAGTATGCACTGGATCGTTTGTTCATATTTGGAGTTAATTTTTACTTATACTTAATTTCATTTACAGTGTACTGTCATAAATTGTACAATCAACCTGCTTTAGCACTGATATTTAACTAAGTTTGAATATATGCCTTCATAACTAGTTGAAATCTTTGCAAGTTCGGCAGATTAGGATGTTTGTTGGCCAAGAATGTCTATAATAAAGTTCCAATAACTTTCATACACCTGTTTAGAGAATCAGCATGCTATTTGTTTGTGTAATGATAACATTCATGGGACACTACTGCCCAATCAGAGAGTTGTACTCACCAAGGCCTACGCTACTATTCTCCAGCAGGTAACTGAGGTGGTCAAACATTGCCTTCTGGTTCTGACGACTGATCCGACAGAAATAGCAAAGGAAACGGCAACAGCTGGCCACCATCTTAGGGAAAGCAATTTCCTGTGGGGTGCAGAATGAGTACAATCATTCCAAAAGCAGACACATGCTGAAGTATTTCTCAGAGACATGTTTGTACTATAATAGACTTGCATGTATCAGAATCCTAAACCTGTCGACTTGCTGCTAACAAACTGTCACTCAGAAAGCTGGAGTTTGATGAGGAGTGGATTCGGAGACGTTATTTTCCTCCAGGCGGAGGTCTTTTAAATTCCCCCACGTCTTCAATCCTTGTTAAAGTGTAAAAAAGCCTGACATTTTCACCGTTTGTCAGTCACCAAGCCACATTCTGCCCTCTTTGTCCTTCTGTCACACATAAACCACATCACAGCTGTCACGCCAGACCTCTTTTACCCAGCATGTGCCCAGGTAACTGTAGTGATCTTGGCCTCCCAGGATTAAAAACATTCGACTGGATTAAACAATAGTTGTTATTTCTTTCTCTGCAGTAAGACTGGTCCACACAGGACGAAGAGGGGTGACCATTTGACCCAAGAGGCGGGGTGACACTCAGAGATTTACACCTTTACTCCCTACAGAATGCGGCTGTGTCAACACGAAGGATTAAAGCACATCTAACAATTTATGGTTGCAGGTCGGGGAAATGCCGATAGTCACATCTGACCAAACCCTGGTTCTTGTCAGAAATGACACCTTTAAGCCAAAGAAGAGACTCCATGGCGCCAGAACAACCCCTCCCCTGACGGAGAAGGAGACAGAAGGAAATCCAAACTTCTTTCCCCAATGGAAGGAACCGATTTAACTTAGTCGAAAGGACTGTTAATTGTTTTGATTGAATTTCTTCTTTTTCATTATTTTATCTGGATATGTGATTTAAATCTTTGAACTGATCACACACACACACATTAATCATAAACACTGCATTAAATAATTGTTGATTATGTTTTCTAAGCTTCAGACTTCTCTTAAGCTACTAATGTGAATGAATAAAATGTGAGTTTTCTTTTTAGGATTACCCGATGAGGACGAGTCATGACAATTAATTAATCCACCTTTAATAAAAATTACATGTAGCCAATCTTTTCCTGTGTGAAAGTAATACTATAAAATGCTTTCCTTCCCCAGCAAACGAGGAATCTGCATAACTCTGAAAGAATGTGATTGATGTGTATTGCGGCAGACAAAGCAAGGAGTTGAAAGTATCCTGTTCACATTAATGAGATGCAGAGGGAAGGAACTAGAGCTGACCTGATTGGATAAGGTTGGTCAGCCTCTGACAGAAGCAACTCATGATTGGCTGGAAGTTCGAAAGGCGGGTCTGTTTGAATTAGACTGGCAGACCAACTTCCTCAGCTTTTTGTCTCCTCCTGAGCTTTTGTCTCCTCCTAAAGTTTCAGGAGTCTTTGGTCTCCTCTAAGTTTCTTTCTTGTCCTTAGCTTTTGTCTTTAGCCTTTCGTCTTCTTTTCTTTTTGTTATTTCATTATAAGTTTTTACCTCTCCGTTCTTCCGAACGGGAGAAAGTACAACAACTGTTTATTTGTAACCAGTATTTTTCCAGAGATCAGTAATTAACTAGAACCGTAGCTCCAACTTTGTCCACTACGTCTTTACACGTAAAATCTGGAACTATCTATTTTTGGGACAATCTGGATCATCATCACACCGCTCTGGAACTCCGCTGAACGGATCCAGAAGGCCAGAGTAGCTGCGTAGACCTACATCTTCTGACGCTCCAGGGATCCAATTCCCCCGGAAAGGCGCCGAATAGGGGACCAACCACCCGCTTCGACCCACACTCCGGATTCAGCGTTCAAAGTAGGATCTGTTAGCGCTCTGACATTTGTGATGTCCCAAACCAGTACATCAAATTCTAATTAAATAATTAAATTTGAATTCTTATCCAAATTTAGAATTATTGAACATGTTCTTATCAAAGATTTAAGTAAGATAATCATCCCGATTTATTTGCTTAATTCCAACCAGTTTCTTCCTGCTCCATCTCATTTAATTAATTTCAGCGTTCCTTATTAATGTCATAAATGAAATTCCATGCTGACAAATTCATCATACCATCTCACCAATAATCTCTCCATCATTGCTCATTTTCACTGCTGTATGTTTACCATCATTGTAAATAAATATGTATAATCAATTCATCGGTTCTTGTCATAATTTCTGAATGCACGATTTCTGGTTCATTCGTTCTTAGGATTTACTCCTTTGAAGTGAGACTGTTTATTGAATTGAGTTTATTTCAGGTGTCTCATCCGCCTGAATTTTAAGTTAATTAAAGGTGATGAGTGGTGCTCCGAGGTATTTAATAAATTCATAATTTGTAGAGGCTATTCCGCTACATAACGTAGGAGTTACCACCCAGCACTAGAGAATAAGATGACAGAAAAGTAACAGAAGAAGATAATAGTTTCAGACTAACAGGTAAATGCAAATAATGCAGTTCTCAATTTACAGTAGTTATGGATGTCTTCTGAAGCTCCTCTTATCCTTTTAAAACAGTGTGCAATAGTTTAATACACTCCAGTGTTTCAGCCGACTTATCCGCTACGATGGACAGCCATGGGAGGCAGGGAAAAGTCACGTCTTTTCCCAAGAAATGAAAATCAGGGTATAAAAAGCAGAAAGTAAAGGAGAGATGGAGGAGATGATGGGGGAAGCAACTGCTTCCTGGTTTCTTTGAGAAGAGAGGTGAGCGTCACACCTCAGCTATATGAGCTGATATCTGCAGCATGTTAGCTTTCATTTAGGGACAAAATAAATTATTAACTTGCAAAAGTTCAACAAAGATGTTAGAAATAATTTGACTCAGAAAAGTCGGAGTAAAGATGGTTTGATTTTGTATTGATATGTTGTCCAAATCACATTGAACTAGGGCATTGTTAGAATCACTGATTTCCTATAATCCCAGAACCGTGAAGCCGTCACTTTCATCGTTCTATCTAAAAAACTAAATGCAACACACTTAACAAACAGAGACTTTAACACCAAGTTATATTGGGTTAAAATTAATCAAATGGAACAGAGGCGAATGTCCAAATTTAAGGCCAGAACTAATGATGAATAAGACCGAATCTAATTATTATGACTTGCTGGGGTGACATTTGAGGCAGATGTAATATCTTATCATAATTTATATTGTACTAAAAAGGGCTATTCTGTCATATTAACTCATTCATTCATGTTCTATACAGCTTATGAAAGCCACAAAGAACAAAGGAAGCATTATAAACCTGGGACTTGTCCCCTCCAAGAACGTTGACCATGACCTCCATGACCGTCTCATGCATGCCCAATATTCTCATCAGGTTCGGGTGCTGGTAGAATACTTTGTTGTTCATAATGTCACTGTGAAGCAAATAAAAAGACTGAATATTGAGAATGACAGCAAATTGTTATAAGAAAAAAAAAACTGTTTACTCCTTTAGATATTTAAACAGTTTTTTCTTCATCTATAAGGAAGTTTATGTACAAATAAGAAAAGTTGTTTACTCCTCTTGCAACCTACCCCAGTCCATCAATCATGAGCTTCTCCTCTTCTTTCCCCATACGAACAGAGAGCAGCGATCTGATCTGACCAAGGGAGGCCAGCAGGTTTATGGTATCCTGGACTGAGGCCGCACTGATGGTATAAGTCTTCCTCATGGCTCGAAGCAATTCCCCGATGCTGTCATACTGCCTCCTCAGTAGGCTGAACATCTTTCGAACGAGCTCTGGGTCCTGGATATGACACTCCTGGGCCCAGCTCACCATCGTCTGGGAGATGAGCTCCTTCAGATTGGCTGAACACAGGGTGAAATAATGATGACTCAGTTCCCCTTTATATCAGCATATCAGGAGTTTTAGCTATTAAATTATTATAATAAAAGCACTCTTCCCATTCTACATTGAACAAAAAAACTTCAGTAACACGACATAACTATTCTTTAAAAAAGTGCTGTTGTGTAAAATGTGAATAAAACAGAATGAAATTACTTTAAATCATTCAATTGTAAGCGTTTAAGGAGGCTGTTTCTTACAGATGTGGAAACTAAATGTTTTTTTCCGAGTTCTTGTCTGATAAAGGTTTTAAGAACACAACAGCTAAGGAGCCTTTTAAGTTGTATTAATGATGTAATTAAAGATATTCAGTGTGCGACAAGGTCTGGTGCTACAGGCAGAACTGCAGCTATGCATTTGGACCGCATGGAGCCTTGCAACTGTGATATCTGCAGAAAGTGGCTTGGCTTTGTTTTCTCAAAGTAATGATAATAATAACAATAAAAACTGAAATGACAAGTATTTGTCTGGATGGCAACAGTTTATATATCGTTTAGCACAGTGCTCTCTGTGTGTTTGAATAACTTTATGTCTGAAGCTACTCCTTTGCTGTATGGTGTCCCTCAGGGGTCGGTTTTAGGCCCAATTTTGTTTCTGTTGTACATCACCCCTCTGAAGAAAATCATCAGCCTTTTTAAAAATGTGTCCTATCATCTTTATGCTGATGATATCCAATTGTACTTTTCATTCAAGGTAATGAAAATGGAATCAGAGTTGCATACACTTTCAGAGTTAATGGAGTTAATGGAGTTAATGGATTGTCTGTCAAGTGTAAAGATGTGGCTGACGGAAAATTGTCTTCAGCTAAATCCTCAAAAGACTGAAACTTTAATCATTGCCCCAGAGCAGAAAATTCCTTTAATTGCTGGCCATCTTGGTTCTCTTGCTTCATCAGTTCAGCCAAGCATAAGAAATCTTGGAGTTTGGTTTGATCAATCATTGTCCCTTGACAGCCATTCCAGACTCTTGGTAAAAAACTGTTTTTATCATTTGAGAAACATCGCAAAGCTGAGGCCAATTTTATCAAGGTCTGATGTTGAATTGGTGATTCATGCTTTTATTTCGTCACGCTTGGACTATTGTAATTCCCTTTTTACTTGTTTTAACAAATCTGCTTTAAATCGTCTTCAGTTGGTTCTAAATGCTGCTGCGAGGCTTTTAACAGGATCTTGTAGGCGCGCACACATTACTCCAATTTTACACTCTCTGCACTGGCTCCCCATTAAATTCCGAATTGATTTTAAAATTTTGGTCTTGACGTTCAGAGCTTTGCATGGCCAGGCCCCCTCGTACATCTCTGAGTTGCTGCAACCCTACAGCTCCAGTCGGTCCCTTCAGTCCTCGGGCCAAAACCTCCTCATGGTCCCAAAGACCCGCTTTAAAACCAGAGGTGATTTGTCCTTTCAGGCAGTTGCTCCAAAACTGTGGAATGCCCTGCCTTTTTACCTCCGTGAGATTGAAACTGTAGATTCTTTCAAAAAGCAGCTGAAGACGTATTTATTTAGACAAGCTTTTAGTTGACTGTCTTCTGATACAGATTTTTCAAATGTACATTTGTTTATTTTGTGTTGTTGCTGTTCCCCTTTGCACTCTGTGAAGCACTTTGTGATTTTATTTCTGTGAAAGGTGCTATATAAATAAAATTTCTTCTTCTTCTTCTTCTCTTCCAGATGTGCAAGTCAGCCATGTCGTTTTTAGATGTGCATCCATAGCATTCCAGCTGCTGGTTCTGAAGCTGTGCATTAATGTAAAGTTGGATGAAGCCCAGAAGACATGACATCCAGCTGAAGCCCAAAAGAAGGCATCGCCCTCTTCTAATGTTGTTTACCTTATGCACGTCTTTTCCTACGTTTTTTTTTCTTTGCATGGCGGACTCGATTCCCCACTTTTACATTATTCTGAGAAACGACAGTGAATTGAAATGATTTGAAAATCATTGCATCCTGTTTTTATGTCCCTTTTTATGGCGCCGCTTTTTTTTTTTTTTTTTTTAGAAATTTCACGCTGTATTTTGGTGAGATAAATAATATTAAGAATATAAACAAGTAATGAAACTATGTTGCATGTACAAGGCCACTTACAATTATTTCTTAAAAAAAAAAAAAATGATGTGATCATCAAAGAGATGAATTTAAGTTGGCTCTTTTAACATAGCCAAAGCAGCAAATGTACATTTAATGTCTTTTCTGGAGCAGTAAGCTTTAAATTGAACTCATCAGTACATGGTAGTAACCAGGCAGTGGTCTTGATGTTCCTCACTAATAATGACTGCCAAGGAAAGTGGGAGTAAAGAAAAACAGTGCAGATTTGATCGAAAGTACCGCAACACTGAGTTGCTGGATGCCAAAAAGGAAGAGGGAGGGATATATTACACATTCAGTTTGACACAAGGGCCAAACAAGGTTTAACTTTTCTGCCATTCATTACTTTGAATCAAAGAGAAAGAAACCCTATTTAAGGTGAATTCACCACTCAGGACAAAAAAATCTCTACTTGAGTGGATGTGCTTTCTTTGCTTTTGTTTTTAAGAGAACCATTGAAGAAAAGCAGACAGGTTCTTCAAAGTGTTCATTATGGCGTCAGCTGAACAGAAAACAAAAGAAACAGGTAGCTGTCACATGGCTCTGCAGCTCTCCTGTTCTAAATAGATGTAATCAGATGTGCTTTGTTTTCCTTCGGAGAGGAGGAAGACCCATTTGCAAGCTCATTCATGGAAAGTCTTACTTTTGGTTAAAAAAAAAGAAACTGTTACAAAAACGGAAAGAAGCTGGATGCTATGGTGATAGTTCAGGAAAGCTGATACCTTTCAGCTTTTTAGCTCCACATAAACTGTATCAATATGTTGCGTTGCTGATGATGTAAATAGATTTACTCTTTTGGTGTAAATACATAACATAGACATGAATTGAAGGTATAAGAACCATAAGAAAACATATTTACAGAGTTTCTACAGTTTGCTTTATAACCATCAGCTGAGGGGTGGGGGATTCTGCAGAATGACAGCAGTAAGAGATCTTGCTGCTGAGCGGTGCGCAGATGTCAGAAAAATACAGGAAGAATGGATCTGTTCCCAACGAGAAGTGACATTTCATCCCCTCAGCCAACATGCTTCACAACACCTGACTCTCATGTTAGGCTATAAAACACACAGGCGCGTTCTCTCTTCATTTGTTTTAGCCTGAATGCACCTTCTCCAATACATCTGGCTGGTCAAGAGTTACAACGATGAAAGTTAGCATCTTTTATAAGAGTTCATACACAACTCTAATGCCCTCTGTGGCACACACACAGATTCCGTCAAGGCGACTCATCATGTTCAACCATTAAATGCTTCAGCAAGATGAACCATTCATCAGAGGAGGAAAATAACTTTTGCTCTCCTTTTACCTCATTTTTATGAAATAATGGCTCTGACAGTGGCTACGCCTGTATCTTCAGGGTCTCTGGCGGTGAGACGACGTGATGGGGAAGAGAAGTTATGGCTGGAGTCACAGCTCAGAATATGTTATTCATTATCCTCACTTGCCATCCTACTTCCTCCTCCTGAAACCATTTCCCACAGCCAGTTTAAGGCAGCACTATCTACTTATATTTTATATGCCTTTTTAAACAGAACCAAAATTTTTACTCGTATTAATTGCTCTAAGTATGGTCAGTCCATATATTAATCCTCAAGGTCAAACTGATATGGCTCAATAACTATTGCTGTGAAGTTGTGCGGTAATTCATTTAGCCTGGTTTTAACCTCAGTTGGTGAAACTGACTTATGAGAATATAATAAACAGCATGCAGATATCCAAAGGTGACTCATTTCACTATCTTATGATCTACTATATGTTTTTAGATCAAAAGAAGCATATTTCAACAAGGTTTTAAACAAGGTTGCACCCACTGAAATTAGCTTTCTGAACTGGGCCTGTACCACTACAGCAGGGAAAAAGTCTGAAAAGATGGTATCACACTGTTTCTTGCAAGCCATTTTGGCCTGCAATTTCTAATAATCATAACTTGAAAATAATAAAATCTAATTTCTAGCCTTCAGTAGGACTGAGAATGAGCAGCCAGCTATCTCACAGTTCACATCAATCCTGTCTCTTTATGTTTGCAGTCTTATTTTCAGTTTCATAACCTTCAGATTCAGTAAAAGAGCTTAATAAATTCCTTCAAAATTTGAGCTCTTTGCCGGTTCTTGTTGTCTTAGTTGCCGCACGCTCAGTGGAAATTTCCATATGCACGCAAAAGTTGTGTTCCCATTGATGCAGATCAGGACCACAGCTTGTATTTCTCTTGAATGCAACTAGATAAAAGATGACTCTATAGCTTCGAGGACTATGAATAAGTGTGAGGTTTGAAAACGGTGACTAATTGAAATCCATTTTCCTCCCTTTTCTTTGTTCTGTGTGTGTGTGTGTGTGTGTGTGTGTGTGTGTCTATGAATTCTACAAGCACACACAGGCTCCTACAGCTAGCGCCACTCCCTGGAGCAGCTTGTGGGTTGTCTAGACTGTTTTTTTCTTTTTATTTGTGTTTCTTTTAAAAAGTAACCTCTCTGACTTGGCATTTCTGGTCATTTTGCCTTTCATTACTTTATAATCCTGTGGTTTACTGGTTCTGTATTGTAATGTAGCAGCCAAATTTAGATGTTGCATTTGTAATTGCCATCCAATTACTCAGCATTAAAATCATTCAGTGTTTATCCTAAAATCCACCACACATTTCTTTTGAGATATACAACTTTAAATAAGATGTGTAGCCAAAAACTCTACGTTGTAGCTTTCATGCTCTAGCTGATCATCATATATCCTGCAGTGAAGATGCTGACAGATACTTGTTAACACATTTGCTAAGATGTCCCAAATATGGTGTCCAATATGCTTTAACATAATTTATTGAGACATACAATTAAAAAATGAATCAAATAAAAAACTTTAAACTGATTTTTCATCATTTAATCCCCCTCATTTGCTTTCTGATGCCTTGAACTTTTAGAAGCATGTGAAGCTCCAAAGTACCTGTGCCTTCTGCACCCTCTGGTCCATCAGTCATGTCACCGTGGAGAGACCATCACCACCATGACTTAAAGCATTCGTCTCAGGAAAGATACTCTATTTTCATCCAGCATTCCTCCTTGAGATATGTGCAGTTGGCTATAAGCTGCCCTGTCAGGGTCAGACCAAATCCCTGTGGAGAGATTGCCTTTCCTTGCCTCCAGTCAGCAACACAGGTTTAAGCCCCAAATTTATTCTTAAGATTTCTGGCTGAATCTGAAAAGGCTTTTCAGGGGTAATAAAATCTACTATTTCATATCACATAGTCAATATAATCAAAAGGAGTTGCATATGCCTTTTTTTTTCTTTTCACTGCAGGGGATATTTTTAATGTAGCTACAAAAATAATGTTCCTGCTTTTTACACCAAACAAGAAGGGTGAATGAGCCAGAAACAGCAGAGTACAGGTCAAACCAACTAAGAAATAATCTGCAATCAACATTGTGAAGGTCTCTAACATAAGTGGTTCTTCAGACAACAAACTGAGATTGGAACGGCTTTTCTTCAACTCTGTACGTGCTCATCTTTGTGTGGGTTTTCTCATCCACATGCATGTCAGGAGGTTTAATCAGGTGAGGGATTTTTATTGTCTTTTTATTTATATTTTTATATTTACCACCCCTCTCATCAATTTCCCCTCTTCCTTCCCGTAGCCGCTGACAGAAGATGTACTTCACTCTGCAACCTCCTCCTCCACCCGGCTCTGTATTACCATAATGAAATTGAAAAGAAATTGGAATGGAAATGACTGCTACACAGTGACTCAGTCCACATGACAGCCAACGGGCAGACATACAGGCAAGGCCGAAAGGGCTAGAAATGCAATACAGGAGTGGATCCTGTTAATTCTGTCTGTTCTTTGTGCCAGGAGCACAGGCAGAGAGCTTGTACAAAAAAAAAAAGGTGAACAGGGGCATGAACAAGCCCAGTGTGCAGGAGAGTAAAAACATTACAAGTGCATTTAGGTGGGGGACAAATGTTGTGCTGTACAAGCCAGGACAAGGATTTCTTTGGTTATGGACATTTGTAGGGCAAAGAAGAGGCTTAGAAAAACAAACTGGTGATTCCCAGGCACTGAACTGTTTCCAATATGTCGCTATGGTTACAATGCCCTAATAGAGAGATGATCCAGTTTTAATCCACATCAACAGAGAAATTACAAATACGTCCTTCACCCCGGCATGCAAGCACACTGCTTGCAGTAATTTACATGCTACAATAAAAGGAGAAATGTCCTTACATGGTGCAGCTTGCTCCTTCTCTGTGGGCTCCTCTGCTTTCTGAGACTGACTTTTGATCTTGTTCACCAGCATTAATAGACGACCTTTAATAGATGTATCTTGTTCGTCTTCATCTTCGTCCATAGGGATTCCTGCACAACACAAAAAAAGGCTTGTACACTCCACGGAGAGTAATAAAACAACATCTCTCTGTGCTTAGTTCAAATGAGGTCTTGAGTATTTTGCATAGTACAGGATGTACAGCATCCCTTCCAGCTTGTTTTTTTTTCTCAGCTGCATGTTTAGTGTGTTGCGTGTTGGCGCCATGCGACACAGCTGGGACTGTTATTGGCTCAGTAGTACCATAGCGGTCTGAGCAGTTCAATTATTTATTAAAACATGAAGATTTCAGAATAATCATACGGGGACTGAATTATAAAGCCTCCTGTGAGAGATGGAAAAAAAAAACCCTCTGAAATAATAAAAAAAAAAAAGCATTCCATGACGACAGCAGTGTAACTCTGCTGATGCTGACACAATACCGGCTGAAAAACGAAGCATAAAATATTGATGTTTTCCACAGCTTTCTTTATTTGTGCTTAAATTTTGCTATTTTTTCCATGGTTACAGGATTAATTTGTACTTTTTACAACTTCAATTAGCAATGTTTATTAACTTACCAATTATGTATGTACTTGATGTCTGTGGCATCTACTTTTTTTTTCTCGACTTGGTTAACATGATGTGTTTTGAAGTTAGAAAATGCAAAGTAAGATATCTGTATTCATTACCCTCAGCATAGGGTTAGGGATGAATTCATGTTAATATTTTGTGCTGATTTTGTAAAATGTTTGTAAATAAATTCTGAAATTGATCCTAATAATATAAGGGTACTGAACAATGTTGAAAACAAGAACACGTTTTCCAGTAATGGGACCAAAAATGAAGTACAAAAGCATTTTACTTGATCTGCATCTCACCACAGTGAAGCTGCAGCTGGTTGTGGAAATCATAGAGTTCCTCCTGGATGTCTGTGGGACACGGACAGTCCTCACCCATACTAAAGGTCAGCAGCATGTTGATCTGAAATTAGAAAATATACATTTTCATATGATTTCCTGATACACTGAGCTTCTTTCTTTTTCTCTTTATCTCTCTCTTTTACCCCCCCCCCCCCCCCCAAATAACAGTGTTGCATCATTAACATGTATGTCTCCTGTCTCAGCAGGTCTCCCTGGCCGGGAGTAGCAGTTCCTGTTGTCTGTTGTCTTTCTGTCCTCTTCCCCCCCACACAGCAGAGGCAGATGGCTGCCTGTCCTTGAGCCGGGTTCTGCCGGAGGTTTCCTTCCTGTTAAAAGGGAGTTTTTTCCTTCCCACTGTCGCCAGTGTGCTTGCTCAGGATGGGAGATTGAGTTGGACTCAACTCAATCTGTTGGTTTCCTTACATAGGCTATTATGAATTGGCTTTCATTATGTTTTCCCCTCTGTCTGTAAAGCGTCTTGAGATGGCATTGCCGTGATTTGACGCTATATAAATAAAGTTGAATTGAATTGAAATTGAATTGAATATGATTAAAGACTATGAATTGTTGATAAAAAAATAAAATAAAATAAAAAAACTGAATTAATCTGCCCCTTTTCTTGACTTTGACTTCGAATGACATTTGAACTGCTGTAACATTACTGTAAAGAGAAATTTACAGAGAGAAAGAAAAGCAAAGGACAACATGACAAGTCATTAAAGTGGCTGTGAAGTGCTGCACTCTGTCTCCAACTGTGACCTTAAAGAGACACTGTAATGAGTGTGTGTGTGTGTGTGTGTGTGTGTGTGTGTGTGTGTGTGTGTGTGTGTGTGTGTGTGCCTGCTTAGCTGAGAGCAGCTTCGCAATGAATTTGCCTCGAAGCTTTGCTCTACATAGTAAAAGAGGAATGTGCTGAGGAACATTTGGAACAATGAACAGCTCTCATTCTCTGAAGCCACAAAGCCAAAATTAGAAAAATTCAACGATTGGAAAAGCAAGATAAAGTATAACAGTTGGAAGTGAAATGAACCATGTATGAGGAGAATTACAGAAGTTATGTAACCTCGCTCTTCATTTATTCAGTTACATGCGTAATTTGAAGCACATAGCCTGCAGGGCTTCTTCGTAGTCACTTTTTGTGGACTCGTGTATCTTTTTCCATGAATTCTTTTAATGATGCAGCAACTCGCATTACTGAAATCAGACAGCAGACGTGTTGTCAAATCACACAAATGAAGGTGTAAAGCTGATGTTACAGGGGAGCAATATGCAGACGAAGGAGGTGCTAAAGGCCCTCAGTTTGCAACAGCATAATGCCACTCTCGTCCACAGTACTTTAAGATACACATATTTTATTGTATAAATAATCTTGTAAAGTTTTTAAAGTCCAAAAAAACTGATAAAGTGCAACAAAACAAGCAAATAGGCATGAGCCTGCCATTGGATAATTACTTAATGGATAATTATGATTCATTTGGCAAGAAGTTAATTAGCTTCTCATGTCCTAAACAATCATGTCTGAAGACACGTCTTTTGTTTGTGGAAAAGTTGTTCATTTGTTTTGGAAGGGTCAAATTAATGGCACGCATTAAAAAAAAATTAAACATCTAAGTAGATGCCAAAACTAATACAATTGGGTTAAAAACCATCTAAAACTCAGCCAGGTTATTCTATCAGTGTTTGTCTTTTTTCACTCCTAATTGTAAGGACATGACAATGCCAGAAAGTGTGGTTCAGGGAGCACCAGACATTATTTTCACACGTGGATTGACCACCACAGAGTCCAGATCTTAAACCCACTGAGAATCTCTGGAATGTGCTGGAGAGGGCTTTGCATGGTGGTCCGATGCTCCCATCATCACTACAGAGTTTTGAAGAAAAATGACATTGTAGAAGCTCATTGAAATGAGGTCACGGTGAATGTGTGTTATGATTAAAGCTAAAAGCAGTCCAACAAAATATTAGTTTGGAACTTTTTTTTTTTTAGGGGTACAATATGAATATCATCTTCTGTGCATTGAAAAGCTCCTTTTTTCCCATGAATATAAAATGATGACTTGCAGTGTCACCCATGTGGTTTTTTAACACTGATTATGCAATGTAGGGCTACTTGTCATATGATGCTGTGTGTTTCAGTGTAGCAAAGAAGTACAAACTCGCAATAAAAGCGTAAAATACAATAGAATAGTCACTAATAGAAGATCTATGACACACTAAAGCATTGAATAGGAATTAATAAATCAAAAAAAAGAATTCAGAGGGGATGCTGACAGTTCCATGTGTGCGCCCTCCTAAGGTGCAAATGTGCCGGGGTGCAGTTATTTAGTCTGAGTGGGTTATGGTGATAGTGGTGGTAGGAGACAGAGTGAGTTGACAAATCTCACTGCTTGGGGATATAAACCGTTCAGCACCCTGCTGGTCCTGCAGCTGAGCCTCGCTAGCCGTTCTCCTGATGGCAAAAAAGGAAAACAGAGTGCGGGGTGGATGATGGGGATCCTTATGATGGCTGAATGGTGTGAAGTCAAACAGCCAACACATACACACACAGACACACACCAGCCATAAAGACTCACACTGAGCTGAGGGGGCATAAAGTGAAAAAACAGTAGCTAATATATCTTTTCCCACATGACTGTGTTAGCATGTAGCAGGAGATGCTGAGGAATTCACAAAGCCAAACTGACAAGTGGGTCTGATCAGAAGCTGCTGCTGCTTTAGAAATTGTTGTTGTTGTCACTCCACTTCTTCCTCAAAGCCTGAGCGCTATCTGGATGCAGTATCTGAGGTGACACTATGCCGCCTCTATTTTGTTAATAGAGGAACAAGCAAAGGTCAGCAGCTTAACACGCATTTCCTCTTTCTGGTGTTGTTGTGCAATCTGTGTTTTAAAATGGCAAAATCTATTATGCACCTGCATGCAGAGTCCTGTCTGCACATCCTGAGGAGTGTTGCTCCTGTTTTAATGTGGTAGTTTGAGAAATACTAATGAAAAAATACCAAATACATACATTTGAAGCTCCTTGTGGAAACATCACCCCCCCCGTTTTAGTAGCTCATCCTGAGCTTTCAAATCCAATTACCATCCAGTCCAACAGCGCTTTTGCTTCACCTGTTCTTGAGGCGGGGATCTGAACTCTTTGGTCTTCTTTGCTGTAACAGCTGCAGACATATTGAGGGCCAGCATGAGCTCGTTGTAGCGGAACTTCTGGTTGTACTGCAGTTTGGAGACAAAGTTGTCGGAGAAGGAGACGATGGCCTCGATGCGGTGCTTCAGCTCGCAGTCGCAGAAATAGTGAAGCAGCTCGCACATCTGCAGAGCAGACGAGAGGAGGAGAAACATTGGTTCAGACACAGGCACGGTTGCATCAGAGCTGCATGTCTACACATATCTCTTACAAGCAAGACTGTTACAAAAAAAAACAAAAAAACATTCAAGCGCCTTATGGCTTCACATTATCCCACTTGTTTAAGAGACATTTTTTCCCAAGTGATCTGTTGTTCATTGCCAGACAGCCATTTCATGTGTGACTGACCTCTGAATTGGCCTATTACAGTGCAGCAGTTATGGAGCATGTGATTGAAAGCACAGCTGTGTCAGTCTTTAGCTGTGAAATGGTACTTACGCATGTAAGTGTTCATTGATTTTTCATGTTTTGGTGATTTACCTCCATCGCTGGACATTAATGTTTAACACAGTTAGGATGCTATTAAATCTTCTGTGTGTGCATACATGCGTTTTCATTATTACCTGCCGTTTGACAGGCTCTGGCAGCCTCTTCTCCAGCAGTCCCTTCATTGGCTGTTTAGCCTCCTTGGCTGCCTCCTCCTCTCCAGCTTCCACTGCTTTCTCCTCTGTACCTGTTAGCCCCTCTTTGTCTGTTGCCCCTGTGACTCCCTCCTCTCGTGACTCCCTAAACACATTGGGGTCAATGAGCAGTAAAATCTTTTGAACATCCTCACTGCATAAAACCCCCATAGTCAGCAAAGTGCTAATTAGCTTCAAGATGGGCACAAACTGGTACTCCACACCTCCGCCTACAGGATCTCGAATGTGTGGCCCACCACCTTGAACAGCCTCTGTCAGCATTGAAATAGCTTTCTCCTTCAGTGCATCCAGCGGCATTTGAGGGGTGTACAAATGCTCTCTTTTGGTGCTGATGAAACAAGGTGGGGTGAAGTTGAGGCGGGGCTTGAGAGAGGTGCTAAGCCCCACCCCCGGTGGAAGGTGCCTTTTGGAAGAGTTGGAAAAGAGCCGAATGGAGCGGGTCTCCGCTGTAACTGGAATGATGAATTCATCTTTCATCATGAGTCTGGCTTCTTTAGCCGTTTCCAGGTGGATGCTGATCAGGATGTTGTAGAAGCCCTCACGTAACATGCCAGACAGGTACTGGTTATCAATGGTGTATAAGAGCTGTGACTGGTCCACGTGGCTGCACAGGGCATGGGCTACACGGGTGTTTCCCAGCGCGCAGAGGGCACAGTAAAGCTTTAAGGTGTGATAGTGGAACTTTTTCATGTCCTCCTGCTCTGACAGCTCCATGATGTCCACACACCTTTGGAAGGAAGAGAGCAGATACAAGATACATCCACGTGATCAGATGTCCGATTATGAAACAACAGTACACAATAATTTACTCTGGTATTTAATTTGGTTTGTCCTGAGGATAGCAAATGATTTATTACTGGATAATGAAATGGGAATGTGAGAACTGGGCCTCTTTAGAGCTTCCATCTAGAATCCATCAACCACAAAAGCTCCTTTAGCAGCCAAAGAACATTTTGTTTGATGCTCCGACATTTACTTACAGTTTGACACATGTGCAAGATACATATAGACTTGTGTGTTTTACTTTTTTCTTTAAGATACACTAGAACAAACAGAATAAATCCAATACATCCCATGAATACAGAAAGCAACACACCTGTTCTCCTCTGGTATGTGTACTGCTAACATCTGCAGAGGCTCCACACACTGAACCACCCAGCCTTGCCTCTCGTTTACTCTGGCCGTTTCCACTTTGAGGAAGGTATTGGGCATGCGGCTCCACAGCACTGCATTGATGGTCTGGACATATAGCCTGGGGGGACACTGGGGCACTGGGTTCTTGTGTTCACTCTTAAAAATGGCTGAAGACAAAGGCATGGCATTCTGAAAAGGACAAACACAGGAAAGATTAAAAAAAAAAAAAAAAAAAAAAAAAAAAAATCCCTATCTCTAAAAAACATTCTTCCAGTTCTCTTTTAGTCTAAATACATATTTTTGATTATCTACTTGAGGTAAAAGATTTTTCTCGCTCAGTTACACAATTTCTACCCTGGAAAGTATCCCTCATTTTGTCGATGCTTTCAATATTTTTGCAGACATAAGCATGATGATATTAAGGCTGATGATAAAGGCTGTAAAGCTGTAGAAACTTCAGAAGGTTGCACCGCTGACCGAGTAGTACTGCAAAGCAACAATGTCCTAAAGGAAAATACACAGGACCTCACCTTTATTTTAGTCAGCTCAAACTGAAAGAGGTTTGGGCTCGTAGGTCGCACAAACACAGCAGGAAAGAGTTTCGTGTTTGGTTCCACCTACCGCAGAGAAAAGAAGAAGAACAAAAAGAAAGCATGAAAAAGTTCAGCAGGAGCTAGAAAGCATGACTTGCAGAAAGCCGCTTAAAGGTGCATCAGAGTAACGTTACTTATGAGTGATTCGTGTTTGTGTGTCTGTGTGTGTGAACTTTCAAGAGCATTGAGTCAGGCAGGATGAGTCAGCGCTGAGTGAAGCTTCGCAGAATTTCAGTGAGGAAGAACGTAAGAAGATTAAACAACTTGAAAGGTTTTTTTTTTTTAGATTTAGCTCTTAAAGTACATCTGAAAAGCAAATTGCATCTGAAAAAATTCAACAATACAGACATCACTACTCCGATAGGGAAATATGCAAAAGCTTAAAATGAGGTTCACACAAAATTTGCAGCACAAAGACTGAACAGTTGAGCAAGCACCGATTCGCCAGTAAAAAGTTAGTTTGCAGAATCTGTGCAAAGCCTTTAAAAACATCTGAAATCTCAATATTAAGTTTAAAATTATTATTCTTTTTGCACTGATATGTCAAAGTTTAAAACTTGAAGCCCAATCATTGTATTTAGTAGGGCTGTGATGATATGCCTTTGTCCCAATTCAATTCGATTCAGATTTCTTTGGGTGCCGATTCGATTTAAATTGCGATTCTCACAATTCTTCAATATTACTAATTTTTGTCAATTAAAAACAAACAAACAAAAATATATAAAAAACCTTTTTTTTTTTTTTTTTTTTTTTACACGTAATTTTTCTGGATTTCAATTAGGAAAAAACAACACAATAGCCAGAACAGCATTCTGCTGCTATAATGCCCAAGAAGACAAGTGAAAAGATCAATAAAAACAATAAAAATGACAAAAATGTTATAATGGATTATTTTCATTTATTTGAAAAAAAAAATTTTTTAACAAAAAAAAAAATCAATTTTAAAATTGCGAAGCAAAACTTTCCGACTTTCAATTTTTCAATACAATTTTCCCACTCTTAATATTTAGAGCAGCCTTCCTTTATGCCATCTACATAAACAAGACAACTTCAATTCCAAATCCTGATTTATACACTTCTAATAATATTTCAGCATTTTAAGACACTGTGTATTTTGCCTGTTTAACATCTAGAGGCTGTGTCAGGTTTTAACTACTTAAAACCATTTTAAAACATTTTTACAGTAAGTGCTACAACAGTCATAGTCGATCATCAAACGGTTTTGTTCAGATAAGCACATCATCTTCACTACATGTTCAAAGACTAGCATGAACTGTCTCACTTATTTTTAATAAAACAAACATTTTACACCACTTATGTGCATATGTATTCCCATCTGATGGTCTCTCATGGTAAGCTTGTCTCTATAAGCTTCAGGCATATTTTATATTCAGTATAAGCAGAATTAATCATCCTGCGTCCCTCCTGATTAGCAGTGACGAGTTGATTTCCTTTTGTTTTCCCATAGGCTAATTAAGGAAATACATTTTTCTCACTGTAATATGTCTCATTTTAGGAACAAAGATTGTAGATTCAGTCTAATTTATTTGTGTTTGAACAACATGTATGGCACTACAAGACTCTACAAAGTTTACATCCAGTATATTAAGACTAAGCTCAAAGCAGCAGAGAAATGTTTGTAACTTTTTAAAAAGGTTTTTATGTAATGTTTAGCATCAGCTAAAGCCGATCCTAATGATAAAACATAATGTTTGCCAGTATTCAGCACCTGGTAGGATGTAGAAATCTCCTTCCCGTTGACAATAAATGTCACCAGACCAGTGGCCAGGTCTATGAGACAGCCAATCTCCAGGTCAACGTTGGTGCGGCTGGAGGCATGAGCAGCACTGGTCACATCACCACCCCACACCATGTAACAGTTACTCCTCTTCACACTGTCAGTTATCAGCAGAAACAAACATTTTCAGCACCTTCAAACTCAAAACATTTATGAATTGACAGTGTTCAGCTAGGAGGGGCTTCACCTCTCGTGGACTCGTCCACGCTCGTCACCGAGGGTTACAGTAACCGTTCGGTTCTTGCTGAGGTTGAAGTTGTTGCTATAGTAGTGGTAGTCAGGGGTAACCCATCCAACCCATACATAGGCAGGGTCCTGACCTGCGAAGATCCTCACTGAGTAGTAGTACTGTACGAAAAAGAAAAAAGGAAGTTAGCGAAGAATGTCAGTGTTGCATTTACAAAGTGACATCACAGAGATGTTTAGTAAATAATAAACAAATACCATGGTGATGCTGCTGTAGTCCACTCGTCTACTTTCCTCACTGTGTCTCACAGATCTCAGTGGATATCTACAAGAAACCAAATAGAACATATAATGATAAAGGAGCTCATAAATAGCTATTGGTAAATTTTGGATTTCAAATGTATGTATCTACAATAAAATGGATTATGTATCTATAATAAAATTCACACACAAGCTTAACGAGTTCAACTGACATGGCTTAAAATCCTTTTTTTTTTTTTTTTTTTTTTTTTTTTGCACCTGTGTTTGACTTTAAGGATATCCTCCTCGTGCACTCCGTTCATGTCTAAGACAGGACAGGTCTTAAAGAAGGAATGGAACTCTACTGGCATGCTGAGACGACAAAACACCATGTCAGCATTGCTGTTCTGAGTGCCGAATGTCTTGTGGGTGACTTTAAGGCATGGAGGGCTGTCAATGGTGCCATCAATCCTGGTTACCTGCAAACAGGAAGAAGATCTTTGACTTATCTCCTCATGAGTTAAGTTTTCTTTTTTTTTTTTTTTCACAGCACACGTTCTGCTCTCATCGTACCGCAATGTGATTGTGGTCCTTCGGAACGTTGACAAAAGTGGGCAGGCGCTTGCTGAACCACATCGTGACCTCGCGGTTCATGTTGACAGCAAAGGGTTCAAATCCCTCCTGCAGGCCACACATTGTGTAGTACTTAAAGGTGCTAGCATCCTTCCCCAGATTCATGCGACCCACCTGAGCCAGCCCGAGACTGCACACTGGGATAAACCCTGAGGGACAGCCGTTGGACGTAAGTGAGGAAGGGATGACGAATGACAACAACACACACAGCAGGACAGAAACAAAACAATAAAAACAAACAATCTAGTTTTTGCAGAACGGTCATATTTAACTTTCACATTAAATAAGGAAGATTTTCATTTCATTTCATTTCTTCTTAACTCACATCCCAAGCATGGTCTTTGTAGATTAAAGCTCTCTGCTCTGCATGTGAAGGCTTTATTAAAAGATGAGCAGAGGGCCGCTTATGCCTAACAACTCTTGCTTAAATCACTTTCAGTCTAGCGTTCCCTGACTTTAAGCTAGTAGAAGTCGCTCACATTATACGCACATTTACAAATGCTCTTTCTCACCATCCTCAGTTTCAAAGTCGGTGAAGCAAAGTTCGGAGCCCTTGGTCGTAATGAGGATCTCCCCGTTAAGAGTGAAGATGACAGACTTGTCTTCCATATTGATCATGCAGCCCACCACATCCCCAGCGTGCCAGCAGCGCCCGAACAACCGGCTGCCCATGTTCAGACAGTGGCCCTGTGTACAACACATACTTGCAGCAAACACACATACAGCAGCACAAGAGAAATATAAGAAACTGGACTGATGAAGGTTTGCATGAGAGCTTACCCTGTATCCATCAAACACAAACGCAAGCTCATCTGTACCAAGTTCCACATCTGGCTTACATCCAGGTCTGGCCCAGCCCACTCTCATGTCGCCTCCTGTTACAGCCTCAAACTCAAAGTACCATTTTCCTGTTTTCACAGCGTATGTCCTCTCTACTCTGAAGAAGCGGATCTTGTCGATGCTGAGCCGTTCGGCCACTTGTCCTACCGGGAGAAATGGACAAGCTCAGTGATGTAAGAGAACTGTCAACAAAGAAAGACGGCATTCATGGAAATATAGATTGCAATAAAGCCCAGCGGGTGCAATTAAATGTAAGCACTTCACGACCCTTTTCTCTTTCACTGTAAATGGAGAGAGAGTGGGAGGTAGATTCCCATTTCTGGGCTGGAAAATGAAGCCTGGCTATAATGTAAACAACATCTTATTGTTATTATGTACGATGCAATTTGAACTACAGTATATTTTAATAGGCCTTAATTGTAAGAGTGAAACTCACCCCCTTCTTGGTCTGATGGCTCAATGTTGTATCCATATCCAATCAGAGTACGGATAGCTTCCCGCAGGCTGTCCCTGTTTGACTTCTTGGTACGCTCATCCAGCAAAACATACGGAACCAGACGAGGGTTACGTTTACTCTTCAGATCCTGACCAGAAGAGAGACTGTCAGGGAGCACGCAGTCTAATGAGAGGTCATTCCCAATTATCCCTGTTTATCCCATAAGCTTTAGACGGAATCAGGGAAGTCATAAACATCTTATTTGTCATCACTGTGCTGTCAGTCCCATTCATTCAGAACTTAATTGACCATATAGTGCATTGCCATTGGGTTGTTGCTGCTTTTCACTTATCTATATTGAAGTAAGATGTTTCATACAATTTGCAGATATAATTATTTTCCCCATCATTGCATGAAAGAGAACAACTGAAAACCCAGTGGATATTGTTGAAAGCAGCTGTCAGCTATTAGGTAATATTTTTTCTTTTGCAATTCTTCTTCAGAATAGCTTTGCTTATAATTAATAATAAAGACACCCAAGCACAGATGAAAAACAACCATTTTATGTGTTTGACATGTTTTATTTGCACTTAAGCTCCCTTGCTAATTTGCCCTCATGCAGACCTTTGCTTATATTCAGCCAAAAGCATCTTTTTCTCTTTATTGATTAGTTCTTGCTGACTAACTGCAGGAGATGTGGGTTTATTTATTACATTGTAGTTTGCACTGTGTCAGTCTTGCAAATAAGATACAAGATTCATTTTAAAAATGCAAGAAAACATACAATTTTTTTTGTTAAAAAAAAAACAACAATACATATATTATATTTGTAATGGGATGAAAAATGAAAGTAAAAAGGCTTGAAGTCTAGTTGATGTCCAAATACCTGACAACAGCACTAAAATAAAATACCTCGATTAGTTTAAGATATCTTTACAGCAGCTCATGCTCATTTTTAGTTGGGTTTTTATTATTATTTTTTTTCTACAATTTTTGCTGAGATATGTTGCCAGACTATGTTTTGTGTTAATTTGTGATTTGTAGCTAAAAAATATCCGGCTATTTAATATGTGTAAGTTAAGGTGCGTCTAGACTCTGCAAGAGGTGCATTGATAGAAAATGAAGGACACAAAAAAACATGCCTTTCTATACTTTAAAGAACTTGTTTGGCATCTTTTGTGAGTATGTTCAGGAATACCTGCTGAATGCCATACGTCCATCCCTGTTTGATGCGGTCTTTGGCCCAAACATTGTGTGCATTCTCAGCCAGTTTATCCACTAGCAGCTCCTGACCTGGAGTCAGTTTGATGTCAGACAGGTCCAGAGGGGATGGTTTATATCCATTAGACATCATATAGCTGCAGAGAGGAACAAATAAATAAATATTTCTCCTTCAGTTATGGGTGTACTATAACACACAAAACCACCAGGACAAGTTTTACCCACATTTACTACCTGATAGAGAGCTTTATGGCCGTACAGACTTTATACTAAAAATGAATGTCTTTTTACTGCCTCATACTGCTGGTAATGTTGATAATGTGCATGCTCTGGTTTACAGTTTTATCTAGATTTTATGGTTGAGAGCCCAGATGTTTCCATCATCGCGTGACAGATATGTTTCAGTAGTTATTTCTACCATCATGTCTTTGAATGCATATCATCAAACTCATGCTGACTTACTTCTTGGGCAATTTGATCTTTTTGAGGGAGTCCTCTGCATTTGGATTGACATGAACTACACGGCAGCCCAATGCCAGGAGAGTTCTGTAGAAAAAAGGAAAAAAAATAACATGCTGTGATAAAAATGGTGAGAAAAACTCTGCAAATGTTGTTTTATTTACACATTAATATTAATACTGGTTTGACCATCAATCTGGACACACCAGTAACTAAAAATGTGTTGAAAGAGGCAGAAATGAAACTGTGCATTTCTTAACCTGTTTGCAAATAAAATCCAAACAAATACTAAGGTAGGCGCTACATGGGAAATGTATTTGACAAAATTTGTTTTATGTTTCTTAGAAACAACTCAGCAGTGTCCACTGTAGTCCATCAAGACTTTCTTTTCCTTTATCTTTAAAAGATTTAAATTGACTAGTTTGATCAGATATAATGTAGTGGACAAAGATCATAAATTATTGGTGTGTACTGCCTATAAAGAGATGTGAACATACACAGCATCCGTAGGCGAGGGATACAGTTTTCTTCAAAATCTCTCTGGTTTCTGATTAAAGGCCAAGTAGTTTTGACAGATTATATTTGCATTGTGGCTGCAAGCAAGCAAGCAAGAGACACATTGTCCGACGTAGAACCCAAAGCTCTTTCAAATCTATCTTCCTTCAAATATCTACTGATGCTTGCCGTAGGAAGTTTTTGCAGCAGATATCTATCATCTGTTATTGTGATTTATGTTTATTCTGGAAGCTTAAAAGTATTGAACTAAGTCAAATGGCAATACTTTATGGGACTTCAGGGGGAAAAAAAGCTGTTGATGCTCATTAACCCTATAAAGCCAAATGTATCATATTTAATACAGTTTCTGAGACATTTTGCGTCACTTTATGGTCAAAACTTTACTCAGAACCCCGTTGTTAACCTTATAATACTGGTCTCAGCCAATTCCATGATCAGATTGTGCACCATAGAAGAAAATTCCAGACCTCTGTTACCCTTTTTAAAGAATGATAAACCTATAAAAAATAACTGCAAGAACAGGTGTAACAATCCAAGAGATCACAAAGGAACATGGTGTCACTTTGGAGCAAAACGAAGATCTCACTAGTCATCATGAGACCACCATCAGGGGTGCATAGAAAGTACAGCGAGCCATCAAATAAACCACAGAATTGGTTTTTACTAGAAAAGTATCTAAAAAAAAACAGGGAGTTCCCTTGAAAACACACAACGATAGCAGTGGTGAAACTATTGTATACAGAAGAAAGGCCTAAAATCCCTTCAAGCAACGGTTACAGTAAACAATGACTTGCTGTTATAGCAGCACCAAGGTCCCATCAGGTGAACGCAAAGGCTTCCATACATTCATATCATATAATTATATAATAGTGGATATACTCTTAATATTAAAGAATGATCAAGTTTAATATTTTTGCTTTGATTTCCACAGATGTATTCAAGCTCACAAGAATGAGAAGAAGAAGAAAAAGGAGAAGAAAAAGAAGTAGAAAAAGAAGAAGGAGTGGAAGAAGAAGAGGACAAACTCAAAATACTGAACATACTTCAGAGTTTCTGTTGACATCTGTAGATTGTAGTTCTTTTCAGTTTCTGGCAGCTTGGAGAAATCCACCAAGCATGGATGTTGTCGTTTATTGTCATCCCTTATCTGCGAGGAATGAAGAAAACCGTTAGAATATAATCAACCTTTTTCGTTTCTCATCGGCATTTCTCATCGTTAACGTCGTAAACATGAACACCACATGGAAAGGTCTGCTGGGTAGATGCATATGAAATACACAACCTTGTAAGTCTTGAGCTAACAAGGAAGTCCGCATGTGGTGTAAGTTCAGGGTGTGGCTACTTGAAGTGGTAAAGTAGCCTATTCTTGTGAACATGTTATGGAAAAGGAACAGGGAAGCATGTTTTCTTGGGGAGAGATTTAAAGGTGTGAAGCTGGAATGCTGAGTGCTTTAATGTGTATCTCAAGGCTGCACTTTATACCAAAAAAATCTCTTTGGCAATGCAGCTCAGAGGAGACGGCATGGCTGTGGTAGATGTTTACCAAGAAAACATGAAGGACTGTGTATTGTTATGCAGCTGTGTGTGTACATGTGTGCCCGCAGATGTGTGCGTCCAAAGAAAAGCAGCCAGCTCTTTTGTAAATAGTACAAGAACTACAGGATCTCTCTTCTCAGACACAACTGTTTTTAGAGAAAAAAAATAACAAAAAAAAGTATTTAGATGCAATCAGCCAGGATGTGATTACTAAACCATTCTTGCTTGTTCCCTCGGTGGCGTTACCGCAAATAAGAAAGCTGCACTTATTAAATAAAAATAATGGAAGTTAAACGTGAGGTGCAGCCAATACATTCAGCACAACTATATTGAACACATTTTAAATATTTAATTCAACCGCTCTTTTTAAATTTTTACAAAAAATATTGTATTATTGTCAGAAGAGATTTTTTTTGTGTGTTTGTATTATAAACATAAGAGCTGAGTTCCACACTGCTGGTTTTGTTCCTTTAAGACCAAACAGGTAACTTTGGCATTGTTTTGTAACTCATTGACAATAAACCAAACAGTCTTTTACAGACTTATTCCTTTTTTGACGAAATACTGTACTAGTTAAAAGTTTGGGCTTACCAATGCATTAAATATCAATATCAAGTATGTGTCCAATTAGGAATGTTGGAAATCTGTCAAGACTTTATCTAGAGATTTTGAACTTCATATATATATATATATATATATATATATATATATATATATATATATATATATATATAATATATATATATATATATATAATGTATAATAAATGTATAATGTATAGTATAATAATATATGTATAATTAAAATATATTACAGCTTGTCTTTATTTGTTGCTTTGAACAAATTTGAACAAATTTTTAATGTTGCTTTCCTTTGGGGTAAATGGTCACATTTTTTAACTTCAGTCTTAAAAACAAAACAACAACCACAACAAAAATAATAATAAATTTAGCATTAATATATAGAGGTGTCACTTTGGAAACAAACTCTTTGTTTTAACAATAATTCTTTGCATTTGGAATTATGACTTGTCTCTTAGATTTATATTAAAAACCTTAAAAGAAAAAAAAAGAAAGACAAAACAAAAAACATTAGACACTTCAGGCTTTAGTTTTGTAAACAAAAGGAAGAAAACAAAAATTTTGACTTTGCTTTTGGTTTATTGCAGTGTAGAAATTGCCAAACGTCCTGTTCTGCTCATAGGTGAAACAATACTACTTCATGACATCTAGTAAAACACATAATGGCAGGATGGTTAGCTATCTACAAACTGGAATGAACTGGCATCTACATGGGCAATATGAAAAGCATTGAACATGAAAGATGAGTGTATATTTCACTTACCCTCTTTTTGGTGTGAACCGCAAATTATAAAAGAGAAAGCAAGATGACGAACAGGCTTCTGTGATGGTTTAATCCTAAAACTACTCATAATGCATTTCAAGCTGAGAGCTGTTTTTTTTATTATTGAGAATATGTGTAATTATGACGCTCATTTTTTTTCCAAACATGGCAAAATGTATGGATTATGCTTTTATTTTTCCGGCTAACTAATGATTCTTACCTTGCCGTACATCCAACCCAGCTCAATCTTATTCATGCCCCACAGTTCGTGGATGTTCTCAGCCAACTTGTCCCGAACTTTCTCCAAATGAGGTGGCGTGACAATCTGAAGTTCAGAGAATATTGTTGAGATGTTTGTCTTTTGAGTCGCCACTTTGTGGTCCTCCTTGTGAGCTTACCTGGCTGGTCTCCACAGGTGTGGGTATGAAGGAAGCCTGGGAGGTGAACTGGGTGGTGCCCAGCAGATCTCTGACTCCGTTCACATCTCTTTTGTACTCTTTGACCGGCTCCACCTTCATCTTCTCTTTGGGTAGCAGAGCTTCATAGCATGGAGCATAGCTAGATGGAGGCAGGAACTTAAAGTCGCCATGTCGTCCACCCATCAGGAAACGGACCCTGATGAGACACAGAATGTTGGTCTTCTTCTTTGATTATATGATAAGTCCACTCACACGCCAAAAGTGAAAGGAAAAGTCATGTGCAGCAAAGGCTGTTCAAATATCTATTATCTTATTATCTTATTATCAGTTTTACTCACTGGCAAAGAAACTAACATGCTGATAAATAAAGCATAACAACATTTTTCCCCTCTTAATCCATCTCATCTCGTCCATACTAGTTCAGCTCTAACAGGAACAAGTTGAGCTCTGAGAGTGAGAAAAACGTCTTAGTCCATCACAGTAAAAGCTCCCCAGAGACTGCCCAAAATAGCTTGGAGTAGTAGGGGTGACGCAAGCAACCTTTTCTGACTGCAGCCCTCAATTATTGAGCAATCAAGTTGTGTGACTGTCATTTTCTGGCACATTTAAATCTGCATAGAGGTTCACCTGTTCACTGGGTCAGTTTCATGTACTGCTGGAGGTGTGTGATCCATTCAGCGGTTTTTAGTTTAGAAGATAAACGGTGGTTAGCGGCGTTTTGTGAGTACTTCAAGTTTTGCCATGAAATGCAAGTAATAATAATCATACAGAGTACAGGGCTGAAAATGAGAGCCAGCAGCAGGTTAGGGTGACTTGTGGTTGCAAATGAAAGTCCAAAAGGAATTGGAGTTATCAAAACCAGTGGATCAGCCATGTGTGTCCATCTTTTTGTATAACTATTGCAAGTTGCGAATATGTTTTCAGTATTTTCATTTAAAAATGTTCACATTCACTTAAAATAACAGGCAGCTTAAACAGCCTAGTGTTAAGAAAACATTAAAAATTCATACAATAGTAATTTGTCAGTGGTGGGAATTACTACGAGTATGCAGCTGTGCTCTAAACTGACTGGGAGAAAATAAAGGGGTTTTATGTCTTCAAGAGTCTTCTTAGCCATTTGTCTTCTTGGACAAGGCTCTCAAGTCTCATTTTGGGCAGCAGTGGTCATGTTTGAGAGGGAAAGAAAAAAAATGAGGAAAGTTGGATATTTCAGGGGAAGTTTAAATATTTTATTTCTCATTTTCAAACCTGTCCATAGTTTCATTGTTTTGTCTGAACCATAAATTGTCATTTTGCTCAGCTTCGATCCTCAAGGGCAACAATCCTGCAGGTTTTCCATGTCTCCCTACTCCAACACACCTACCTCAAACTAATCAGTCATTGTGTAGAACTTTATTGGCTGTTGGATCCATTTAATGGAAGCCAGATGTGTCAGATCAGAGATACATAAAAAAAACTGCAGGACAGCGGCCCTTGAGGACCGACTTTGGGCTCCCCTGATTTAGGGGCTCCACTAATGGTGCTGGAAATGTACACCAGATGAAGACCATGTGGCTTTATTTGTTAAAATTTGCAGATAGTTTATAGTAGCCTACATATACTGGTTAATTTCTGCTTAAATAGGTGTTAAATTTATTCTTTTAACAATCTCACTACATCCCAAGCTTCCATTATTCTGTGCTTTATGAGAAAGGTTTAGAAAGTGCAAGTACATAATATTAAATCACTCTGCACAACACATCACAGTTAGATCCACTGCATATATGGTGTTGTATTAGAAATCTTATCAAAGGTTTGCAAATGGGTGAGTTTCCATAAATGAATAATTTGTTACATCAACAGGGAACACAAACAACTAAAACCAAGTGATCCTAAAAAAAAAAAAGGATATCATTTATTCTCTTCGTTTCTGCTTCCCAGATCCATGCAGATAAATAAAAGTAACAGTCAAAAGCATTTTTGGAAAAATAAAAAATGAAAATGTTGCTTTAATCACACAAAACTTCCCCTTGTTCATCATGGGGAGCAGTTTTACTTATTCATGAATACATTTTTAACAGTAAATGACTAATTTATTTACTGATAACTGACATAACCAAGTAAAGCCCTGCCCGTCTCCCTGCATCTCAGAGTGAAATGTGTTGATACGAAACCCTGCTGTGGATTTTAAGAGCAACGTCAATCATGGAATCCTGAAAAAACAGCTGAAGCTTGAAATTCAATTTTAAAGGCTTGTCGATCACACAAACTGCGGTCACCATGACAACAGGGGGAAAATAAAGGCAGCCGGTTTCTTTTATATTAGTAAAGAACTTGAATATTTATACACTGAACAGAATAATAGAACAGTTTACACATATTTCATGTTTACTGGTGGATTTGGAAATATTTGCAAATGAACTCATTTCAGCTGTTTTGCTTTTAAGTGTAAATTTTTTTTATTTATGTTGTATAAATTCTCTGGGCTAAAAATGGAGACTCAAGGATTTAATCTGGTATTTAAGTATTTCCATCTTGTTAAAGGGAAGAGTGAGTACGAGTAAAAAAAAAAAAGCTGTTTTAAACAAGTGAAACTAGCTCTTTCTCAGGCTTAATGCATATCATTAACTAAGTCAGCTATAAAAAGGCAGCATTCATCATGAGGTGCAAATCACTAAAAGTAACAAGGAAATATCTTAAAAAGCCAGATCAGTTCTTAATCAGCACATTTTGGACAGATGAGTCTGAGTGCAATCTGTAACAGAATGACTGGGGCACGATTAGTATGGAGAAAGCTTGGAGGGGCGCAAACATAAAAGTTTATCTGTAAAACATACTCAGCCAAAGTGATGGCGGAGATTTCTAGGCTGTTTGTGGTCACCAGAAATTAGGTTTTAGAAGACAGAAGTTTACATTTCTGATGAGAATGATGATGATGAATATACAGTCTACTCATTCAACCACGTACAACAAAGTTTATAAAATGGCCTTTTTAGTACATATGGATAATGAACTAAACATGTTAAACATGAATTACTAAAAATTTTCTGGAAGAAATTACCCAACAGATTACAGGTCAGTAACTAAGAGTTTTTGCCAATGTAATTCCTTATCTCTCTTTTCACAAACCAGAGAAAGTTACTCATTCTTTTACCACCTCAGGATTGGACCACTGCAACTGATTTGTTGGATCGATCATGTCTACGCTGGTTACAGGTAGCTCCAAACGCTGGTAGAAAAAAGCATGAACACATAACACCAATTTTGTCCACTTTGCAACGACTCCCTGTCCGGTTCTGGATTGATTTCAAGACTTTACTTCTTACTTTTAAAGTTTTAAATGGCTTAAAGTACTTATCAGTTCTGGTTCACCTTCATATTCCTAGCAGAGCTCTGCTGTCATCCAGTAAGTTGCCCTTAGTGGTTCCCAGATCCAGACTGAAATACAACTGAGATCAAGTGTTTGTTGTTTCTGCTGCTAATCTGTGGAACAACCGTCCCCCACCAGATACGTATCACACAGTCCAACCAAAGACACGCCTCTTATCCTTGTAGTTCAACTCAAGCTGAGAAAGACGTTTATTTGCTGTATTTACATTTGAAGTTTATGTTATCCCCCTCCAGTTGTATGGTTCTGGTTCTATGTTCCTGTGTTTTTATGTTTTTACTCATATTTTTGTATGCTTTTTTTAAAAAGTTCTATATAAGTAAAATAAATAAACCTGAACATATAATTATTAGTTACAAAATTACAAAATAACACCATGAGATCATAAACTAAACTTCCTAGAATTTCTCACAACAAGAAAAGGTGGCTGTTTAGGTATCTAGTTAAAAGAGAGCGTGACATCTGCAGATGTAAAAGGGAACAATAAAGGCAATGGTCAAGAAAGGAAGCAATGGAAAGGAGCTTTAAGTATGACTAAGGAGCAACCAGTGGCTAGTCACAGTAAGACTAGTTTTTATTTTAAGAAGAGGAAGATACAAGTAAAAGAGGAAGAATCCTCCATTTTTCATTTGTAAACATTTATATGGTAATTACAAAGTTTTCTTTTATTCTTTTCTATCTATAACAACAGTATTATATATCAGCATAAATGAGGATATTCTCATATTTGAATAAGCAAAAGACAAGACTATATCTTAAGCCCACATCCACATACAACTGTAACTCAAATATGCTTCAGTAAAATGAGCATTTTTGTACCAAACAAACCCAGTGTGGGAATACGGGCACACCAGATTCCAGGTCGACCACCTGGAGTCTGAGAATGCATATCCATGGAACCCATGTCAGAGAATCAGATCAGCTCAGTAAACACACAGGAGAATGCAATCAACACTCACCTGACACCTGCAGAGAAGCTGACGACGGGGAAGAACAGTCCATCCGTGTTGAAATTTTCAAACATGCCCTGAACTGGCTGTCCGTTGATCCTGAAAGAGATGCTGGGTGCTCCCAAGTCCAAACAACAGCTCACCACGTCCTCCGAGGTCAAGATGTGCTGGTTCACAGAGGCAACTGCCCGTGGGATACGACCTGTTCAGGACACACATGCCGTGATATGTGAATATCACCTGGCACGAATCACATTTCTCAAACACACACAGGATGGAACACATTTGTACACAGCTACACACTCTGGGCAAGGAGACCATCCTTGCAGGACACTGCTTCTGTCTAGACACAAGCTGGCCTTAGCCCAGGGTTAGATTAGATGTGTCTCAGTTGCACACAGTCCCAGAATGAAATCCCTCTATCCCACTCACCTGACCAGAGGTGCAGTCCATCAAAACCATACGAGTAGAGATCATCCCCGACTCCATTGCCTCCCCATCCCTCACCTCCTCCGGGGTAGGGTGCATAACCTTTGGTGTTAGCCCACCCTACTCTCAGATGGGAGGGCTCACTGGTCACAAAGTGGTCAACATGGTCGATCATCAGCTCGTAGTACCACTTCTTATACTGAGCTGAGCCCTCACTCACCCCCAGGAAGATGTTTGGTCTCATGCTGGCAACGAAATGAAAAGCAAACTCATAACGTGTCCCCCTGAGCAATTCGAGTTTTCTAACATATTCAGTTGTTTTATTTCTCACGAAGAAACAAATGCTAAACTGCAGCGTTAAGGACGAGATCATTTGTATCCGGTGCCTTTGGTTGAATGGTTCCAAAAGATGGTTGGCAAAGACATAAACGAGAAATAACGTCACCCCTGCAGAAATTCTTCTTGTGGTTGGAAATGGTAACAGTGGAAAGGAAAAATGTGGGTGCATGAGTATAGGCTGAGCTGCAGCATGTCACAGCCTGAATGCCACATGAAGCCTGAACATTTATGCCCAATGTTCCAGTTTGACTAACTTTGTGTTGCTGGTTGAGAAAAAGTGCTTGTACAATTACACACGATGTAATGGTTGTGGTGTAAATAGCTGTGAGTCTGATCCACATCGGAACACAATGTTTACAGAGCACATATTTAAGCCATTATTAGTTTAAAATGGGTTGAGTCAAACTGCAAACTCTTATTAATAATAATGTTGAAAGTGGCATGGTGGGTGGATGAGTTCTGTCACCTCTGGACATCGTTGACCAGCTGAGTTTGTAAAAGCAGATCTCTTTTAGGAAGCAAGTGGTCACAGATGAGGTTCTGATTGGTTCGTACAGCCACACCGTTACACACACACAGTGAGCATAGCACATCCAGAATCTGGAAAAGAAGGTAGAGATGGCACGGAGGATGAGACAAAAAAAAAAAAAAAACAACACGGCAGTTCTCCAACAGATGATTACACATTTACTTCATTTTCCTTGTTAAACTCTGAATATGAAATCATATCTTCCAAGAAATGACGAATTATCTGTGTCCCTAATAACTGTCTAGGTTGCTGCTCTGGGGACAGCCTCTTTTTATACAACCACTGCGTAATTACCTGTGATGCTTACAGGAGGTAAAAACATGTCCAATAATATCCCTTTGATGTTCGCTTAACAAAGCCATCGAATTAAATGGGCTGGGAAGCTCAGCCAAGGGTGGCAGGCTGCTTTATCACTGACCTTTTCCTTCTGCTTTTATAGCAAAATGATACATTCAGGCTGATTTATGACCCAACTGTCCCCTCCTAATCTAATTTCCCCTGTAAACAGATTGATTCCTGACAGGACGTGTCACTATTTGTTGCCAAGATTCAGATCAGGGAATCATTACTTTGTTTTTATATGTGCTTAATATGCAACCAGTGCCAGTAGTTTGTTTGGTGAGCAGATAGGCTGGTCTATACAAATGAGACTTAAAAAACACCTACAAATGTCAACGCATTTAACTTAATTGACCTAATTAATGTGGTTTGAAAAGAAAGCCATGGTGTAAAATTACAATTGAACATTTCACAGGGGGTCAGATTGCTTCTTGCCATGTAGCCCATGGAGACTGCAGGGAGTTCATGACAATGAAACAAGTTCCCTAGTTCATTGTGTTTATTGTTATCCACTGTAAGCAGAATGAATTTAACTGCAGCGCACAGATGCATCCACAATTTAAAACAGATCTTCTCTTTTAAACTTCATACAACAAAGCAGATCTCTGTTGACCCAAACCAGAAAAACTAAACTGCGTAGGTCTCAATTCTCCAGCTAAAAGCTGTTCAGCATTTCATGCACTTTTTTTTTAATCTTTAGTTGGATAGATCCAGGGCAGAATTTTGACATCTTTTCACCTTTGTTGTTTATTAAAAATATTCCTGAAGGTTTAAAATAAAACACGAACACATTAAAATTCTCCTGAGTGACTCTCCAACCACCGCCCTTCTTTTCAACCATCATTTCTATTCACTTCATGCAGAAAACAGCTTCATTACTTCAAAACGCAAAGGGGGACTAAATGTGGAGATCTTTGTGGAGACAAAAGATCTCGCTATTATTTTATAAGTTGACCTAAAAACTTTTTTTCACATTTATTCAGAAAAAAGACATTAAATACATCTCCAAACATGTCAGTATGCATTTAATACATTTCATTTTATAATATTATACATATATGTATATATCTCTCATATATATATATATATATATATATATATATATATATATATATATATATATATATATATATATATATATATATATACATATATATACATATATATAGATTAAACTCAAGCCCAGAAGAATATTTCATATCACAACTGTACCCTGCATTAACATTTGACCACAGCCCTGCTACTTAATGCTCACCTTGTGGTTGCGTCCATGCTTGTATAGCAGCGATATGATGGACTTAATGTGTCCTCTCTGGATGATATTGAGCGCCTCAGGGCTCTCAATTAGAATGCAGTGCAGAACTTCCAGGATGCCTGCATGACCACAAAAATCCATCAATTAGTTAACACACGCACAAGAGAAAGGCACAGCAGAGGACACCTGTCAGAGAAACCTCCAGTCCGCATGGATCAACAGACAACGCAGAGTGCTTCCCAACTATAAATATAAAAGATAAAAGGAAGCACCACACAGGCACCTACCGATTGCTATCAAAAGAAATTAATTTGCAATATCTCACAGCTGTTATCTAAAAATTCATGTACCTGAGGAGGATTCCAGTCTCTCCAGTTTGCTCACCAACCAGTCTAAGTTGTTGGAGAACTGGGTGCAGTTGTTGCGGTTCCCTCGGATTAACGCTGCTGCAAGGCACAAAATAAAACGCATGAGCAGAAGAGATTTGATGGATCCATATCAGCACAAAGCCTAACATGATGTCTTACATAACAGAGAAACAATGTCATCCAAAGGTGGACAACGCACGTCCATGCCAAAGCCAGGTCACTGAGAGGACCTGCTTTGACACTATTATACATATTAAATTTCAAAGGGTGCTGAAGACGATAAGAGAGAGAAGGACAAGGAGAAGACATAAGAACAGCGAGCAAACACGCTCAGATAATGTTTGTCCTCGCAAAAAAGAAAAAAGGCAGGGTCATCCAATAGAGACGGGGGAGAAGAAAGGAGTGAGGCATCCCAAATCTACTTAACGCTGCACCAGGTGTGTGGAGGAGGGAACAGGGGAGCGCAGACGTGGCTGGAACACTAAATTGAGCAGCGAGGTGAAATCAGCGTAAACATAAGCGTGAAGGGCATTCTTGAAGACTAGAGGGGCTTCTGTTTGGCAAGACTTTATCTCCCACTTTATCTCTTCACAAACAGGGTACACACACATGCTTCCTTGCATATATGCAAAAAGCAAAACACTTTTAGGGTTTTACACGTCTCATCCTGAAGCTGCCTTAAAATTAGGTCAATGCAACCTCAAATAAACAACAGACAAGACAAACAAGGACTTTTTCATTTAACATGAAGCCTGGAGAATCAGAGATGCCGCTCTTTAGTTTTTTTGCCACTTAGAAAAACCAAGTCTGCTCTCAATTTCCTGCCAAAACATCTTTTATGTGACAGCTGATGAAAAGATGCCCATGACAAACATTGTGCTCAACAGATAGAGGACAGCAGGATTAGCCGACAGAAAGGGGCAGCGAAAAAAAAAGAAAACATATTTCTCCCTGCCAGATCATTTCAGTGAGACATGTTTGTGTCTGACGTAGCATACGGTTGCAGTGGAAAAGGTTAAAGGGATGTGTGGACAGGAGGGATGATGACACTGGGCTGTAAAAGCAAAAAGGGAATGGCAGGAACAAGCAAACAAAGCAGATAGTAGCACAGACAGTGATGAAAATTGGCATTTAATTACAATGTGGCATAGGGTATGCCCCAATATTGTGTGTCTGTGTGTGTGTGTGTGTGTGTGTGTGTGTGTGTGTGTGTGTGTGTGTGTGTGTGTGTGTGTGTGTGTGTGTGTGTGTGTGTGTGTGTGTGTATGCATGGGGTTGAAGTTGACCGCTGCTGTTGGGATGATAGCACTTGCTGCTACTCTATGAGCAAATGTATCTTTATGGTAAAGAATTTCTCATACATATGCGTGCGTATGTGCGTGGGTGTGTGTGCAGCATCAGTTGGATTTGGCAGCTTATTACCCAGCAGCTCATAGAGCAAGTTGAGAATGTCCTTCCATGCTGCACCTGCCTCTGACCCGGCACACTCCCCGAAGTGGGCTGCGCTGTTGTAGACGTTCAGACGGTCGATACAGTTGGACACAAGAGCCAGCATTCCCTAAAACAGCCACAGTGATCCATTACATTAACATAATTCTACAGTACAAAGAATAAAAATAGGTTTTAGAGACTCATCTTTATTTACATTCATGTTTTATGACCTAAATACATCATGTGAATGCTTTTTTTAGGTTATACCTGCAAGTTGAACAATTAGTTATTAACTATTTATATCATGGTAGAAAATTCAACAGCCATCTTCCTTTTCGCAGGTAAAATGGACAAACAGGAAAAATGGTTTAATTGAAGCTGAAAATTTTGAAGCATATGAAATTCCCTTCAGGCAAATGCAACACTTCAAACACTTCAGCTTAACTATTGATGCGTGAGCAACGTGCATTCAAATGTTTTGGGGGTTTTTTCTGCAAACAAGGTTTCTAAAAGTGTATGGAGGAAGATGAGACGTAAATTAGGTGATAAAGACTTGAGAAATACTAAACATGAGGTAACCGTGGTGCCACTTTTTCTTCTGGTGTCAACTATTTCACAGCAGTACCATCTAAAAGTACAAGTGCCCAAAGATGTGGATAGATCAGGCTGAAAGACGTCCAGCACGCGTGAATATGATTCAAAGGTTCAAGTGTCAAATTGGACCAAGAAAAAAAAAACATACAACATAGAAGACATAGAATTGGAGTAGATGGAGCAAACAGACGGTCTGTATCACTGCTGTGTCACTAATTGGCAGCACTTCAGGCAGCAGGGGAAGGGTACTGGTGTGGCTGCTGTTATTAGGGATGAAAAAGTTGAACCTTTTCAGGATGAAGACAGAAATTAACTCTGAAACTTGCCACTAATTTCCATACACTTAAAATATGAAGATACAAAGTTCAACCAGATTATAAACTTTAAGTATGTATCTAGAACCCTTTTTGAATTTCAGGTGACTAAATAACAACATGAACCCCGTCCTCTCCTGACACAAATCCCACTGGAAATCCGTTTGTCCATCTCTAATATTAGATTTACAGTGACGCATCTCTCTGATTCGTGGTTGGGAAGATGTGGTTGCTGTTCAAGCAAAAGTCAGTGATGAAAAGATAAAGACACTATGAATTCAGCACACTTTTAATTAATATAAAAGATAAGATAGATTAATGACAAGCTCTCATTAGTATCAATAAAATCTGCATCCTGCTGTTAATTAGCTGTCCATCCAAGACGCACTTCTTCCCTGTACAGTGTCATAGTGATTTATTCAGCAAAACAACATCTTCTGTTATCAGATATGCAAAATGGATGGTATAGAAAGACTAAAGGGAAACTACAGGTGATTTATGATGCCAGCAAAAAAATCACGAGTCAGCCGTGTATGGTAACAAATTGACCTTCTGAATAATTTTTATTTTAATAGAGACGTAATATGAAGCTGTATGTTGAAAAATGTATGTATGTATGTACAGTGCATTTTACTGATTTATAGTCATGTAAGATCTCAAAAATATTTGGTGACATCAGAGTTGTTTTAGCCCGAATGAGTGAAGGAATTAACATTACAGGGCCCCTCCGTATGGCAGCAGACATATAATAATTGATGAAAGCAATTTAGACCCTAAAGGCTTAGCAGGAAGCTTTAGTGCACTCATGCCCCCCCTCAGGGAAAACTTATAACACCAAAACTGCTGACACTTTCATATGCAGCACCACCAAAATACTGGGAGGCAATGAAACACACCACAAAGGATCAATTGCTTTTGCTTCTCACGCCTTTCCACCGCTGCTCTGCTGTGAGCTCAATCACACATGTGGTCATGACTGAAATTGCCTCAGTCGCAGTTTTTCACTTGGGGTTTGGAATATTTTGCAGCGCTGAGGATATTTTAAAAGCTCCTCGTTTTGCTGAACGTTGTGTGATGGTAACACTCACTTCCTGCTTGAAGAGGTTCTGCCTGTTCTTGAGGGAGCGCAGTTTGATCTGCCTCTCTTCGTGCTCCAGCTCAGCATCGGGGAGCTGGAAATAGGTGATGAGGTCATTGAGGGTTTGGAGCACCTCCTCGACAGGCAGGGCGACCAGTGCTCTGTTTTTAACACTCAGACAGTCAAGGTCTCTGTGATGGGAAGACAAAGAATATTATACATCTTTAAGACACTTCCGATTGAGACTTGACATCTGGGAAAGATTTAAAATAAACATTGAAAGAAAGCCTCTCGTCGGGAGGCTGCGCAGACTTTGAGGGGATGTGAAGTGATGACTAACACAACGTTTAGCCCACAAGTTCATTCATGCTGAAACACTGATTTCCGCTGGCCTGCTAAAAATAGCTCCCGACGTATGCGTGGGAAGGGTGGGGGGGTGGGGGGGGGTGTATGTGTCACAGCCGCAGGGGAGGCTGACAGCCTCTCACATGTTACCACCACGAGTGCCCCTGAGCCTGACCCAGGAGATAACCGGGTCCTTTGATAACAAATAAAGGTAGCATCCTCTTAAGCACACTGTGGCTCCTTTTTTCACAGCTGGCCGTGCGTAACCGTGACGATGCTGCAGCGGTTGCCATTTGGAAACGCATGACCGGTTCACTGAGTGAGCTGTCTGAGTATTTTGGCATCCCACTCAGTCAGAGGCCCACAGCACAAATCTCCACAGGTTACCTTCACAATTCGCAACTGTTTGGCCAGTATCAGAGTCTGGGTGCTTTGGGATGTCAACTTTTAGTCCTCGGCTATATAATCAGCGTTATGCGGCAGCATCACAGACTTGCTTTTGTCACCATCATCTGTGAATACTGATATTAACTTGAACAAATGATGAGTCATTGTGCAAATGACCCCGGTTCAAGACAAATGTGGACGGTAATTTGATTTGATTTGGTAATTTGTGCTATCACATCGGTGTGCAGAGGTAAGTAACACTGAGAGTCCTATACCTGATGAATCGATTAAAGAGTAGCGTGGTGTTGCGGATGATTCGCGCAGCACGGGACTCTTCATGTTGACAGCGCTGGAGGGTCAACCCATCGTCCATGTGACCCTCAGAATGTAGGCATGCCTTCAGAGGGACAGGCAGAGGATAAGACGTTCAGTCAGATGGAATACAGGAGGCAAGGAAGGGACAAGTAAAGGAAGTATTTAATGGAGACTATCTTGTCACTGAGACACAAACACAGGTGCTAACTCTACAGGCTATCTGGCTGTATTTATGTGGAGATCCCGTTGTCAAGCACATTACTGTGTGTACGTCTACTTCACTTCTGCTACAGCGGGCAAGGGACACAGCTTTCATTTAGTTGCGGCTGGGATACAAACCGATAAACAATTTTTCTGATCCAATCAACTCATTATCCTTGAAATAATTATCTGCTCTGCGGAATCTTACTTATTTATTCATTTTGTTTGTTTGCGTATGTGCTGTGCATCCAAAGATAATTAGCACTCGCGTGTGTCGCCACTCACTCTTCTCTTGAGGGGACCGAGACGAGCAGATTTGACATCAGGAGCCTGGTAGGAGAGCCACAGACCTGTGGCCACGTGTATGATGAAGCAGAGCGAGTCCCCGTACTTAATCTCCGCCACCCCCATGCCCTCAATGTCCCGCTTGGGGCTCTGCTCCAGCTTCTCCTGCACAGGGAGGAAAAAAGAAGGAAGAAAGCTGTCATATGAAAACCATGATACAAACAAGCAGAAACAGCATGCAAATTTATTCTTAATCAAACCACCAACCAAATGTCAGCAGCATCTGCTGTTTATGGCTCCACCCAGCGCTGTGAGAGGATTGTGTTTGTCCTGTTACCAGACTCCACCGTGGCCACAAAGAATCCAGTGATAAATGACTTCAATTATATTGTAATATGCAAGTTTTAAATCCACTTTTTAAGGATCACTAATTGGATCGCAATCAGTGGTCATAGCTAGAAATGTCATTACGCCAAGTACAGCTAAACGGCTGGTTCAGTTGCAGTTGGCAAATTCAATCCAATTAACCTCTGTAGCGTAGTTCTCAATGCACCAATAAGTCTTGTCATTTTCATTGTCCTTGATAGAAATGGTGATTTTCCAGTCAAATGATTGTGGGTGGTTCTTTTGCGAAGGTTAAGAGGTGATCTTTTGGATTTAACGAGGAAGCCTCTGGCTGATCCTACGCAATGCTGGTCACCTTGAGGAACAGCAGGGACTCGAGTGCGTGCATCTTGATGTGTGTGTTTGTGTCTTTCTGCGGTGCCCTTACTTTTGAAGCTCTGAAGCAGAAGGCTGTGGCGACGGTGTCAGACCTCTCCCGGTCCTGCAGCACCAGCCCCCTGTCCTCAGTCAGAGCCAGGTAGTGACCGGTGGTCAAGTGTCGTAGACGGAAAGCCTGGCCCCAGCGGATGTGGCTTCCGCTCCAGCTGTCGAGTTAAAACACTGACACATTAAAATTAGGCACACGATCAAGCAATCACAGAGAGAAAGAAAAATGTATTTTACAAGCATTCTGCTAATTAGTTGATCTAAACATCACTGCCAGCAGTTAATTAACCAACGCGGTTGGGCCTGAAACAAACAAAGCAATAGCTTAAAACATGTCTCTAAATGTGTGCTTTGTTTCTGTTTAGGAAGTTCAAAGCAGAGCAGATGTTTTAAAACATCATATGTAAAGCAGGCAGGGCCGGAGATGTGAGGGACAGAAGGAAATAAGACAGCTTTAAGATAAACTATACAAAGCCACAGGCAGAAAAAGGGAGGACTGGACAAACTGGTATAAAGAAAAAAATAGAAACTGTGGGATGGAAAGATGGGAGAGTGGTGGAAATATGAAAAAAAAAAGGATGGAAAGAGGGGGAGACACACAGGAAGGAAGAGCCCACCTGATTCGGAGTGGCTCCAGCCTCCACAAGGACCTTGCCTTGGCACCTGCTTTACCCGTCTCATAGTTGACTATCCTGGGGAGTCCGGAGAAGCAATGAGTGGGTGGTCCGTCTGTGCAGCCGTCTAGCTGGCACGTACACTGTCAAGGTCATTCATCCTAGCTCTGGAGAATACCACCTCTACACTGCAGCTCTCATTTGTCACACCGATACACACTGACAGGATGTTTGAGTGAAACACACAAACGCACGCTAACGCATGGGCTGCATTCACTCTGCCGACTACAACATCGCATCATTCAAACAGAGACGTGTGTGCCCTGATAACCCACAGCTACACTGTCTATCAGAGATATGGGTGACTGGGTCCGAAGATAAAAGAAAACCCTCATCACCCCGAGGTGACAGCTCCGTAGTGCTTTGATCTGCCCCAGAAAAATGTAAGAATTCTGACAAAGAAAAAAGCTCCTTCTGCTTATTTTCAAGGACAACACAAGGGGACAGCCAAAGCGAAAATTATTATCTAATCCCGCCCCCGTGTTTGCCATGCTCTGATCTAAAAATAGACCCAGTGTGTGTGCATGTGTGTCCAAGAGCAAGCAGCACATCGCCTGGCACCTGGCTGATGTGAATGGGCTGTGCCCACTGTTTTGACCCACTTCAAGCCCTGTGTGCCATTTTTATTCGGCCTAACCTATCTGTGGTGACACCCTGTAGCTATACAGTGGCTAAAAATAACGCCAGCATCCATTTTTGCTCCCTGGAGAGCCAAGTGTTACACTCGTGAAGGGTGAGAGAAGCAAAGGCAACAGTTAACTTGCAGCTCTTACATGTGTTTCACCATCATTTTAGTTCCAACCACGACACACACACACACACACACACACACACACACACTAACTCTGTTAGTATTCAAGAATGTGACTGCACTGTGTTTTGCACCTCTGTTGCTCTTCACTCTGGTCTGATCCCGGGATGGTGACCACCTCATCGTGACCGTGGAACAAGCGCATCACATGACCGCCCAATAGGTAGCCTGTTGGAGGAGGGAGACGGTTAGGTTTAAGTGTAATGACTTACTGTGAGTTTTTCCTGTTTTATTGCTACTTCTGCAGACGTTTCACCTGCTAATTCAGATGCTTGTTGGAAAGATAGACTTTAGACATCCCATATGTGTGCTATAAATTCAGGTTTGGCAAACTTTGATTATTCCGACATGGCAAGATTATTTTTCCATTTAAAAGCGAGTATTACTTTGCTTAAAGAGAGTTTTTTTTTTTAGGTGTTCATATTAACTACTTGGTGAGCTTCAATGTATTTCCACTCGTACACTGATTAAGGATTCAGTTGCTGGATGAATTCTACCTTCTTCTACGTTGCTGCCAGAGCAGATGGGATGGACGTTCCACAGAGTCTGCATGAAGGACGCATCCACCTGGATGTTGCCATTGGAGATGGATAGGTGCTGCAGAAAAGACCGCAGGAGACGCTCACTTATTTTTGCACAATGATGCAACAGACAGTACAATGACTGAGATATCAAATCTTGTTAGTGAGTAAAAAAAAATGAGAAAGTAAAGCAAATCTTCAAATGAATAATCAGATTTCTACGGTATAAAAGGAATTAGCACCATGAACATTGCACGGTAAATGGATTAAATAAATCTGACATGGTCATCTTGGGAAGTGATGACGACATGAGTTCAGATGGAGTTTAACCCCCCCCCCGTGTAATGGGGTTTAAAGGAATAAATGTGTATGTACACTCGCATTTTCAGCAGAATGTTTCATCCAAAACACAAATTTTGTTGCAGCTGTGTCCTGATCATCCCTTTTCCCTGGAGTCTTAATGCAGCCCTTAGGTGCTACATGTCCCAACTCACCACAGTGTGGATAACAGCTGGGTCAAACTAACAGATTGACAAAGGTAACTGTAAGGTGATGGAGGTCAGCATCTATGCACTCAGCATGGTGTGTGTGCATGTGTGGCTAATGTGATCTACTTTGTGCATCACAGAAAATATGTTGTAAAGATGAAGGCTGGTTTAATGCTATAAGAAACATCTGGCTGAGAGACTAAAAACTGCACTACATACATAATTATTATCAATAAGAGGGGATGTGATGAGGAGGAAAAAGTCGAAAGAAAACACAAACCTCCAAACCAGACATTTCTAGTGCTGATCTGGTGCTTTATGTTCATTTCAACAGGCATGCAGTCATGAAGCAAAAGAAAGTTGTTTCCTTTTGCTGCTAGAGAGGTCACAAGGAGACTGCAGTATAAGGATTGGGTTTTTTCTCAGAAATGTGGTCACATCACAGAAAACAGAGTATCTCCTTTTAATACCTCCATATTATGCATAAACACGCACACACACACAGGATCAAAAAGGCAAACAGTGAACTTACGAGGTATCGCTCAGAGGACACACTGACAAGGATGAGGTCATCACCGATGCGTACTTTCTCTCCTTCTGATCTCTGTTTGGAGGCAGGGTGGATGGTCCACCAACAGGCCTCACCTACAGTTATAAACACACAGATAAATTTAAGCAGGTTGACCCCATGTATAACTAATTCTGCCAGGTTTATCACAGTTTGTTACAGTTAAGCTGAGCAGCCATGTCGCGCCTTTTCAGAGAAAACACGAAGAGGTGATGCAGCAGTGTAAAGCATGAAAAAATAATGCATGCTGGTAACATTGAATCATGTTCATTTGCAACAAATGAGTGCAAAATTATATTAGAAACCAGAGAACAAGCTTTCTACGTGCTTTTTAAACAAACCACAATATGTTCAGATGTAATGTATTATTAGTAACAGCACAGCTAGATTACAGTCAGCAGAAATGAGGACTTGAGTTCATGCGGCTGCATTGTAGTAACAATCTTGAGCTATTGTGAGGATCTTCTACATTACTGAATGATGCAGAATGAATGATGATAGCAAAAAAAAAAGTGGGTTCAAGTATCAAGATGCAACAACAAGACTATCAAATATGTTGCCCAGATATAATCAGTACTGACAACAGAGGCTCATTGTGTGTCTGCAGTGCGTCACGGAGACTATTAACTGAGATTCTGAAAAGAAATGCAGTGAAATTCAGTCATGAGCAAATGAGGTGCAAAGAGAAAAGATAAAGAGACGGTAAAAGTGAAAGAACTAAACAGAAAGAACAGCAAGAGCAAAAACTTAAAGGAAATGATAAAGGGGGATGAAAGGAAACTGTTCTAGTTTTTTTTTTACCTGTCGAATCCTCCTGCAGGCCGACATCAAAGGAAAGCTTATCTGTTTGTGACCTTGATGTCTTCAGGCAGGCCAGGTACTGTGGTCAGCACACACACATCAAGCCATAAGAGACAGAAGATGGCATGTTTCTGTCTTTTTTTTTATTTCTGTCTTTTGCAGGTGATAATTATGCATAAATCCTGCTGCAGTGATTTATATGGTTTTTTTTTTCCTCTTTTATGGTGGTTGTGTGTGATCCCTCACCATGGAGCTGAAAGAATGCCGCAGAAGGATGGCGTGTCCATAGAGCAGAGTCTTGTGCCCGCCGCTATGCGCTGCCTGTAGAGATAATTTGCACACACAAACATGTCAGCGCAGGATCCTCACAAAAAAACAGCCTCAACAGTCCACCTTCAATCTCCACCCGACCTCTGACACTGAGCGGTTGACTTCAGCGAAGACCTCCTCACTGATGATGGTGACCTCAAGCAGGGAGCACATATCTCCTTGGGGAGGAGTTTCCCCCCCCCCAATGATCACATGCAATTGGACTCGCCACAAGAAGATGGTGTTATTGGATCCTGTATCCGTGAGCAAACTGGATACGGGGTCATCTTTCCCAACTACAGGAATGTGGGAAGGATGCACTACTACTGTCAGTCTTTCGCAAGGAATGACCGCCTTTATTTCTGGGGTTGGGTTAAGATGCAGGAGGGGGACAAATTGTATCTCTACTGGGAGAGATGCAAATGGGGTAAAGAGGCACTTCAGTTGGTTTCTTCGGCAAGCAACTCCTATGTTACTCACCTTCCTTATGAGCCTCTAGGAAGCATTAAGGTAAGAAACAGTGTCATTATTCAGAGAACCATTGTTCTCCCGAGCCCTTCTGCTTTGCTTTGATATTTGGTGAAAAGTCTTGAGGAAACGTATGATAAGTTTAGTAAAGGAATGAAGGGACACAAGTTGATTTGTTTTGGCATTTTACAAAGCAATGTCATCAATGTGACATCTAAAAATGACTTCTGAAACAATGCCAAAAAAAAAAAGCCACATTTAATGGAAAAATGCCAAATTAAATTCAAACTAATGTCTCAAAAGGACACTGACAACGTGTGCCAAATAAAGCATCTTGTTTTTCTTGTAAACTTTTGAAAATTACAGTCATCCAACATCAGAGAGATCTGAGAAATATGGCTGTGCTAGGTACAGTCTTTCTTTTGTTTATACCCATTGTGTTGCTTTTTTCTGTTCCCCTCTTAATCTGCCTCGATTGGCTACTGGGACAATAGCCCGCCTGTGATTTGATGCAGTTGTGTGGTGCAGACTGCAGCACTGGCTTCAAGGCTTGGTCTCTGCTGCTGGCTACAGTTATATGCTGGCTGAGGTACTGAGCTTAATGCGGCGAGGCACATCAAGCTGCAATCACCTCCAACCAATAAAACTAAGTCTTATGCTCACTTCCAGCACCGGGCAGAGCATTATCAGTAAGAAAACTAATCTTCTACAGGTGGGGAAAAACATTGCAGTAAAAATGCGGTACACTTCAGGCAAGTGAAATGAACTTAATTGCAACATCCTTGATTTGATAGGCCCAAAAGAAAAAGGGGTTTTTTTTGGATCAGAGAGGGATGCGACAAGGTATCAGGTTATGTGTTCCCTGTGTTGCACAGCTGTTGTCCACAACTGACACCCTCGCATCATTTTAGATGTATGACATTTAGCAAGATCCTGCCTCCTGGAGTGTGAGCCCTGCAGTAGTTTATGTGTGGCTGCAGTGTTTTGGTTTCTCTCAGTAAACATAACAGCAGAGGAACAGAAAGCAAATGAAGCTCAAGCAGTTCTGTCACTTAGAATGACTGACTGTATCAAAAGGGCATTTTTGACTGGTATCTCTTACCTAAAAAATTTAAAAAAAAAAAAAAAAAAATGAAGAGAAACAACACTTCAGCACTGCTGTATGCTGCATTAAGTAGGGTTTGGCATTTACACTTGTTTTGCTTTATATTTGCGGGTCTTGAGCATGTCTCACTGCTTTCCAGTTAAAACAGCATGAACTAGCCATTTGCTCCATCCAGTGCCTATTGATAAGCCCATCTGTTCAAAGACATATTGATTTCAGAGCCTTGGCCTGAGACACATTCAGCCTCCACTTCCTCTTTAGCAGCGCTTCCTTTGGTGACATTTCAGTGCAGGCGAAGAATGATGAATAGGTGGAAGACAATAAAAACCAGATTTATGTGAATGGAAAGAATGTGCTGAAGTATCACAGTGAAAATGTTTCACCCAAGCCACCTAAGGTCCAAAGGTCTCTAGAGGTATTTGCTACAACGTCACACATGGTGTGAAATGTCAGGAAATATGATTATGGCACTATTTATACACTGTAATATTAAAGCCAAGCTGCTCTTTGTGTAAATAAAAGCATAACTGTTCAGTACACAAAGGCTACTGTCCTGAAGGTTCTTACAAGCTTGTTAGTTGTTTCCCTGCCCCAACAGACTTGATTCAATTAAACGTATTTTGGTTATCTGCAGGATAACAAAAATAATAGCCTATTAATTTGATTTGGAGCAGGCAAACACCTAAAACCCTGGAGGATAGTGGTCCTTGAAGAGCAAAGTTTGAGATCTTGTAGTTCATTTCTGTTAAAATTACATTTATCACAGTTCACAGTTGTTGTTTTTATTTTTTTTTAATGTGGAAAGAGGATTTATCCATGAAATATTCAGATTTGTAAAACTGAAATCTGAATTTTGGATGTGGTCAAGTTCAAAGTTCTTGTTATCATTTTTTGCCTTTTGGCATTAATGATGTTTGTTTTGTTTTTTGTAGAAAGGATTGTGTACTTTCTATTCATGTAAATCAGAAAATACTGTCGACAAGCAGAAAAAAACTCACCTGAAATAAATCATTTTTTTAAAAAACAGTTTTTAATACAGTGCAATTAAATTGTTTGAATATGCAAATTATGCATCATTAATCCACAAGTTTGGATGTTGAGCCAAATAAATGCAGAAAATCATATTTCCAGTGTTTTTTTTCTCAGTTGTGTGAAAGAAGGGAATAAAACCACCTAAATCTCTTCATTTAAAACAGAAAGAAATCTGTATACTGTTTTTCCTGTGCTGCGTTGACCAGACAAGTATCGACTGCATATAGCTTAGTATCTTAGTTTAATTGTTTCGTCTTAGATTAGTCTTCTTAGGCTTAGATTAGTTAAGCTATTAGTAAATGATCATTTCTGCATAAATAAGCGCAAAAGAGGAGAATGAAACATTGAGACAGAAAAAAGTAATAAGTACTGGCATCGGTTTCCCTTTTAAAGTCTGTTACATTGTTGATTTCTGTCAGTTATTCAAGACCATAAAAAGAAGTTGTTAATAAACCTCCAAGTTTAAAATGTTCTTTAAGCTTTGCAAGAGCATTTCAAATGATTATCCTGAGCTTCCTTTTTCATCCTTTCCTTCCAGCCAGAGCTAACACAACCCACAAAAGAGTGGAACTAATGGTCTTGACGTTCATCATTCTGCTGCACAGACGGTCCCCTGTGGTCAAAAACCTCTGGCCCCGACACCTTCTTTTATCTCTCAATTTGAGCTGTAAAACGAAGAATTTAAGGATATTCTCAGAGTCATTAGACACGTGGCATTAATTGGTTCACAGGGAAAAGCTGGGATGAACCACGCTGGGAGCTTTATTTGACCACATCGTTTGTCATGATTTTATGTTTCGTTGCAGAAAATGTTTATGTCAGCGAAGCTATTTTCATCATCTCACTGCGACTCATATGGCCACTATGATTACAGGCAAATGCTGTGACAAATGAGAGCTTATCCTATGTGGTGGGCTGCACAAAATTAAATGATACTGCAATGAACATCCATCTCAATCCCCTGAGGACAAGACAAATGTTAATCGGATGCTAATCCAGCACTGAAGCTGCTCTAATTCTGCAGTGGCGAGTAAGTTGAGGCAGAAGTGATATTTCAGGAGAACATCACTGGGAAGTCCATACAAAACCCAATCATACACTCGCTACTCACACGGAGTCACACAAATAACCCATACAGTCATCAGCATTGGTTTAGGCGTGTGATAAATCATGAGTTCTGATGATTTGTGATGTAAAGACAAGTTTTTATTGGTGACCCGTAACAATGAGAAACCACCAGAGAGCAATGAGAAGAGAAGAGATGATGAAACTGTTTATTGTCACTTATCTAATGTCTTGCATGCATAAAGGATGAGGAAGAGGGGGGGGGGGGGGGGGGGGGGGGGGGCATGAGTTGTGGACATACCCATCGGTCCGGGCCTCGTGTCTATCATGCGAAAGATGAAGATTACACACAGAAAATAGAAGATAAAGATGGGAGAGTTACACATCAGTCACAGCAGTGCGGAGGAAAAGGAAGCATACTTGCAAGAAGACAGCTAATGAAGCGTCAGGAGCACAGGAATACAGTTATGAATGAGCACTAATTACTAACAAATGCAAACACAAGCTGTTGATTACATGTTCACATTTCCTCTTCGCGTTTTCTTTCTTGGGAGTTCTCAGGGAAAATCCAGAAATCCAAGAATGCTTTCAGCTGGATGTCTTAAATATGTGTCAGCAATAAAAACATCCAACTCGTTTGGCTAAACAGTGCAGCCTTGATGTTATTCATAGAGGGAGGAAAGTGCAAGCAGCAGTTGAGGAAAAGCTGCAGTCGTGTCAGGGCACCTCTTCATCCTCATTCATGTCCGCAGCGACTTGGACCTCCCTGCAATCCGGGCTTTTGTAATGGGTGTATTGTACCCATTAATCTCTTTGCAGTGACTGAACATGTTAAGTCAAGTTAGCTGCCTGTGTTATGACAGCCTATTTGGAGCATCATAAGAAGTGGGGCATACATCACATGACTTTGGGATGGTGTAAATGAGTTGGCAGTATGGATTTTCAGTGTGTGTTAGGATTCATGTTTTCCGTCACTCACCCCTTCACTGTTCTGTCCGCTCTTCGCCAACATCTCCTGCAGGGCCCGCACTGACAGAGACTGCTCCAGCACGAAGGTACAGATGCACAGGTCCGGAGGCACATACTGCAACAACAGTTAGTCTACAGTTAAAAAAAACCTAAAAACGATCCAAACAGCCTCATTAAGGACTTTCTTTCAGGGCACTTTAATTTACTGCATAATTTCCTGTGTTTCCTTGAGATCTCTGTTTTGTAGTTTCTCGCTTCCTGAGGATAAAAAATAATCACTATAATAAAAAGGCTTAATTCAAAGTTAGAAGATGTCAGATTTGTCCAGCCAGAGGGATGCTTTGCTGTGACTGGTTTAGATGTTGTCAGGCAGCTTGTGACTGTTTTCGTCAATCGCTGTAGGTTATGTGAAATTTCTATTCTGCTTAGCCTTATCTCTATAAACAGATACCCTCATCTGAAAGTAAAGATTCTGTTGGCAAGCTTAGTTCTGGAAATCAGTAGTTTATATTTGCAGCCTAAAATAGGCAAACTGAGCTGGTAGTAGTAATATCACACTTAAAAATAGGAGAAAAATTATTAGAAGCATTAATATGATGATGATAATTAATTAGCTTCTTAGAAGTTTATTTCCAAAACTGTTTTTGTTTGTTTGTTTGTTTTTTTAAGTAATAAGCTCATACTGTTTATGCAATAAGGATCATACTAGTAGTTACCAAAGGAAGCATGTGTTCTATCTAAAATATCATTTTAATCCTCTAAAGTTTGTTGAATGGTTTCTCAAAAAACAGAGAGCAAGGTATACCCTCTGCAGTAAGAAAACAACCCTTTCAATAAAATATAAAACAGTCTACCCATTTCCACTTGTTACCATGGCAAAACATCCTTATAAGCAAGAAGAAAAATGCACCTTGCTCTGCGGGAATAATACTGATCAGATTAGATTAGATAAATTAGGTACCCACTCGTAAGGTTTGTGCTGACTACAGCATTCTTCCACAGCTCAAGTTTGTCTCAATCAGGTGGGCAAAATTCATTAAGTAGTTTGAAAGCATCGAAATGAAGCACTCTCAGGTCAATCTGTGTCAAAAAATAGAAAAGTTGCCGAATTGTGTTTCAAATCAGGGCAGCAAACGGGACAAGCAGTTTGCTGACAGAATGGGGAAAACAGCAGTGGGTATATAGTGGCCACAAGATAAATGATACCAACCTGAACACCCTGGCTGTCTCCTCTCCGAGTAGCTCAACTCCTCTCTAAGTGGATCACTCACACAAGTGAATCTAACCTCATTTGAAAACCAACAGTCCACTTTCAGATTGAAGATGGTGGATTTATTTAATACACAGCCACTATAGGCTTAAAATAACTTTACTGTGAGTGGATAAAGAATACACAGCTTGTGTCATAGCAGCACATGTCTTTATTCAACATGAGCACCTCCAAAGGCCACACTTGCTTAATCTTAATAACATCTTTATTGTTACTCTTCACCTTTAAGAGATAATGAGAATTTATTTTGATTAGAAATATCCCATGATCACACTGTCCCTAAATGGAATTTTTTTTAAATTTTATTTTACAGTCATGGTTTTTGCTTTTTTATTCATTTATTTATTTTTTTTGTCAAATTTAACAATATCTTACACATTATGGCAAACATATTCATTAGGGCTGTGGCGATATGCTTTTGTCCTGATTCAATTCTATTCTGATTTTTTTGGGTGCTAAATCGATTTAAATTGCTATTCTCACAGTTCTTTGATATTGATGATTTTTGTAGATTAAAAACAAAATAAATGTACAAAACTTTTTTTTTTTACTCGTGATTTTCCTTGGTTTTAATGAGGAAAAAACAACACAGTAATCAGACCATCATTCTGCTGCTATAAAGCCTAAGAAGACAAGTTAAAAGATCAATAAAAACCATTTTTAAAAAAAGAGAAAAATGTTATCATGGATTATTTTTATTTAATTGAAAAAAATGACATTTTTTTGACAAAAAAATTGATTTTAGAACTGTGAAGCAAAAAAATCCAGATTTTCGATTTTTCTTTTTGATTTTCCCACCCCTAATATTCATGGCTGGTGACTTTTTCACCTATATTTAAACAAGAATAAACTAAAATCCCAAAAAGTCACATTGTTCTGCAAATATATTAAAAAAGTAAGTTTCACACACATCCCATTGTGTGTGAACAGTATGATCTTGTTTTAGCAGTTTGTATTTGAGAAGCCTCTTGCCTCGCTGCCTCTCCAGCAGTCACTAAAGAAATCAAATAAAGGGTCTGCCATGCAGCAATCAAGCCTTTCCCTCATCTCTGAGTGCCTAACAGCTGGCCTCTGCCCTCTTCAGTCACAGTTTCGTAACAGTTTGTGAGGAGCGAACTGTCTTCAGAGACCAGGGCAGGGAAATAAATGTCTAAGAGAGTTCATGCCCTGGCAGGCTGCTCTCCTCCGGAGCAGACCATTGAGACAGCTTTACAGCAGCCTGGCCATGCCCAGACATTTGGTTTATGACCAATCGTGTGATAAGGTAAGGAGTTTAGCTGCATGATGGGTAAGAATAAATCACATCCATACTTATGTCTTCAGAGAGTTTAAAAAGAGCTAAAGGTAATCGCCCTGCAGAGGCAACGTCAAACTTCCAATGGATTCTGCTGAATGAAAGGAGTGCTTGAACTGCTGATCGGTAAGGAGAAGAGATGAATTTACACATTTCCATTGGACATATAGCCCTAGATTTCCTTATTACACACACAACAAAGACACCAGCAGCACTGCCAAAATGGTTGGTGGGCATCTCTCCAGTGGTCATAATATTGAGTTCTCTGGCAGGCGAGAGCTTCTGGTTGTTTATCAAAATCAAGCAGCTTTTCACAGGCTGATTGATGTTGCCATTTAAACTGTGCACACTTTAAATCAACCTCATTCTGCCAGTTGCTTCTGCGCCCCATTACTAGACTAGTTCACCAAGACAAGAATGCTGTCGAGTCTTCCACTGGGTTTTTCACAACTCTGTCATTGCTTCTATGGGTTGGGGGGCGGGGTCTTTTCATTAAAACAGGTGGCAATGAAGACAAAGCACCTGATGGAGAAAATATCCATCATATCTGTCATCTGGAAATACAATCTAATATTGGTGAAAGCCTAACCTCCCCTTCCAACAGACACACACACTCTTGAGAGTGCATATTACATTCCAGTAGTATGTCGATCTTTGCTCACGTCTATGTTCAAATTGAACATTGTTTGCTCTCCCTCCATCCTCAGTGCAACATTGATGTCTCTGATGTTTACATGTACTACATAAGCCTGCTGGAGAGACCTAAATCTTAGACAATGCCAACAGACGATGATTAAAAGGCAATCAATGTGGAAGAAGTCAATAAAACGTGGCTTCATTTGCTGCTGTGTTAAGGTAAAACATCCCTGGATGAGCAGCAGAGTAACAATGGTCAGTAAAATGTGAGTGTGTTGACACAATTCCCAAACACACATTCATCATTTAGATGTCTCTGACGAATAAGTGGAGAACTAAGTTGAGGATGTGCTCCATAATATGGATTGTTTTTACACAAATATACATTAAGTGGAAATCTGAAGGAAATTAATTCAATTTTACACTAAAAATTTGCAATTTGTTGCCATAAAAAACGAAAACATATGCACATTAAACCACATTAAAACAGTATGCAGATACAGACAACAACACAACTGCTTATGAAACAATCCGTCAAACATATGCAGGGGTGTAATTTCAGCATATTATCATCTGATGGCAGGCCTACAGAGATGTGACGTTGCTGAACACATTTCAGATATGCTCATCAAGGAGACAGCAGTGGATGCGAGTTGTTGTTCTCGCTGTGATGAAGCACAGAACTGCCTGAATGAGCATCTGAGCTCAGCCTCTCTGATTGTTCGCTGGACCTAAACAAGAACTAACTGAATGGATGTCTTTCATCTGGATGAATGCTCCTTTCATGCCATCTACTTTTCTGAAAACCGCTTCATGTGGCATTCGCTGATTACATTAATGCCTGACTGTGTATACGAACAAAAACTTGATTTTATAACTGCGATAAACTGAAACCAAATAGTGCATGATGCTGACTTTTGATCACAAAGCAAAGACGCTCCAAGCCAGTAACAGCTCTCCCCTCTGCATCTCTGTGTTCCACTGAATGTTGTTCTAGATCTGAGAGAATCAACAAGTGCAGCGTTGGAGTCAGCCTGCCTACCTTTGCTTCAGATGTGGGCTCCAGGTAGCACAGTCGATTTCCCAGCCCCTCAGCAGCTAAGCAGAACTTGCGATTCTCCTTCTGGATGCAGGCCACGCACTGAAGCACCACTTCATCATCCTGTCAAGACAAAACTGACTTCAGTCTGTGTGCCTGTGCCAGCAAGATTGTAGACATGGAGTTTGTGAGCATGTTTCTGGAAAGAAACCAAATCAAGCTGCACACATTCTCATGATCTGGTTGTTTACGTTACAACATTTTATTAATAGATAAAAGAAGCAAATAGCAAACAAATAACCAGAAGATGTGGCAAACGCAATACCCTCCCTCCTTACTCACACACACACACACACATATATAAAAATTCCCATTCTTTAGAAGGATGCTGCTGTATGGAGAACTAGAATGACATCTGGACATTCCTGCTTTTATCAATTTAACCAAACCAGACAAGTGAATGTCACAATTTTCTTTTATAGAGTGTCAAAACAATGAAAGTATACATTAAAAAAAAAAAATTGTCTTCACAAATTACCCAACCCACTTCCAAACAATGTCACTTCCTATCGCAAAGCACTAAAGGATTGTTCTCTGAATTCAAAGTAAACAAGCAAACAAACCAGCAGATACTAGGCAGTAAAAACTTATTAAATAAGTAAACACTTTCATATTTAGTTCACATAAACTTGGTAGATTTCCAGTGACAAAACATTAGCAACAAATGTAGAGAAAGCATGAAAAAGAAGAAAGTAGATGAGAAAGAAGCAGAAGAGTAAACAGCGGACTAGCTAGCATGCAAGCTGTTTGCTAGCTTAGCCTCATTGCTAACATGGCTCAACTGTTGTACTTTTGTTTTCTTCGTTTTGCTTTTTCTGTGAAGTCGTGGTTTAAGAATTACCAAAGGATTGTGATAACTTCAACAATGTTTTATCTGCTATTTGAAAAATTATAGCAGGGGTGGCTAACTTCGGTCTTTGAGAACCGCAGTCCTGCAAGTGTTGGGAGTTTCCCTGCTGCAACGCACCTGACACATTCCGTACAACTGATTTGAGCCAGGTTTGTTGCAGCAGGAAAACACTTGCAGGACTGCGACTCTCAGGGATGTGAGTCGGCTACCTGATCTAAAGGTACTTTTGACACCTGAGTCATGCAGGCTAGACTAGCTTCACTTTTTCCTAATGGAATCACAGATTTGTTCAGTCTTCAACCACACATTTTGACAAGTTCAGTCAGATCTGTTTTTTTCATTTATTTTTGGATAAGCCTGGTACCATGCAAAAGTGTGTCTAACTGTAACAAAAATGCCCTGATTGTGGCTCGATTTATAGCTGTTGTAATCCCAGTATTATGACAAACTTTATAACACTTTATAGCACTAAAGGATTGTTCTCTGAATTCAAAGTAAACAAGCAAACAAACCAGCAGATATTAGGGAGATTATGTAAAAATTGATCAATCTTATTATTCTCTCCTCCCTTTGGTTGTAAATAATGTAGTTGGCCTTTTTGTTTCAACTATAAATAGCAGCAAGTGACCTCTTATAAAATGTACTACCCTACCTTGTCACTTGACATTTCTTGTGGCCTCTATTGGTGTCATTACTTGTTTCTACAGTAACAAATTCACATGTATGGCTGTCTGTCGAGCAGGGGTCAGATGGATGGTTATATTTCTGACTGGTGATAAGGGGAAGGGATTCTTTGCTGCTGTTCTGCTGGTGGGAAATGTGTTTTGGTAAGGTTTTGAGATACCACTGTGAAGTTTATTAGACTTTAGATTTAATATGGCATCATTCGTTTTTGAAGGGGGAACAAGCAAACCACAGTGGAATTACAGTGACATGTTCTTAGTGGAAACATTGCATGAAAGAGGCTTTTTGCAGCAGCTATTGTCCTAATGGTGTGTTGTTTCTCTATGCAACTTGTGAAGTGCCTTGAGGACTGACATTCAATGTTTACAGCATCTAGCCAGTAAATTTAACATTGGGTTCAGACGATCTTGCCAAAGACGTGTTTTGTTTTTTTTTTCTTCAAAATAAACCAGATGTCTCACACTGGCACATTTACAGAAATGTGGATTACTCTGTTATTTCCCCTCGAGGATGAATAAAGTATCTTTGATTTAATTTTGTGTATGAAGCGATTTTAAGTCAAATATCCTTGAATGAGACTGTTATCTGAAAAAATAAAAACTTCCAAACTGGATTCTATATTAAAATATAAAACTAAACACTGAATTTGCTTCTCCTCCTATACAACTCATCCATTTTCCTCTCCTTTTTTAGTTTTTTCCTCTAGTTTGCAAGGTTGAATGAGGGGGAGGGGCTTTTCCCCACTAAATGCGATCATACAACGCTGACTATATCTATAGCTCGTCCCTTTTAGTACACCAAACCTCTTAAGGGCAGTACAATAGAGGTTTGGGATTTTGTCTGGCACATTTTATGCATATAATTGTTCATTTAAAGTCATGTTCTATATGGAAAAGCAAATGTCTGTTATACTGCATACTGACATTTTTGTGAGAGAGACACAAGAACTGGGCGAAAGTTCTGTGGCAGAAGGTCTTAAGGTCTAATAACAAGATGAATCCTCCACAGAACATGGACTTTAAAATGACTGAAGCAGTGTGAGATCATCTTTGTGAGAACAAAGCAAAATTCAGCCAGCTTAAGGTTGCTTTACAGTTCTGTGTATTGGCAAGGATAGCTATATTTGATAGAGAATGAAGTCTCACAATATTCATTCTTTTGAGAGCTTCAACACAAACATCTGATTGTTCCTGCTGTGTAAATATGCTGATTGTGTTTATAGTGTTGGCCTTATAAATGCTGAAATGGACAGAGTTACTCTTCATGACAGCAGTGTGAGAAACATTTTTTGCTGATATTAGCTGCTGTGGGACATTGAGGTGCAGGAGCTTCTGCACAATTACCAGCTCCATTTTTAAATGTGAGGGGAATTATGCAGAGAACAGAGTGCAGCAGCAGTAGTAGTAACAGTAAAGCACTCTGTTACAGTTCAGCATGATGTGCAACAGAAACAAAGCGAGAGTAGCATCGCAGGTTCTTATTTAAGTTTGTGCCTCTGGAAACACACCATGAAAATCTCTATAACAAGCCACAGGGACATCACATCCACACATGCCTGATTTTTTTTTGTTGTGTGTGAGTGTGTGTTGATGTGAACATTTGTATAAAATGTAGCTCAAAGAGAGATTGTGATTCTGCGCACATCGGAAGCCTCTCTCTGCAAAGGATTTCATTTTCCAAGTCTGTGTACTTCTGTGGTTTTCCCTCATAGTTTTACATTTGCTGTGCTTCAGCTTTAATCAAAATGAGCTGATAAAGGCCAGATAAATATTGCAGAATCACAAGAACTCCATTATTGGCTCCTTTGTGCAATTTAATATTCAATCAATAACAGTGATTTTTCTTATTTAATCAAATTTGCAAGAGAATAATTTGATTGAAACAGACTGAATGTCTGAAAAAAAAAAAAAATATCCCACACAATTTGAGTAAGTGCATATGCTGATACTTAAAAACTGTCATTCTAACATGAACTGAGCCGTATGTGCAGCGGGAAGTAGATACTTGATCTAAACCTGACTGCTGGGATTGATGGTGCCATCCGTGACTGTTATGGGAAGGTCTCTGGATGATGATAACTGTCTCAGATCAAAATGAAAATGTTATTCAACTCAGATGCAGATTAAAACTAATAGCCCTTCATGGCAACCCAGCAGTTGGCTGGGTTAGGATATGCCATCAGTCTCCCAGTCGAGATAGAAAGCAGAGGGTTGACTTGGGCTACATCAGGACAGTATTGATCAAGGCATCGCATTCCTGCCCGTCTGAGAGCCAAGATGCTCACACACATATAGAATCAGCTCCTTAATCAGAGAAGTCAACTCTCATGTTTCTGTCTAGCCCACAGCTGGTCCTTTACAGCATCTCTCAGACCTGCTATCACTTTGTCATTTATCTCCTGTTGTACCTGATTTCTGCATCTGAGGGAGGCAGGCGGACTCACTGCTATCAATCATTCATAAGGAGAAGCACTAAGTGAAGCTGGAGGGAAAGAAGATGCTCTCCTTAATCAGGAATAGATCCGAGTAGAAAATCTAAAAGAAATGTCTGACTTCATGAAGGTCTTGCTATTAACTGTCTCTGTGTTGTGTTTTTTTTTTCTTTTTTCATTTTTTGGCATTAAAATCTGGGTGTATACATTCATTTTTACTGAATATGCTGTGGTCAGGACAACAGAAATTGTTCGTGTTTAAAGGCTGTAACGTCTCACATGTAGGTTCTTAAACTGACAGAAACAAATCACTGACAAAAAGTGAGGAGACTGATTGATTTTACTGTCTGCAAGACAGATGGTGGCTCACTCTCTGTGCAACTGTGTGGGACTTACGTTCCAACAAAAATAAATCAGCTAACATAGTTATCTCAGAGAATCCTGATGATCAGAAACGGTGCTGGGTATAATGTAATGCCACCCCTTCTCACTCCTGTAGTTGTGTTTGTCCCCAGGAAGGTAGTGACTGGTAGCCTTCAGAATCCTCTGCATCAGCTTTGCTGAAAATCAAATCATTTTTCTACTTAAAACAGCGTGAACCTCACAAACATCAATATCTTTCACTGTCAGGAAAGCAGACCCCTGAGGTGATATTTCTGACTGGACTAACACTGAAAACCAACTAACAACTTCAGCATCTTGATTTCCATGTATGAGAATTCAGCAACAGGACTTAAGCTAATAACTAACACTGTTAAAGAAAATCTAATTTGCTCGGCTGTCTTTAACACGAAGTGGAAGTGAGCTGAGCCTCCAAGGGCACCTTGGGATTGAATGGACTCAATCATTATACTCCTTCTCACTCTCACTCCATCATCCCTTGCTCTGTGTGAATACAAACCTTTATCATATCCACTGTGTATACATGTGTGCATGTTCTACAATAGCATAAGCTCCACTGCACGCTGGTGAGATTTGTGTGAGTGGTGCTTCTGCATGTCAATGAGTCTCCTCTGATGACATCTTGTTTCATTTTCCCCATTTCAACTACAGTCTCCTTCGTGCACATTGGACTGAGGACATTGGTGGAGACACATGCACAGACAGCATAGCGTAGCCAAAGTCTTCTTAATCCAGTTGCAGACACTCACTTCCACTTGATCTGTACCTCAATAGCTATAACTTTAACAGAATTTTTGCAGCAAAATTCCTTTATTACAAAGGTGTGCGGTTTTGTGATAAGCTCATCTTTTTCTCTCTCCCAGTACCTGCACATGCCGGTTTTCATCACTGCTGTGAACAGTTTTATATTCCAGTTCTCCAGAAAACAAAGTGCTCCTCTGAAGTACTACAACGAGAATAAACAATCTAAATGGAAAAACCTCTTGAGATTTTTTTTTTAAAGCAGCACGGTGTGTGTCATCAGTGGCTGCATTGCTTCAGCAGTGTATTAGCTTGTACATCCTGAAGGCTCAACGACAGCTACGGTTAAGCTAAAGTTAGAAAATACTGGAGCTGCCCAAGTCACAAACAAGCCAAATAGAAAGAGGAAACGCCTCACAGATGTTTGTTATCTAAGGCTGCAGTGGCATCGCTTGCTTCAGTCTTTCATGTTTTATTCCAATGCATCCCGTTTAGTTAGTATTACCATGTCTTGCATAATGTTACCCACGCCATCACCGTCCCCTTATTTCATTCAAGATTTTAAAACAAGCGTTAAAAAAAACTTAGAGAATAAACCTTGTAAAATAATATTAGACTTCTGAAATGTCATTAAAAGTGGAGTATGTAAGATTTTCAATATTTTCCAAAATAAATTAACTAATAAAATAACTACAATCATAATTAGATCATTTTTTGAACATGTAGGCTCCAGTCTGTCCATATTTGATGCGTTATTAATTTACAAGTTTAATTAATGACAAATGACAAAAAGCACTTTTTTTTTTACTGGTAGGCAAACATTTAAGAAGGGTCTTTGTCATTAATTAAACTTGTAAATTAATAACACAAATATGGACAGACTGGAACTTCCATGTTCAAAAAAACTATCTAATTATGATTGTAGTTATTTTTTTGGTTAATTTATTTTGAAAATATTGAAAGTCTTACATACTCTACCTTTAAGTGCAGAATCAGGCACATTAAAACCACAAGACTACCTTTCTAGATGAAAACATCCAGCATACACAATGTGGTACATCAAGCAATCAAATGAAACTTTACTGCATCTTCCCTGACTACTGTACAATCTGTCTGTGTACATGCGTCAAACCAATTTGGTCCAACAGTGCATGTAAATACCTAAAAGGAGTTTATGAAGAAAAGTCAATTATACCCCCCATTAAGAGGAACTTGCCATTGCTAAGTATATCCCATCAAAGTAAAGACCTGTGGTGATAAAATCCAAACTCCTTTCCTGCAGCTGCAGCAGCTCTACACTCTTTGCCTCGCTCTTTGAGGCCAGAGATGTTCTGCCTCTTTAGTTTGATTTTGTGCCAAAGAATCTAGTGAACCAACAGCAAGCTGATGCAAAGATGGCACCAAGTGACCCCATGGGAGGATCTTGGACGGTAAAGTGGTGGAGGGGAAAGGAAGAAACAGAGTACCGTAGGCAAACTGCAGCACTAGTTCTCACTTACTTTTCTCTCCATGTGACATTATTTTGTAGTCTAGAGGGTAATAAGTCTCCATCATCATCTGGGGCCCGCTACCAGTGAATGCTGTTTAAAGTCTAATTCACACGCTGAGACTTTTTCTGGACAGACTGATACTGTTGGCTGGGTACTGCAGAACAAAATGTAGCTGGGCAGCAGTTTTACTTGCTACAAGAATTCTGCATACCATTACAAAACAAAAACCCTGTTTGCAAACAATGAATAAACACCAAAACCAACCATCTTTTAACACATATAATCTGGAGCTTGAATGTGAAAGTTTGTATGCACCACCTCATGCATTCTTGATACCATGCAGACACAAATTTATTTCTGATTTAGAGAAAAAGAAATTGGAAAAAAGGTACCAAAAATCAACATAAAACAACAGAGACAAGACCTAAATAGCAACAAACATTATAGTATGGAATAGTCATTTTTACAGATTTGTGTTTCTCATCATTAGTGTTTCCAATATTTTCTCATTTGTAGTTACTATAAATAACTACAGCTGTGTATTATGGTTGTGTGCAATGGCTGTGGGAAGATCTTGCTAATGAGGTGTTTAATGGTCATTCGGATATTCTGGCACAAGACTGACTCATACAATGTTTAGGCTACCTAAAGCTGTTTAAAAAACAGGAACCATATCATGCATCAACTGCATATCTGGATCTACCTCCTGATCATTTCCACACAGACTGTACAATTATATGCAGTTATATGTTGCAGATAAAGCAACATATAACTGGGGGTACCACATCTCCCACAGCTCTGATGACGTCTGATGTGATTTATTGCCTCTAGATTGTAACTCTACCATTTTTTTTCACTTTAGCCATTCAGTAATTTGCCCATTTGTTAAAACTTCCAAAAATGTAAGTAGGCATTTCACAATGACAGATTTATTGCATATAAACATGCATATGCACAGCTGTGTAAACTTGTGTACCCTTTTAGTCTGAAAACCATATACAGATTTTTCTTCCTGTCCCCTGTTGTTTCAATCTATCCAAAGCAATAAGCAGAATCAGGAAGTGGATCACAACCTATAATACTATATATATATATAAAAAAAAACCTTTGCTGGTTAGGTTCAAACCACAATTGTTATATTTTCATCAGCACACCTGGGCAACCCGAATCCAAACTTAACCTTTTATAGGGCACTCAATGAAATACCTTGAAATGAGAACTTTTAACCTAAAATTGTCCTTTTGGTATGTACCAAGACCTCCATTCTGTTGTTATATTAACAAAATAAATAGTTTCATGCTGAATATGAAAGAAAATGAAGTGATCAAAAATGGTCACTTGCCCCATAAAGGGCTAAACAAGCAGTACATAAATGGTTATTTGCATTTAGTTTCAGGTCTCTCTGATTCATCACGATTAAAATGTGAAACACATACATCTCATTTAAATAAAACAAAGTTATAAAAGTTAAAAGCTTTGGACCATCGTGCTACATCTTGTTTTTCAGCAGAGACTTTCTGCATGACGAACACTGCAAGATGTTGCTTCCTTCTTCTCCTGTAATGGTGCTTCAGTATCAGAAGAAGCCCTGTGAAATAAGAAATGTCTTGCTCCATATTCTGGTAGAGATTACAGCTCTCTGCTGGTTTGCTGACGGAGTGATTCACAGGCTTGTAGCTTAAAGCCCTCACACACTGCGGTGTGACAGCAGTGGAGATGGAAAGAGAAAGAGAACAAAAAAAAAAAAAAACTTTGGACCAGAGGAGCGAAGCTTTGTTCTCATGACTCAGTGTTGCTGTGTAAATGGGAGTGCTAATGCTCATCTTGAGGCAAACAGCTGAACATGCTACCCCCAGTGCACAGACACACAGAGAGAAAAAGAGAGACAGAAACGCAAACAGAACTATACAGAGAGTATAAAGACCTCACACACAGACAGACAGACACATCATTAAAATCCTCAGGCCAGGGTGACACAACAAATTAATCTTGACATCTGCTAAACTTCTACCCTCCTTTAAAGGCTTTGCTGAGGACGAGAGCCTTACATCTTGTTCTTGAATAGAGTCACAGGCCAGATGCTGGTAGAAAATCCATGCAGCTGAAGCTAGGGCTGGGCGATTAATCGGATTTTAATCTCAATTATGATCTGGGTTTTCAACGATTATAAAAATAAAAGGGTGTGATTATTTTTCTCTTTGCACTTTCCTCTCCTGCTGTCTTTAGCTGCTAATTGAGTGTCTCTGGCATTTCAGCGCTTTGCTGTAAACTCCACCCACAGCCGCTTTGGTTTCATTCGGACACCGTTCTCACTAAATCTGGCGACTTCTGTGTTAAAAGCGACAAATCTAGCAACTTTTATTGGAGTTATTAGAGACTTTTCTTGTGTTTTTGCGATTGACTTGCGACTATTGTTCTGCAGTTACTGTAACGGACGAGCAGGGGGAGCCTCTCCCGTCCAAAAGCACTCCCAGGCGGCCAGTCTCAGTCGGCTCCGGCTGCAGGTCAATGTAGAATAACTGCAGTAGGTTGTGGAAGTTCCCCACAACATAGTTTATACCATTGTCAGTGCGAACTGGCTACATTATTTTCATATAAACGCACACGTAGTTCAGCAAATTAAACACTTTAATATCCCTCCGTTACGGGGCGTTACCATAGCAATGCGTTAATCAGCTGATTCAGACCAGCTGTCTTTTAACAGGTGAACGAGAGAAACGCACTGTAGCCTGACAGCGGTTGTTTGGCATAAAACGTACATCGAGGTCAATATAAAATAGTGCCTATATAAGCGGTAAAAGAGGATTAAACAACTCGGAACCGTGCATGAGACGGTTATAATGCGCGGCACGGAGTTGAGAAAACTATGACGTGCAGCGTTGTTTAAAAATACTGGATAATTGTGTTAAACAATCAAGATCTCAATTTCAGTCAAAATAATAGTGATTAGAATTTTTGTCATAAGCTGAAGCCTGGTCTGCAGTGTGTTTAGGAAATACTCTCACAGTTATTAAACACTAAAACAGTTATTATATTGATGATCAATGTCAAGTCAAGTGAGTTAAGTTTATCTTTAGCCTACAAGCAACCTCTCAATGGGTGTTAGAAATCCATAACAGCAAGACATCCTGAGCCCCTGCAAGAGCTTTAGACCATCATAGAGAACAAGCTCTGCTGACTTCCCAAAAATAAATAAAATCCCATCAAGGTAGTGGGAGATAATCTAATCTGATGTGGTTTAAAAGTCCCATCAATATTTAATTCTCTAAGGTTGTTTGTGTCTATATATGTGTGTGTTTAAAAATCATCTAGCACCTACTGGACTTCAGACCAGGACTGTCTAATCACTGTGGGCAATCTAATTACCCAATCACCATACACTCACTATACAGCTGTGAACAGCAGCAACCATATGGGCCAAGGCAATCCATCTTGAAGATTAGACAGGTACAGCAACTGCTGTGAAGCAAATAGCTGGAGGTGAAAAAAAAAATGGATACATATTACATGGCACCAAATGTTTGTGGCTGCTTTTGGCTTCGCACTGTAAGAGTGTGTAAACGCATGCGGTAGAAATGCCAAACAAGTTCCAGTTAATCAAGAACGAAGGGTGACGTACAGTATGTCATCTGAGGAGAAAGTTTATCCAAAAATATAGGTGAATTCAGATCCAATCCCTGCCAGGTCTAGAGGTATTCCGCCTGGCTTCATTTCTCAATACTGAAGGAACAAAGCAGGAAAGTGTTTCATTGCGCCTTGCAGCACTGCTCTGCCTCAGCGGTGGCTCTAATGTGAAAAGCTAAGTAAGTGATTTCACTCCCTCTTCTCTTGCTTTAGGCTTCAACTGACCAAGCTGCTTAAAATATAAAATAATGAAAACACAGGTAGTGAAGACGTGTGTGCTGTTTCCATGTGCTCGGAGCAGAAGCAGCACGATGACTGTGGAAAAAGATGGGTTTGTTATTGCGTTTTACCCCTGACTACAGGATGGCACCAGGGACGCTTCCAGGCAATATGTGACAACACTGCGGCTACAGTAGGATTTGCACCAGAGAACAAAAAGAGCCAACTACTTCCTGTCCACACAAAGCAGCTCCACTTACCGAGGGAATTAAGACTTTTTTTTTTTGGTGGCAGAGAAGTGAAAACAGGCTCCTGATAAGCAATGTGCTGGATTATTAAGGGGGGCAGCAAAGGGAGAAAGGGAGAGCTGCACTAACACAGTAACACAGCAATTTTCCTCCTTCCCGTGTCCAGGAAGTCAAGCATGATTTTGACTCACTTGCTCAACTGTGTGACATTTGAGGAAGTCCCAAGTGGTACCGTAATGGAAATTTCACTTCGCTATCAGGTCAAGGGGGTGGGAGTACTGGATATGTGACCTAGAATATCGACGTCAGCAATGATTGCAGTTCATTCAGACTGTATCCAAACCAAAATGACAGGATGTTGTGCTTTATGAAACTACAAATGTGTGTTTATCTACAAATCCTTTAGAAATGTTGAAAAACATGTAAAATCATCAATGCCACTTTCATGTCTATGGTAAGTGTTGCCAACTTTGTGGATATCTTAGCTCGGAGATCTTTAACAGGGTATTTATGAACCCCCAGGGGGTCCATGGAGGTACTGCTGATTTTTTGGGATGATTATATATTTTTTAAAGTATATTTCTGATATATTTTCCCCACAAATTTAAATCCACATCCCAATTCACAAAAATCCAACATATTATAGTGAATGAAGAAGGATGTTATGTTTTAGAACTGCACATATGCAGGGACTATTTCATACTGGGTACCAGTTCACTCACATTATGAGACCACTCTAGACTGGCCCATTGGAGCCTTCTGCAAACTAAGAGGAGTGGCCACGCCTATCTGTTGCCATGACATGCTGGCTCTGTCTGGTTCCCTGTGATTCCCCAGGAGAGAATATTCAGCTTTCTAACATCTGAAAACACAAGGATGCATGCACCAGTGTTATTCAAAAAGAATATACCTTTGTGAAATAATATAATAACAATTAAAAAAAAACATTTACCAAGGCATCTTGAGCAATCAAATCCACATGTTGTTGGCTAAAACATGACAGCTTCTATCCGCAACAGCAAACTACTGAGGTCAGTATGTTAGAAGAGAAAGTGTATGGACATTGTTATGTGCAAAAATGGACAGTTTTGTGACTTAACAAAAGAAAAAGGCTCAAAAAGCACAAGAGACATCTTCCACCTCGGATACCATTTGTGGCAAGACGACGCCTTCTAATAGTTTTAGCGTCTGATAAGACGTGCAAATGAGTGAAAACATGAAAATATATAGATGATTATCTAATGTTTGGATTTACCTTTAAGGAAATAGATGTCATGGATGTTTGACAAATGTTTTGCATTAAACTGTCATGGTTTGTGTTTATCTTGGGTCTTTAGTTCTAGTTTCCTGTTTTTTATTTTGTAGTGTTGTGTCTTGTTTCCTCCGTAGCCTTTGTGCCCGTTTATAGGTTTCACCTGGACTCAATTAGTTGATTCATTTCTCCTGTGTCTTGTTCTGTCTTTGTCTGTATTTACAGCCTCTGTTTCAGTTCAATGTTGCTGGATCATTACATGAGTCTCCTGGTGTTGTTGCTTTCAGTTTTCTCACATTAAAAGTCAAGTTTCTGCATCTCTGGCTCCCGTCTCCGCATTCTGGGTCCACACCTCCACCATCGCTTTCGTGACAAACGCCTGATTTTGAAAAATGGACTTGTCATGCTTATAAAGGATGTGACTCTAAAAGTGATTTAGATGCACAACATGCAACAGACGGAGTCACTTTCTGCAAAAGTCTCGAGTGCTGAATTGTCAGATGTCATGGACTCAGCCATGAATGGTGTCAATATAGTCAAGAGGAGTGCTTTGCAAATGCATCTCCTCTCTAACGTCTGTGTTGCTGGGGGAGAAGAAGACACTCTGAACCACTCTGAGGTTCATAGGCTTTCATGTGGAACTGTGACGATGCTCAGTGACAGTCTGGGTCACCAAATTCACAAATCCTACTGACATTTTCACTGAGCTAAACGACCTTTACAGTTATACACAAGGTCATGTCCTCGTCCATTTGAGGGCGTCTTTGGCCTAAGAAGCCTTGAAGACCCCTGGCTTAGCCTAAAAGACATGCAACAGCATATCAGCAAGTTGTAAAGACAAAGATGATGCGACGACTGAATGCAGCCTGTTTCTAAACGTACACACAGGTAAGGCAGCAAAGTAGTGTTGTTCCAAATTTATCACCTTTTAACAAAAGCTCACTTGGACACTAAGTAAGCTTTTAGTCATCAGATCTGTGGTCAGATGTGTCAACGGTAAGTTAAACGGATGCAGGCTCATAATCAAAGTCACCTGCGTTTAAAAATTGTTGTACTGAGACGAACTGCGATTCTGCTGCTTCCCTGTGACAACCAGTGGTTTTCTAAGGTTGTGCATGCACCTTTAAAGCAATAAGCCAGTAAGTTTGTTTTTTTTCTCTAAATGCAGAATGTGAGATGTAGTTTTGTAGCAATTAACCCTTTAACTCCCTGTTCTGCTGATGGGTAGTCATTGGTTTAGTGACTATATTTAATTTTAGAGATGATTTGTGGAAACAAACCTGCCAAAAGTAAGTGTTTCTAATCCAGTAACTGTTTCAGATTTCAACCATTTCACTATTCTTACTTTATCATTTACTGTCAATTAAATCATTTGTTAGGAAACATTCATTCTTATTATTATTATTGTTCAAAGGAAAAGAACAAATGTAAAACATTTTTTGCTTGATTGTTTTTTAAGTGACTTTTAAAGGTTGAGTACGTAAGATTTTCAATATTTTCCAAAATAAATTAACTAATAAAATAACTACAAACATAATTAGAACGTTTTTTGAACATGTAGGTTCCAGTCTGTCCATAAATTACAAATGACAAAAAGCCCTTTTTTTTACTGGTAGGCAAATATTTAAGAATAGTCTTTGTCATTAATTAAACTTGTAATTTAATAACACATCAAATATGGACAGACTGGAACCTACATGTTTAAAAAACATCCATGTTCAAAAAAACTATCTAATTATGATTGTAGTTATTTCTTTAGTTAATTTATTTTGAAATTATTGAAAATCTTACCTACTCTACCTTTAAGGAGCTGAAAACATGAGCAGAATTATTGGAATTCTTGTGTATTTATATATTTATATGTAAAATTCGACTCAGAAAATGGCTTGGTGGATGTCTTTTCACTGCACATAAATGAGCAAAAGGCAGAAAATGTTCTTCTCAGAGGAAATTTTCAGGTCACATAAAACAAAAAAATCTCTCTAAATCAAATATGGCGTTAGTAGGAAGAATCATCGCCTCAAATGATCACCGCCCCAAAGTCGTGCAAGGAACAGCATCCACAGGGCTTTTGCCAATAAAGATATGGTTTTATATCCTAACTGGATTATCTCTTCACAAATTGGAGAAATGAATGCTGACATTCCTCTCGCCCTGTTCTGCAGAAACCTTGTCAGCGTAACAGTGTTATATATCCCAATATGTGCAACAACACTGAACACAGTCTCAGCTTCTTCCATATAAAAATATCCTCTGTCCTTTAAGGCATGACCTGACAAAAACTCTTCCGTGCAAATGTCCACATGCTTCTGTGCGTAGCAGTGCTGCGCTTCCAGACCAGAAGCGAGCAAAGACTGAAGCCCAGCTGAGACATCGCTGTGTCAAACTCAATTTGCTTGGAGACTGATGATGACAGCTAGGTGAAGGTGTCAAAGCCCAAGCACAGCAGGTAAAATGATCAGGAAATGAGCGGGAAAAGAGGGAATATCAAAGCAAATAGGTTGTTTAACTAAGTGACCATCTTAGAGATGCCGCTCTGAAAGAAGCATCGTGAAAAAAAAAAAAGTGTTTTATGCTAAAAACAGTGTATTTCCACTCATCTGGAAGACAGCGTTTTGAAGGGCAATTTCTTCCCGCATTCAAAGTCAACTAGCTGCACTCTGATTTGTCATACATTTAAGGAGAAGGCTGTTAAAAGCCTGGTGAGGGACTTTATGAAGTGTCAGCTTCTCAGCTACTTTGCTACAGTAACATGTCTGTAAGATGAGAGGAAGCAGAACAGGGGGCTGAACAAAACGGAGTAATGTTGCAGAGATGCTCAGCCCAGCAAATAGATAAAAATGCTCCACTATCTCACCACATTCCCTCAACTGCAGGGCGAGACATATACCAAGCTACAAAAAGTTGCTTTACCACAGAAGCACTGCAGAGGACTAGAAGAAGAAGAGGAAGGTACAAAGAATCTACATACTGGAAGGGAATGCTGCTGAAAACTGTAAAGACAATAGAGAGAAGGTGGCATGCAGGTGTGTGGCTGAATATCCTCGCTGCAAATGCAACACTCATGAATCTCTTCCCCTGCCTGCTGAGTGCTTTTTTTTTTCTCTATACCACACATTGTTGACTGCAGCAATAAGGCCCAATAAAGAAGGTGAAAATGTCTCCCTGTCTATGCTGCAGTCTTGAATCTTTTATGAGTTACACCACCGTCAAGATTGGATGAAAATCTCTACCATTTCTAGAATTTCTGAACAAAGTGACTGTGTGTGAGGAACCTTTAAATGACATAATTACACACACTCAATTGGATTCATCCATGCAGCACTAAAACCACTGGAGATTGTGAAGGTTTTCTTGAAGAAAGTCTCTTAAATATCACCTGCAAAGTGGATCCGAACAGCAGCAGACAGAAGCAGTAAACACCCCTCGAAAAGGTTATAAGAGGCACAGCAGGGAGACAGGAACATTGGACATAATTGCAGCAGATTTCAAAACTGCAGTATGTAGGAGGGGAATGATTCACATGCACAACCACAAGAAATTATTTTAATGATTTTTGTTCATGGTAAATCAATTGAAGCAGTGATGTTGTTTCTGTGGAAATAGGAAAGTCAGTTGCACAAAGAGCACAAACACAAAAGTGCTTCCTGTCATTTAAAAAAAGGTTGTTTTCAAAGTGATATGAAAGACCTTCTTGCCTGTGTACTCCACAATGTGAGATGGATTTGGCTTGTTCTTTAATTTCTGTTTTATCTTTAAATCATTTGATGAACCCATTTGTTTGTTTTTTAGGTGAATGTTTAATTAATTAATTTTATTAATTCTAAAATTATTTATATACATACATATATATATATATATACACACACATACACTACTCACAAAAAGTTAGGGATATTTGGCTTTCAGGTGAAATTTATGGAAAATGCAATATGTTCATGCTACAGTGATATAATATCATAAAAGTAAGACATTTAAGTAGAAGGATGCACTACTGATTTCCTCATCTCAAAAAATTTATTCAACACAAAAGGTAACAACAATGGTAGTTACACCACAACAAAAAATTTGAACTTCTCAATATCTCGTCATGTGCCCTTGAGCATCAATTACAGCTTGACAACGACGTCTCATGCTGTTCACAAGGCAACTTATTGCCTGCTGAGGCATGGCATCCCACTCTTCTTGAAGGGCAGCCCTCAGGTCGTTGAGGTTCTGAGGTGCAGGGTTTCGAGCCTCTACATGACGGCTCAGCTGATCCCACAGGTTTTCAATGGGATTCAGGTCTGGAGAGAGTGCAGGCCGTTCCATTTGAGGTACACCAGTCTCCAACAGCCGTTCCCTGATGATGCGGCCTCGATGAGCAGGAGCATTGTCGTCCATGAAGATGAAATTAGGCCTGTGCTGTTCATGTAGGGGCACAATCACTGGATTAATGATGTTATTCAGGTAGTATGGGATTGTCACTGTACCATTCACAAAGTGTAGGGCAGTTCTGTACCAAGTGGACACCCCTGCCCACACTGTAACACCGCCACCACCAAAAGCTCGCCTGGTGACAACAGTGGCTGATGCATAGCGCTCTCCCTGACGTCTCCAACATCGTTGCCGGCCATCATTTCTGCTCAGTGTGAATCGACTTTCATCAGAGAACAGCACTGAGGCCCACTGGTTCCTCGTCCAGCGTAAATGCTCCATGGCCCATGCAAGACGATGATGCCTGTGCCTGGTGGTGTGGTCAGGTACCCGTGCAGGTCGTCTAGCACGCAGACCACGCTGATGTAAACGGTTTTGAATGGTCTGACGTGACACTTGGGTGCCTCTCACCTCTCTTAAACGTGCCTGGAGTTGAGTGGCATTCATCATCCGGTTTCTCAGGGCAGTGTTCACAATGTAGCCGTCATCAGCACGGGATGTGGCCAAAGGACGTCCACTTCTAGGCCTTTCTGTGACTCTTCCAGTCTCTCCATATCTCTGTTGCAACCTGCTGATGACACTCTGTGACACTCCAAGCTCAGTGGCCACTTCTGTCTGAGAACGTCCTGTTTGAAGCATCGCAATGGCAAGGGACTGTTGTTCCATTGTTAGGTGTCGTCTTGGTCTCATGATGTCAAAATGTGAACAGCATGATGAGGACAACTGTTTAAACACCAGCTCTAATTGAACCAGGACATTTATTGGTCAATTCAAGGATCACACACCTGCCGTGATTTTTGCCGTTAAGCTCCTTGTTAGAGAACAGCAACTTGTGCAAAATTTATTGAAACATTTAACAGTTGGACATGTGCATTTAAAAGCTTAGAGAAGATCACATTAAGTTCACCTGTACAGGTTTGAATGCATTTTAGGCTTGTTGTGAAATTTCACCCAAAAGCTGAATAGCCCTATATATATATATATATATATATATATATATATATATATATATATATACATATATATATATATATATACATATATATATATATATATATATATATGTATATATATATATACATATGTCTACCTATATATATATATATATATATATATATATATATATATATATATATATATATATATATATATATATATATATACACATACATATGTCTACCTATATATATATATATATATATATATATATATATATATATATATATATATATATATATATATATATATATATATATATATACATATATATATATGATCAAATTACCTTGAGAGCTGAAGCTTAAAAGAAAATAAACCTTTTCAAATTATTCATTTACAGCCACTGAGCATGTTGTGGTCAGCAAATGCTTCCTCAGTTAAATAGCCTGCTTACACAAAAGGTTATACAATATATCTGTTTAATCACATTTTTATCTGGAGTTTTGTCTAATCTCATTATTTTCTTGTAGCTATAGGTGCGACGTATTTGTAGCATCACAGAAGCCTCTGAATTATTATAGAAATATCAAAACAAATATTAAAGGAGTTATATAAGCCCCAGTATGTTTGTGTGATCTTCTTTTAAAAGTACAAGTTACTGCTCATGATCATGAAAGTGACACCACTCTGTAGAGTGCATTGACTTTACTATTTATTATATAAACTATTTATTATACAGACTGGGAAGTGTAAAACTGAGGGGAAAAAAAAGAGAAACAATTCAAATTCGGGCTGCTGTTTCAGCAACAAAGACAATGCCATGAATGAATCAATACGCAACATAGTAAGGCCAGCAATGTTTCAGAGCCATAGGCACGCTGTAGTACATTATAAATCTATAGTCATATATTAGATCAATGTGTCCCGTAGACTTGACTTATATATTCAACTGAACAATCCTTTTACTTCTGACCTCTCTCTGTTACAGGGGAAAGAGGGATCCAAAAAGAGGGTATGGCAAATTATCATGTTGCCTAATAGTGGTTTGATTGTGCAGCATTGTTGATGGTCCAAAGCAGCCAACTATAGCAACTGGGAAGCAGATGAACACAAAAAAAAAGGCAACTAAACATTTGTAACTTCAGGGTTGGTGGGATTTCTGAACATGGCAAAGAAAAATCATTTTGTTTTTGTTTCATTACAGCTTTTTATAAGAAACATTAAATCAGTCTGTGCATTCTTTTATAACATGAAATACTGCATAAGAAACACATGACAGGGTGAAGTATCCTCAAGTACACACAGCTGGGGTGTTTCAGGTGTTTTCACACATAGTTCTCCCACCTGTCAGTCAACACAGTACCATGCGTGTGCAGCAGACTGATGGAAGTGAACAAGGAGATTCGTCACCTCTGTCACATATACACCCTCTGACACAGTCACTCAGAATATAAATGCTACACGTTTTAGGGGTCCTAAACCACAGAGGAGAGGTCTTCTATGGATGGAAACTTTTTAAATATTCATTTTCTAAAACACTTGATCAATCAGGCTCGCTTACTCCATGCCACTGACGTTACCAGGGAAATTTCTTCATTTAGTGCCCCGATCAATAGCTCATTACAGCAGCTTTACACTGGGTTGTCTCCGGGCAGACGAGCTGGCTTAATTCCCTCTACATCTTGGGCATATCTGGTCTGTCCATCTTCATCACACAACAGCCTCCTCCCAATCTAAACCTACACACAAACACACTTTTCTACAAGCTGAGTTTTAGAAAGTGCAATTTAGGGAACGATGAATGACTTCACGTCGAGCTATTAAGCAAAACGAGAGAAGTCGATACTGCAGCAGGGTACATGCGTGTATAACGTATGCTCATGTGCAGCATGGCCAAAAATGTGTCTTATGAATGAGATAAGTGAAATTCTGAATATTTCAACTGTAACTCTGGAAAATAAAACACAATAACTCAATTAGATTTTAGTTTTGCCAAAAAAAAAAAAAACATGTCAGATAAAATGTACAACATGGAGATGAAGGATGTTAAGCTTATTATACCTCACCAGTAAACATAACAGCTGGCAGAAATATGTAGACAACACAAGACAAGGTAGTTCATGGCGTGACAGCTTGCATCAATCCAAGATTCCTTCCCTTCGAATCTGCACCATTATGCTCAAAATGCCTTTTGGTTGCTAATGAAACTGAGCTATTACTTTGTATAAGTCAACCGTGAAATGACAGCAGACCTCATGGTAATAACATTAAAGTTCTCCTCCATAGTGTCAAGTTGAATGCAGGGATGCGCTGAACTGAATTCCCATCCAGGGAAATAATTTCATGGTAATCTCCGATGATTATATGCAGGGCAAGTGACGGAGCAACAGGCGGAGGGAAATATGAATCCCCAACAAGTCTGAACTTATATAAATGTGAAAAAGGGAGCAGACCCTGTTGAAAGAAAGTTAAGGTGTCATTTACCAGACCAGATGAGGAAAAACAATAATCCGATGTTTGCTGGGCGAATGCATCTCTACATTGACAACAACACATAACATACGTCACTGTGTCAGGATTTATTTAAGATAAACTAAGTCAAAATGCAGAAGTGTAAAAAATAAAGCACATTCTGAACTGCTTTCATGTGAATTAAGAAGGTGCAGTCAGTGGTAGCAAGAAGCAGATGACCAAACACACCTGATTAATTGACTAAGTGTAAGAATTTCAGTAGTCTGTATGAGGTTAGAACGGATGGGCAGCTTAGAGTTGGTGAAAACACTAAGTCCAATGAGCAGCTTTTCTCTCATCTTTTGAAATTTTTAACTGAATCTATGTTGTCTAAACAAAACAATAACTTCTTTTTATTTATTAAATAGTACTGTTGCATCCAGTGTACTTTTAGAGTGGTGAAGAACGCATACAACACAGTGAGGAAACAACAGAAGGTGTTTAGTGAAAGACTTTTCCCAGTCTAAAGCGAGACAGAAAGATACAGGAAATCATTCCTGCCAGCAGTCCTCACCCCCCAGAACAACTCAAACTCTTCTAATTATTATTTTTTATATATAAATAAATATCTAAAACATTGCACTTTTTCTCTGGGGTATCGTTTCATTTTATTTCAAGACCTGTCTTGTGGACTGGTAGCTATTTGGTCATAATACAAAGCAACATTCCTAATGAAAACTGAATACTGTACACCAGCACTGACACCTTATGCCAACTGTTATGTACAGCGGAGGATGGATGATGATTTGGGAAGCAATCTGGCTGTCAGCTATACCAAGCAACAGGTTAATGAAAGACAGCAGCAAAATAATGGCTGAAAAGAAGATTTAAGTGGTGTTTTTTTTACATGTTACTATAACCTGAATTCACAAAGACCTCAACATAATCAACGAGTAAAGCACTTGGAGAGGGCAGACCTCCACCAAGCAGCCCATTTATTGTAATTTCCACCATATGTCATCATCCTACATTCATTTTAGATGGATACACTATTAGAGTCCTTGATACATTGATAAACAAATCCACCGTGTCTTGGCTATATTGTGGTGTTTGTTGCATGTTTATACCTCAATTTGTTCTCTTACAGGAATAAAAATTCCAAAGATCCCCAATTATTTTCCTGTTCTGAATCGTAGTATCCAGACTTGTGCTGGGATCCAGATCTATCTTTGATATCTTGTAGAACCTGTTGGGAACTTCACCTGAATTTTGGCCAAGCACCCTGACCATTTACTGTGGAGTTTAATGCATACATCCTATCTCACAATGATAAGTAATCCTTCAAATAAATTTCCTGGATCCGGATCACGCCCAAACATTACTGAAGTCTAAGTTAGACCAAGACCCAGAAAAAAAAGATCATAAAAATCCATTCATTAGCTTTTTGCATAAAGTAGCTAACAGACAAACAGACAGACAAACTTCCTAGACAGCGGTAAAAAAACGCAGTGGACATTAAGAAAGTTAATGAAGCTCAATGAGCTGATGCAACAGTGGAAAGCAGGAATACCTTCACGATGATGTAAGAGACATAATGATGATATCATAATGGAAATAAGTATAATATTTCTACTAAAGATTGTTATATTAGCAGCTCAATCAGGGGATGCATCCAACATTTCCCCCACTTCTTCTGTATCTTGGCTTGGTTTTTCACAGTTCAGCACATCATGCATTGATGTTCGACCTGAGGCTGCATTTTCCTCATTTTAATTCCCGTTAAGGACCAGATTTTTATTGCGTCCCCATTTATAAAAAAAAAAAAAAAAAGTTCCTTTTATTATCTGTATATACAGAACATAAAAGAAAGCGACAAATTGTTGCCAAGCTCATCTCATGGTCAAATAATTCTGCCTTTGAAGATGGGATCATCTACTTGAGGTAATTTGTTACCACTGTCTGTAGTAGCAGGTTGCAGGGTTCAGATGCACACACGTTCATCAAAATGTCCTTAACCAGCAAAGCAGCGACCACTCAAGAGACAAACCAGGAAATCAGGACAAGTGAGCCAAGTCAAACAAATGATCACAAAAGGGGGAAAAAAAGCCCAAAAGAACAGAAAAGCCCAACAGTAACAAGGGAACAGAGAAGAAATGCCCCGCAGGGTGCAGGGAAACTCAGACTCTGAGATCACAGCTGAACTGAACCGTTGTGTGTTTTTCTACTCTTCTGAAGCAGCATGCTTTGGCTAGTTGCATTATTCCTCTGTGCTGCTGCATCGACAGTCATCGCCTGGATGCAAAGTGAGGTCTGTGCCTTCACATAAACAAGCCATGCGCTGCCACAGTGCATTAGTCACAGCCTTAGTCTGGCCTTTTCAAAGTCTCTACACCCACTCAAACCGCTAATAGATCCCCAGAATTTGATATTCGCCTAGCAGGGATCCTCGCAACAAAGAAGTCGTGTGCGTGCGTGTGTGTTTGTTGCATCCAGGACCACACATTTTCTAAGTGGCCTTCTTTGTGTTTAAATAAAATCAAGGAAAAAGCAGAGTCCTCCAAGAAACATGAGTTTGTCAGGATTCCTTGATCTTTCTGCTCAACTAACAAACATGAGAAAAACAGTTCATTTAGCAAACTATCCTTACATAATGAGCTCCCTACGCAATGTAGCCATGAGTTGATATTTTCTTCACTGTACTGCTGGTTAGGAAGTCACTCCTGGTGGAGCTGGTGCATCTGAGGACGCTTGGAAACAGGACAAATACAACATGCAGGGGTTATTAAACTGTCTGTGCAACCATGTGACATTAAATAGCAGTTTGCGAGGAGAGGCTTTTCTCTGCATCTTCTGCCTCACAATCAGCACCGTTCCTCTTCCTACAACATCAAATTACCCATGGCGGAGCAATATCCTCGCTCTTCTCCCTCTCCTCCTCTCCTTTCCTCCCACTGAGTTGGCTTTATAGGCAGGGGTAATTTCTGCTACCACTCCAGGGAAATTACTTTGTGTTGTTAGAGAAAAGGCAGTCTGCAAACTGCTTTACCAAGCTCCTTCACTCCAATAACAGTCAACATTTAGATGCAAGCAAGAAATACAGCCTCTACATGTTCACACACACACAAACACACACCAAGTGATGCTGACATAAGGGTATAAGAATCAAGTCCATGTGTGTTAGCATGTGTTTGAACCCTAATATCTGCATCCAAATGAGCATTAGTATCTGCCGGACTGATTCTTTTTTTTTTGCCACGTGCCACAGAAAAAAAAAATGTCCCTAAGCATGTGCATGCACACACTCATGCTTGCATCCCTTCTGCTCTTCTAGGCTGAGTAGTTCAGCTGAGTGTCTTGCTCGGGTGATGAATAATTTCTGCACTGTGCTCTGCCGTGGCACGTCTGGTGCAGCCTGACTGCGCCACACAGCTACAGCTCTGCATTTGCATTCGACGCACACACGCACACACTTTTATACACATGGCATCCAGGCATGCTCGCTGCACCCCTGTCCCAACACCATCCAGCCTGCCAGCTGCTTTAGCATGGAGGGAAGCAACAAGCTGTTCAGCCTGTCTATATGTACAACTTCTGCAGGAGAGTGGCCCCAGTAGCCTGAAAACTTAGATTAAAAGAGATGAGCGAAGCAACTCCACCTAATCCGCAGCTGTCAGAAGCGGTTGTGTATAAAAAAAAAATCTTGAATGAGGACTGGTGGCATTTAAGTTCAGGGCCTGTGAAGAGAAGAAATGGTCCTTAAATGTCAGCTCTATTTTGAAGTGGTGGGCATGCTGATGTGGTGACCTCTTTGAGCTGCGGTTAAAAGGTTGAAGGGCTACAGACAAATAAGTAGACGGCATCAGCTTTTGTTTTTCATGAGGAAAGGAAAGGGACTTCTTAAAACTCCCCTTTAGTCTTTTTAAACTACTTTTCACTTAAAAAAAAAAAGTCTGTTGTTCATGATTCTCTTTAGGAATTTGTCCTTACTGTGTTGGATTACATGAGAATAACCAGAAGTGTGGTTGCCTCACTATACGGCAGGCTGCACATCTGCACGCAGCTTAATAAAGGGAGACCACAAGCAGCATTGCCAGTGATACGTGCAACCAAACACCTCCCACTGTCCTCAGGGGCATACTGGAAGACCTCCAGCACGCTGCTCCTTTATCTGTCATGGACTAGTGTGCATTTTCAGACATGATGTGCCTCTAAATATATTTGATCATAGATGAGTCAGCTGTGTCATCATCTATTTGTGTCAACGCTGGAAAGTGGCGAATATTTTCAAGATGAAAAGACTCAACCTAAGGAAATTACGTTTGAACTAATAAGCAAAATGTTTCCACTGTAGTGCTGTACTGAAGCCAAGAAGAGCAAAGAATCTACAGCTTGTGTTTAATCCTAAATTATTGCCTCTCTTTACGAGCATGCATTACAGTCTGTCTATATTGGCTTTGCGTCCAACAAGTGAAGCAGCATGAGTAAAATCTGGCTGGGGTGCAACAACACTGCATTTATTCCAAAATGTAGTCATTATCTCATTTGCATAAACATTTGCTGCTGCACAGGAACCCTGGGCTGACAGCTTAGCCTGCAAGGATACAAATGATTTAATGTATTTATTATAATAAGCACAGAAGTCCCTTTTCCTCAAAAAGATTTAAGTGGTGCTGAAAAGCAAAAAACAAGTGGTTTATTCAAAGTCTAATCACTGTTTTCCTGTCGATGTGGTTTGAAAATGTGGACACATGTTGACAGTAATGGTGCAATAAGGTAAAATGTAAGTTGTTTTTTTTTAAAACAGCAGGGACATTTCTGCTGGGAACTTCTTGAGACGGACTGCAGAAAAGACAATAGCTGTCAGTGAGCGATGCGCAAAACAATAGAAAACATCGCCGCCTGGAAGATCAGCAAGAAGGCACGAGGTTATCAGAGGCTACGCGGTAAAACAGCGTGCCAGGGCAGGAAAGTGGCTGGCAATCGACTCAGTTCATCTCACACGCACGAAACACAGAGCTACACACATTTCCTCAACCACCAGAGCACTTCCATGTGAAAGCGGACGGGGAAAATGTACTCACAGTTCTGAGGAACTGGATCTCATCCTCTCCTTCTCCGCCTTCAGCCATGGCTGCAAAAGGAGCCTGCTCAGACTCCGCTGGCTCGTCTCTCCTGTCGATATTAGCATATAGCTAATCCACCGCCAAAGCAGCGGGGAGAATACCGCAGCATGTGTCAGTCAAAGCCCCTGTGCTCACCGCCCGGAGGAGGAGTGTGTCGGCGTCGGTGGGCTGGAGCTACTGGGGACGGTGCTGTGGCGCCGTAAGCGCAGATACGGCGGCGGGGGTCTTTATCTTCGACGTCACAGCCAGCGCTTCTTAAAACAGCGATGAAAGCGCGAGTATTCAAACAAATAGCGAGCTGAATGGGCTTCGCAGGCTGCTGTGTGAAGCCGTTTGGTCGCCTTGTCTCTCGCGAAAGCTGCTATTTTCCGGTGAGGATCCGGATCAGCACCATGGTCAGCGCGCACATGCTCCCAGTGTGCGTGAAGTCCAACCGCAGCTTGCTGAGAAGGTTGCTGGTTGTGTCTTTACCTTGATCCCTGAACGTGACTTAAATGGAAAAAAAAATTCTATATGAAGAAAATTGTTGGACAGTTTAAACAAATATCTGAAATCCCATTAATATTCCATAAAAGTTGTCTTTTAATCGCTCAGAAACTGACTTTATCTGGCTTTTATCCTTCAATTCATGAGCAAACTTAAATTCTATTAAGTATTTAAGCCGTTTTGATGGGATGGATTTCCATTGTGTAATTACTCCAATTAGATTAAACAACTAATTCAACTCAATGAAACATAAATGAGCACAAAGTAAAATGTCGTTTTACTCTGTGACAGTAGAGATTATACTGCTCCAACCGCTATTTGCAAAGGGTGCTCACATCTCTCAAGCATAATAAAGCTCATTCATTTTCACAACAACTGGAAATAAACCATCCCAAACCAAACCAAATGCTACCCGAACCATGATGCAATGCTGCCCTCTAACGTCAGAGCTGTGACGTGTTGATGTGAAGGTATTCCTCTTTTATGCATCATTTTTCACCCAAACCCTTTCATATCATGTATCCTCACTTTTCTGAAATGTTTCTTCTTCTTCTTCAATTTCTACTTCTTTAGCCACTGTCAAATTTGAAACACACTTTAGGACTTGTGCAAAAATATGATTTTTAAAAGTTCCAGTGTTCATCTCTGAATTGTGTCTCATTCCACCATCGACTAAAGAGAGTTGCACAACTCATAAACACCCAGAATGTATTTAGAAGTAAAAGTAAAAGAAAACTTCTCATCTTCCACCATTAACATTTCCTCATGTGAAAGACAGAACATACAGATGTTCTTATGCCCTTAATATGTTACAGCAAAATACATTTTATGTAAATGCTGATGCGGCTAACTGTCCACCGCCACCATCTTCTTCAGCCGCGGCAGGCTAAGTATGGGAGATATTGATGACACGCACTAAGTTGCACCTTCTCCATCTTATACGTTTGTTTATTTTCATTGTCACAGTGAAATAAATAAGTATACACAACAAACTAAACACCACGCAGGGTACTAGATGCACAAGTTACCTAACTTGTGGTCAACAAAAGGTTTACTCCTCATCCCTACATCCTCCAAGACAAGTGATGCGCTCAGGTGAGTGCAACTATTTGTAACCTCACCCAAAGTGACACAACCTCCACCCGAGTGCCAATCAAGTGTACACACATCAGCATATTCCTGAACATCCAATCGCCCACGTTATGGCTCCTACAGATGCCAAATTTATTCTTGTCAAGCAGAAACATCTCAGCTCTTTGTGTCAATGATTAATTATTCTACTCTGATTTATTGTTGTTTCGATGAGGAACATGGTAAGTCACCTGCCTGCGCTGAGTGGGGCGATGCATGTATGTCTTTGTGTGTGTTGCTATTGGTGGTGGTTACACCCATCTCCTATCCGTCCTCTGAAACTTCAAATTAAAATCATATGTGCACCGCAGTGAGAATAAAGTTGCCAATATGTTGCGCTGGTTAACCACTTAACTTATTTCAATTTTTGCATGAAACAGGTTTTTATGCATAAAAGATTTATTGTTGACCAACTATTCTACTGAACTACTTAAACTGCACCTTTTTTTTTTCTTTAACTGAACCCTTGCTGATGCAGCAGGCTTGTTTTTGTTTTTGCTTGTTTTTGTTGCATTATGACTAAATATAGATGAAGACAGATAAATTGCATCAGTGACTTGTCAGACAGAAATGTTTACTGAATCTACAATTTGTAGCCTGGATGGTATACATCATTAAATTGTCAAGATTCTTATCTTTCTAATGGTGTACAGAATTTGTAGGTACTTTGAAGGTAGACTGAGTGCAACACATGTTTATCTGGGAGGTCTGGAGCCAAACAAAAAAGGTACAGCATCAACATTATCACTGTCATCCAAGGTACAACAGCAGAATATGTGCATGTCTCACCCTCCTGTGGGAATTAGACATGTTTCTGACCACTGTATTTTTTTTTATAAACTGTACATCCAATTTCCTCATTCAAAGATAAACACAATATGGTTTATGTTGCACATTTTTACAATGAAAGTAAACTATTTGCGTTTTAACATGATTGGATCAAATTTTCTTTTTTTTGAGTGACAGCTCTGGAAAACGGATCTAACTTACGGGAGAAAAAATACTAAAAGGTTTGAACATTATTTCTAGTATTGTTTTATATATACTCCCAGATCTTTTTAGGTCATGTTAAACCAGAACGTGCTGTTGTTCTTGTATGTAATGACATTTTATCCAGTGAAGTTAAAATTTAACAGTTAAATCTAAGCATCTGAGTTAGTGAGGGATAGAAGGATGTTTTGCATTGTGCATGTTAACCATCCTGAGAAAAATCACCATCTTAACAGACGCAGTGGGAAAATGACTATTTAACACCAAGCACCTTAGCCAAACATAGCAGTAATTTTTACCTCAAGCTAACATTTGTTTATGTATTTTTAAAATTGAATTTCAAATTTCAAAGAGAGGAGACTGAAAAATGGATCACCATAATGATTCTATAAATGGAAATAAAGTGATAATACTTTAAAATAAAAAAAACTGCAATGATAATGTAAAAGGATATTTAATAATGTCTCTGTATAAGAAAACGATAAATTGATACTGTAAACTTTTACAGAACTATTGCAATAAGTCTGCAGGATGCAGTAATTTACTGTACAATTGACAAGATCCTTTTTTTAGTGTCGCTTTGGAGCAAACCTAGAACATCACAAACTGTAACATTTGTTTTTCATTCATTCATTATCCGAACTGCTTAGTCCGATTACGGATCGCAGGGAGCTGGAGCCTATCCCAGCAATCTTTGGGCGAGAGGAGTCCAGTCCATCGCAGGACATTTGTCACGTTATCCTTAATTTTAATTTAAAATACGCGAGTTCTTTTTTGTAAAATATGGTAATATACATATTATTTTATTTATTCTGCATCACTCTCTGTCCAACATACCACATGAAAGGGACAGTAGAAAATCAAAATAAATAAGAATATAAATAAACACAAACACATCAATAGCTTAAATCAGTGGTTCCCAAACTGGGGGGTTATCACTAGTGGGGCACAGCAAGGCTAAATAAAACTTGGGAGTTTTGGTACTGGACAAATCTATAAAAGGACCAATGATGAATGATGATAAATCAAAAGGAGAGACTTCAAGTACTAATAAAAGAGAAGAAAATATGTATATCTGGTCCTGTTTGACCAGGTAATAGTGAAGTAATAGTTATAATCCATGATGGGTAATCATGAGACCACAGTCTTTAGCATGTACCAAAATATTATATTCTACTATTAAGAAGTATGAAGATAAACAAGTTACAACACCACTTGGGGACTTTTCATCCTAAATACAAAGAAAGTCCTGTAAATTACTTTAAAAATAAACCATAAAATAAACTATCATATCTAGCAGAGTTGTTTTACTCAAGCAGCATCTGTCTCATTGAAAACTCGGCTCACCTGAAGAAGTTTGAAGAGATTCGTAGTTTAAAACGTTTCGCACTAAAGCAGAAGAATGGATCATAATACTGACACTGACATGGTTTTACCTACATTACAGTCACTAAACTAATTGGTTCATGTGACAGGATGGGGGGCTTGACATTATTGTTGTTGATGAAGCAAACCTTCAAGACCTGCCAAAAAGTTTGGGAACCACTGTCTTATTTAAACATTTTTAAGATTATGATACAAGATCACAACTTGACAACTTTTCATAAAACATGCAGAAAACAAATTAACAAATACTGTCAAATATTTCTGACTACTTTTCCTTCTTTCTTTTTTCAGAAACTTTGTCTTTTCTAGAATGTTTGTGGTTTGTCTTCATTGTTTGATTTTTAATCCTTCTTTAATCAACATGACTGTTTTCTGTACACTTGCTTTTAGGCTATTGTGTTCTGCCAAATAGACCTGTATGTTGTCTAAAATATCACTTTTTGTGATTTTTTAAATTATTTTATTTATTTATTTTTTTTTTTTGTGGTGTTTGCTTGTCGTGTTGTGTTTTGTACGTCACTTTCACAGTATTTTATTTTTCTTCTTCAGTGTTACTTTTTCTAAAAACACACACAAAATACATAAGAAAGAAGTATACTTTTTTTAAAGTGTTTTTGTTTAGTTTTTTGTTGTTTGTGCCTTTTTTAATTTCTGTTTTGACAACAGTACAACTTAGACTAAAAACAACCTCACTGGCTGAAACAATAAATGTGTTGATATATACAAACATTTCCATAATTTCTACTCTGCCATCTTATTCTGTTCACATACAATATCACAGGAACTTGAAGTTGTACGACGATTGCTATATATATATACTCGCCAGCAGGTGTCTCTATTTCTCAAATTATAGTGACATACGAACCTTTAAATAAGAAGTACATTTCGTTCATGAAGGCTGAAGAACTTCCAAAAGTCATTTTTATTTTTCTAACGTGCAAAGAGTTGACAGGGGAGGGGTAGCTATGTTAGTTTTTGTAAAATTAAAACTAATGAAAAAGGTACTACTCACTATCTTTCCTCCTTCCTCTCAGCCCCGACTGAATCCTCCCATCACATGTTCCACCTGCACGCTGCAGCTGCACTGACTCAAACTGTGGGTGGTGCCTAAACACTAAGTAACCAATCAAGAGGCAGGGAGTCTGCGGTCAGCTCTCCTATTGGACCAAACTCCCGTAGATCACTGCGGACGACCCCAGTGAGGCAGCGGTGAGCTCCCTCTCGTCTGTACGGCCGCAGCACAGAGATGAAGGCAAATCTTTTGCCCTGCAACTAGATCGGGTAAGTAAACTGTGTTGTCTTTTACCTACAGCTGCCGCTTTTTTACAGCTGCAGATGCAGCTGACTGCCACTCACTGCCTGTTTCTCATAAAGAGGACATGTCTTAAAGCCTGTAAGAGGAAGATTCGCAGATTCTGTGCTTCAAATTTTATAATAATGTCAAATTTAGCAACTAAAGAGTCGATTTTAGCTGTGAGGCTTAAATGTGAAAGTGTGACGCCTGGCCTAACTATGCTGCTTTTTGAGCAATCCCATATACACTGGTGGTTGTTGCAAGGTGAGAGTAACCCATGGGATTATGTTATGATAAAAAAATTAAAAAAAAAAAAAAAAAAAAAAACAGTTATGGGAACATTAAGGTTAACATTGGCAGCACACGTGGATTGCATGGCTGTTATTTATGTACACATCTGTGATGGCAGCCCAGCATGAGGCTCTGCATATGTCGTCACCTTGTGTGACTCTGGCTACTGCAGCTTCTGAAATGTTGATGAAATGCGGTTTAAAAATGTTTTTATGCTGCTATGGAAAGATGAGAAAAGGCAGCAGGATGAAGAAGATCAGAGCTTCTAGAGCTTCAGGCTGGTTTAATGAATTACCTTTTAGATTTCATTTATTTCATAGTTTGTGAGATCTTGAGGGCATAAATAGTATGCAGGTTGAAATATTAAGATTTAACTTTTGCAACAGCAGAAAAGAAAGTCTCCTGTTTTAAATTGTTTGCTGTAGGATTAACTATCCTGTTTGTCTACAACCAGTTTTATGTCTATGTTCTACTGTTTTTTTTGACAGCATCGAGCCAGGCAATGAATAACCCACTCACTGTCTTCAGGCTGACCACCTACTCCCAGTGTTTGACTGATTAACATGGCACCCATCATGGAGGGCACACACACTGTCTTGCTTTTGTATACACCCATCCATGAGCTAAGCAACATCAGCCCCTACTTCCCCAAGAGGCGGGCCCCAAGCTTTAAATACAAGAGCCGCACCTCTCATTCAGAAAGCACTGGTAATGACCATGACTGGGAGAAGGAGGATCTTGCAGCGTCCACACAAAGAGGCCAGTCTTCCGACTCCTCGAGTAAACTCTTTAGCTCCCAGCAGGCAGCAAAGGCAGCAGTCGCTGAGTTCTGCTGGCTGGCGGCTGAGAACCACCAGTTGCTGGTGGATCTGTTGTCGCTGTGTCGGGACTGCGCTAACAAAGTCAGGATGGGTAACCAGGATGGGAAACTCCAGGATTATGTGGAGGGTCAGGAAGTCAACCTTGGAGGTCAGGTTCTCAGCAGCAGCAATTACTCCAACGGGGAGCATAAGAGAGGTGCATCTAAGAGCAAAAAGCTGAAGAAACTGGGAGGCAAGAAAGTAGATAATGCTGAGGATTTACTGCACAGTAAGATGAAAAAGAAAGTTGCTAAAGAGCATTCATATGTGGAGCTTCCAACTGAGAAGGTGTCCACATCTGTAGCTTCAAAAGCGGAGCAGTTTCCGAGGACAACGGCCTCTGATCGTGTGTCTGACAGCCCTGTGACGGGTTCTTATGCCAGCGCTGTCAGTAATCCCATCCTGCCGATAGAGGAGGCCTTCCAGATTGCCCGTGAGAGCTGGGACTTCATAGAGGAAAACCGCACGTTTGACCCTGACATGGACTTCTGTAATGATTTCTCGGAGTGTGACGGTGAGCTGGGCTATGAGTCGACTTCTTGCAGCCTACTGGAGGGTCTGACCAGAAGAGACAGTGGGAGCAACCTTCGACCAATTAAAAGGTTTGATTCTCCTGCTGAGACTGAGAATGCATCAGCTCTCAAGTCTGCTCAGCAGCTTTACAGTGAAATAAACCAAAGAAACATGGGGGTCAGGGTTGTTGCCAAGGTGCAGGATGTGGAAGGGAAAGTGGAACGTGTCAGCTGCACAAGTCCAGAGAAGGTCGGGCTACATCCAGGGACTAGTAGATGTCTTCAGGAGAATGGAGAGTGGAAAAGATCAAGTGGAGAGAACCTGCTCGGAGTCACTAAGGAAAAGCCTTTAAATAAACTCTCAGAGGGTCTGCACCTGCCCCTGTCCCACACCACAGAGCCTCTAGTCCCAGCCAGACCCCACTTAAAGAGCCCCTCGTCACCCTCTCTAGCCGGGGTCTTCAACACATCTTTCCCAGCTTCAAACAGCCTCCAGAGCATGTCCCCAGTACTGACCCCTCTGTCTTCCAAGCAGGTGAGCCCACAGCTCAACCACCGCATCGTCCTGCTTTCAGATAAAGACGAAGACCCCGACAGAGAGAGCTCCAGTAACACGGATGAGCCCAAAATCTACACAGAGGTTATCGATAAGAACGGCAACAAGCGGACTGTCACCCGTCTGGATCTGAACCTTAGCAGGCGACCGAGCAACGCCAAGTGGAACTCCTCCAGCAACTCCACAACAACAGGTGAGCCTTGACAAATTACCCTAAAAACATTGTTTCATTTCCGTTTTTTGTGATCTCCAGCTTCGAGGTAAAAGAAAACATTGGAGCTTTGGTATGTGGCACAAGCCTTTGGTTGGATGGTGATCACTGATGCAGGTTTTCCAAGGAAACGGATGGCTGGAAAGAAATCCATGCGTGTGGGACATTCCATAAGGGGAGTATTAGTTTTTCCCTCCAGCTGGTGTCTTAATAAACTTAGTTTGTGCAACAAATGAGGTCTGTTTTCCAAGAGCTCTTTGTTAGTTGGTCATTGCTGTGGTTTTGGATTATTTATGAGACCAAAAATTAAAAAGTCACCCACAGAGTTGGGCGCGGGGCAAGCAGGCCATGAGAATAGATTGGTTGATGATCCATATTAACTCACTCAGTGCTACAGGGGAAAGTAGAGATTAGGGGGAAGTGTCCCAGATCAAAGGCAGAAAGTTGACACAGAGTTCGTCTTGTCAGGAGTTCCCATGAGCAAAATGGTAGCAGACGCATTGCCAGTTTGAACTCTCTGAGATCTGCTATCCCTCCCCCTGACTCCTATCCCACCTAGTTCACTGTGGAAAACCTGAGACCTGTTGGGTACAAAGGCTGTAGGAAAAAGGATTATAATTTCCTTTTTCTTTGCTCTTAGAATCTCATCTGGTGCATGTAAATCTGACAATGGCACAATAAATGGATTCTCGGTGTACTCTATATAATCTCTGCAAAGCCACAATGATGGTATAAACCTAGTTCAGGGACGTCAGAATGACTTTTCATCAGTGATCAGCCGCCAGGCTCTGTTTTCGTTCCCAGCTTGTATTTAGCACGCTTGGTCATGCCTTTCTGTGACCTCATGCCCTTTAGATCAGTGGAAGATTTTTTTCTCTGTGTTGGTTTAAAGTAAGCACAAAATTCAGTCAGAATTATTAGAAGCTGGAATTCTTGGTATGCTTAAGAGGAAACTTGAATTATAATAGAAAATAAATGGAAATCTATTTAGAATCATCAAAATATTAACACCCTTTATTAATAATTCATTTCAGACTTATTTTTTTCTGGTATTTTCTGCAGCTTTTTTAAAAAATAATCCTTTGAGTCCTGTTTCACCAGTTTATTTATTTTTTTTATTTTTATTTATTTTTTTTTTTTAACCTGTCCTGTCCAGCATCTCAGCATACAGAACAGCAATCTGTGTGCCATATTTTTGCCAGACAGGTTTGCTCTGTCAAGGGAGACATCTCATGTATAGCTGCCCTTGATAATCTGAATATTTTTATTATTATGATAATTATTTTATTTTATTTATTTATTTATTTTCCTTTTATCATTTTGCAATCATCGTCAGTCTTGATATGGCCGAGCTGGACCTGGCAGGGAAAGAGGAAAAAAAAAAAAGAGGAAATGAAAGGAGGAAAAAGAGAGACAGAAAAGAAAGGCGTGTCTAAGCTGCTAAAGTTACAGTATTTGCAAAGCAATATACATTACTAAAAAAATACAACAAGACATAAGTAGGATAGTGACAATATTCAAAAACAGACAAAAAAAATGAAAAATAAAAGTAGAAAAAGAAAATGAATTAATAAAATAACAATTACAATACCAACCGTTATTAAACATACCTACAGAGAGTCATCAGCAACATTTAGTAGGAAGCAGATGGGAAGATGAGTGCTTTGTGGGCGTGCACGTGTGAGTGTTCAACCTGTGATCATGCAATCAAAGATCAGCTGAGTGCTTGTAGGGGAGCACGACCACGACCCGAGGTGTAGGGGAGGAAGCCAAGGCCCCCAGGGCCCGGCAAGCCCATTGCGCACAGAGCCCGGGCAGGCAAAGCAGAGAGAGCCTCCATCCCCCGAGCCCAGAGCAGTGGAAGCCCCCAGGCAGGCGCCACCCGGCGCCACGCGGCAGGGGCACCGGGTAGCACAGGGCGACGGCAAGCCGGCCTGGCGGGTGCCGGGCGCTGAAGCGCGGGCCGCACAGAGAGCCGGCAGCCCACAGGCCCCAGGACCACCCGTTCCCCCCGGCAGAGCCCCAGCCAAGACCCAGCGGGCCCCGCCCACCCAGAGCAAAACCATCGCGGGCCGGCGCCACCAGGATACCAGGGGCGGGATCCCCAAGGACAAGGACAAGTCCGTAGACCATCCCCCCAACAACCCCTCCCCACAACCCTCCCGCTGCTTCCTATCCCCCCTCTCCAGCACCCTCCCCATCCCTCTCCCTCCCAAGCCCTACTGTCCCCAACACTCCCCCCCACTTCCTCCAACCCCCTCCCCCCTCCCCGCCCCACCCCTCCCTCCCATTCCACACCCCCCCCTCCCTCCCTCCCACACACCTCCTCCCATTCAATCCTCCCCCCCCCCCCCCCCCCCCCCCCCCCCCCCAAGCGACAGCCGGAGCCGGAGGACTGCAGGCCCCAGACCTGAACTCCCCACATTCACACACCCACACACACACACTTATGCAGCCAACCAGAGACCCTGCCGGCCCCCCCATGCGCCCCAGGCATCGCCCAGGACAGAGGGCCCCCCGCAGTGCCCCGCCCCCAACCCCCAGGCCAGCACCAAGCCCGCCCCCCGTACCCCGAGCGCTCCCCATGAAGAGGGGACATAGGAAGACCCCTGCCCCCCCCACCCGCCCGCCTTTGTGTAAATGTAATAGTGTCTAAGTTGTGAGTACACTTATGTACACAGTTAGAAACTCGAAGAAATGAATTTCTTTGAGTATCTGTATGATTATACTGATTATAAAGTAAGCATACTTTTAGCCAAGTTAAACCCCCACTCACTATATTTCTCTCATTGTCCAATAAAGTAAATGCAGATAATGGTTCTTTTCATTTCTTTGCTGAATCAGCCCTGGTGTGCACTCAAAACAGTCAGTTCATTGGTATCCAGTTGCTGACAAGTGATGCAATTCTGTAAAGACAAACGCAGCTGTAACATGATGCTTCAAGTTGACAATTAAAGTTGTGGAGTGTGGTTTCTCAGTCTCAGGATGCTGCAAGGCAATGAAGACCCCAAGAATGTGCAGTGAATGTCAATGAGCCATCAAAATGGGTCAGCAGCACCCAGTTTCTGAGTTTCTAGATTGTAAAATAATATGGTATTACTTTAAAATTGTCCATCTTTCCTTTTTATGTGCTTTTGGATGTTTCTTGTCATTTTCTTGCTGACAGATCCAAGATGCTCAGCTCTAACACAGTTTTCAGTTAGTCACCAGCATTTTCCTCTTAACCTCATTGGAAATCTTCAGATCATTCATTTGATGCATTCAATGCCTCCAGTGCTGAAACGGTAAAGCAGTTCCACCTTTACTTTAACTGTCTGAAGGCCGCACTTTATCTTGTGGGCTTAATTTTAAGGGAGCTCATTGAAATTCATTAGAAAGGTTTCACTCAGTGTATCCAGTCTAAATGTGATGTATGTGTTTCTTGTTTCATTATTTGCAAGGATTTCTTTGCTTCTTTTTAAACAAATATCTGGACGTGTTTTTTAAAAGATGTTTTGATTATACAAAGTAGCTCTTTTTTATATAACTAAAGATATTCTGGACATTTTACGTGAGTTTTCGCCACATTTACAGCTAGTTCACCTGCAACAGCAAGCAAAAGCCATTCTGTTGTCTGTTCTGTTGAGTAAATAATTTAGCCATGTTTAGAAGATAAAGAATGTATTTTTTTAATGTAACTCCCCAGCTGACACATTCACCAATGCTCAACCCAGCAACTACTGAAAGAGGAGCGTAGACCAGTGCAGGAAAATATGGTTCAGATTTGCTCCTGAGGAGGAGATTTGGATCAGTGCCCTTTTTAAACGACTCTCTTTGTGTGTCTTCATCCAGCCATGCACAAAGAGATGCCACACTCATAATCTACATTCAGTAAAATTGAAGTCTACTTCCGTTGTTCTTTCTTGAGCGTGAGACTCCAGATGCACAGAGTTGTCTCATAAGTCATGTGGCCCTCGTGCAGAACCCCCCAGAAACCGGCTTAAAGCGGTAATCTTAAACAAATTCCCTCTCAGAATTTTGCTGAGCTGGGTCGTATCTTGCCCTTGTGTTGCTTGATAATTGAATACACGTCAGATGTTAACACAGATAAATGAACATCACAGTGCACAGCCAAAACACTAAGTGGGTCAGTGTGAAGCCTGGCGCTTCATGGTTTGTAAAGGTTGAATTCATTAAGGCTTGGGCTCTTTAATCTGGGTTCTTTTATTGAAGCTCAGCGCTTATTAATGAGTGTGATCACACTGGCACTAATGATGATTTTTTTTTTTTTAAACAAATTATCTTGTTGTTTGTTTATGCTAATACGCTCATGATACATAATGGCAGACTGCATGCCCAAAGGTGTCAGTATGGTTCATGTGAGCATGTCTGCCAGTTTCTCTTATTATTGCATTTGCATTTTTTTGCCGTTATTAGCATTTTAATGATGATAATAAATACCGCTTTATAACCACATAAGAGAATGTAAACACTTTGAAATACTCTGCTAATGCTCACAGCTGGTGCTCAACCTTTGGGATTATTCAGCGTTTCCACTGCATCCGGCCAGTAATGATGATGAGAGTGGGGAGAATGAAGCAGAACCACAAAGGAGGAAGCTGATCTTTAAAAGCCCCATATCGCTGAGTGAAACTTCAGCTGTGGTGTGTCTGTCTGCTTGTGATTCATTTCCATAAAAGTATATTTTGAGGATTGGCAAAATGTAGGGTTCAGAAGCTTTACTCAAGTTGCTAATCAGTGAATCTGACTTTTGGCTCAGATTTTTAGCTGAAGATCAGAAATTTGAGGGTTGCTGGTGTCCTTTGAGTGTGGCATCGCTCACTGTCTCTCTTTAGCTCTCCCTTCCTCAATTCTCTGCTTATAATGGTCTGACAAATGGCAGCCAATACCATAATAAGATTACCTAATATGCTCCAGCAAGGTCATATGCTACTGATCAGTGCAGAGGAAGAGTATATGGCTCTGCTGCTAGCTGTCACTCAACACAACGTGCACTGCTGTGCCACATTGTTGCAAGCACAGAAAACAATGACCAGCTCTACTTAGATAATGAAGTCTGTTCTTGCCAGAGCAGGCTACGAGAGCCTCTCAGCCTGTCTCACAAGGCACAAAGTCCTTCTCTTACAATGTACAACTTGTTTTGTTTTGTTTTTTTAATAAATAACTTTGCTTGGAAAATGTCAGCTATGTTGCATCACATGCATTTACAAGTTTATATGGGTTCTCCTCAGTTTTCCTGCTATTTCACTCTCACCAATGTAAGTTAAGCAAATTCCCCGTCTTCAAATTCATGGCCTGCCAGGGGTAATAAAAGCTTCCTTCCATTTACCTCAGCTCTAAATGTTCCTTCAGCCTCCAAAAACGGCATCTTGAATAGATAATGACATCTCTGCGAGCATTGTGTCATGCTACGTTTCTGTTTCGGCTCTCAGACGAAGCATTGCAAGCGCTCTTCCCCTCGGTTCCCACTTGTGGCTGCCTTTCTTGCGCTGGTGCCGACGGCCATACCAGTCAGTTAATCAGCCTGTCTGCCAGGCGTGCACAGCCAAGAAATGTGCATAGAAAAGCCCGGCTGACAAGTGAGACGTAAACTGGTTGATTTATAAAACCTGTGTTGCATCGATTTAGATGTAAAAGTAAATGATTCTCTTTCTTGGTTAAAAAAAAAAACGTGATGGAGGGAGGTGAAGGTACTCAGCACGGCTCTGTACATTAACTTTTGAATGATGAGGTGACATATTTTAGGGGATAAAATAGGGCACTCTATGAAATCCTTGTTTGTTGTTTTGACTAAGAATGTGAAGCGGAGGTGTGTGAAAATAGCTGTTTTATGATAACTTGTTTGTACTCTCTTGCCTGGTCTGCGGCAGTCTCTTTTAATGATATATAAAAAAAAAAAAATGACCAGGGTAACGAATTGCTTCTTGCCAGAGAAAGAAGATTGAGGATGCCTTAAATGGTTTGTTCCTTTAGCGGTTTCCTCTCTTTAGAATGTTCTGTATGGTTTACAAGACTCTTATTTGACCACTGGATGAATAATGATCACCTGATCGTGTGACTAACAGACTGGTCCTTCACCGCTAGTAGCAACACCAAGCTGCCAGATTCATACACTCTAGCATCTGAACATTGATTATTTAGAAAAAAATATTAGTAAATGAATGAATAAAAAATGACTTAGAACATATATGACATCACATTGGAGAGAAATAATGGAAATGGCAGTTTCTCTTTAGCACGTGCTTATTGTTTTTGTCTTCTTTTTTTTTTTTCATAAGAACAAGCTTAACTGCACTGTCAGGCTTTTTGAGGTTTCCACTATTTACTGTAGATGTCTTTGGCAGACAGATAAACAGTGACTTTGCTAAAGCTGAATGTAGTGTGTGCGTGCGTGCGTGCGTGTGTGTGTTGTCCTTAGCTGGGATGAATCAGTGTTGTAACTTGCAATACTTTTACTCCAGAGACACCCATCAGGTAACAGTGGCGATTCAGGTATGGACACAGTTACAGCACATTGCTCTCCTCAGAGCTGGTTAAGCTCTTTTGGTGTGTAATTGTGCTTGTTGCAGTTACAAGTAAATCAACGACCTTATAGTCTAACTAGAAAGCAGTCTGAGAGTGCAGACCTCCTCCAAGCAGATAATTTTCACCCATACTGTCATGCCCACCCTAAGCCCTCATTCTACGTTCATTTTTTATGGATAGACTGTTAGATTCCTGGATTCATTTATGATGAATCCATATTGTCTTGGCTATATTGTAATGTTTGTTGTATGTTTATATCTTAAGTTGTTCTCTTCCAGTGATGAAAATTCTAAAGATCCCAATTTTTTTCCTGTTCTGAATGTAATATGCAGAATTTTCCTGGGATCTGTACCAAGACCCATTCTCAGGAAAGAAAAAAAAAAATCCAATAGTTTTTGTGTATAATCTCTAACAGACAGAAAGATAAACCCCAGTAAAAGCATAACCTCCGCCACCTCCGTGATGAAGGTAATGAAGCACTTCCTGTATTAAATGCATCCAAGTGTTGCTTCTCTGTTTACAGTGTCTCATGCTGTCTTTTACTGAATGTTGGACTGCCAGGAGGCATGGCTGTTCTCTTTGCTCCCTGCCCAGATGGTGGCACTGTGGGCCATCTAATGAATAATTACTGTGATTAAAAGTCTTCTAAGCCAGCAACCTGTTAAATCACAGACACATGCACACGGATTGTTCATTATTATTGTAAAGATATTCATTAATATGGCAAATTTACTGAATATAGTGTTTTGGACTTTATCAGGTGGAAAACAATGTGGCTGTTAGACTGTTTACTAGACCCAGATATTGTTGAGAGAGCTGTTCCTGTTCAATGGTTTCTTTCCTTGGCCCAGATTGGGCTTAACTCTGCATTTGGATCCCTCCCAGCCACCAGTCAGCAGTTCCCTCTGCAGGCTCTTGCAGCACTACATTATCATAATGAAAAGTTTTTAATCCACTGCTACTTTTTTCCCCCTGCTGTCAAAGTCCTGATAATTGCCAGAGCTCCAGGCATCACTGCTGTCACTTGATGGCCGATTGTTTTCCGATACTGAACCTGAAATTCAATGCTTCCATATGTACACAAAAGCCCCCGTTTTGCCTTTGCATTTGGCTGAGACATGAGACTCTGGGGATCTGCTCAAGGGGACTTCCAGGCTTTAAGAAGTGACTGTTGTGCAGAAGTCGTGTAGTACTGCATGTTCCCCTCAAGCATCCTCCTTATAAACTGAAGTTATGGGATATATTAGTATATAATCGAACAGGAAGCGAGTTATATTTCTCAGTTCCCACCTCATAAAACTGGTCAGGGTGTCGTATTACAGCTGGAAGAAGCTGAATCAACTTGATATGCCCCCTCCACTCCCAATGTACAATCCCTCTCCACTCTTTTAATTCTTTTACCTCCGTGGTTTGCATATTTAACAACACCCCCACCCCCCACACCCTCCCCCCTTTTGCTAGCTTGACTAGTTCTTGTGAGAGACTGAATGTAGACGTCTAAGCATGACATGCCATTTTTCTGTGCAAGTGATGGTAATTCCTGTTTTGTTTAAGTAATTAGCTTCAGCAAGTTGGTCCAGTGTCTTAAACGAGCCTTGGGGCAGTATATGTAAAAGGCCAAGAGCTCAGAAATGCAAAGAATGAGTTCAACCTTCACATGTAAGTGTTTTTATATTTGTTCTAACATTGTTTTTCAAGCAGCGATGATCAGAATTATGGCGCAATCATCATGCTGCACGGTCAGGAGAGTGCTGCCTTTCCCAGTGTATATTTAAACCTTCTATATCCCCCAATATAAAGCCGTAGGATGACTAAACATGCAGGCTCATGCTAGCCTCTAATACCTACCTGCGCAGCGGCTTTGCTGAAAAATGATTAGTCATGGTTTCATTACAACAACGATGTCATGAATGCAGATCAGTATACAGTAGAAACCTGTATTCGGCCTGTGTATTCTCTTATTGGATCAGTGTAGTAATGTTGACAAGGCTGGCAAAGTGCAGATAAAAATAGCCACATGCCTTCGAGCCTTGTCACTAAGCAAAGGACTGCTTTATTGCTTTTCAATTTGTACCATTGATCTTACCCATGCAGGTGGAAGAAAACTGCTTGCTCCAATCAGAGCTGCTTTGTTAGCTGTTTTACACATGATAACACCTGTTGTGTTGATCAAGTCTGTTTTGCAATTACTCCATGCTTTGATGCCTTGTGCAACATGCATCTGTAATCACCCTGTGGCTGTCTGTTTATGTCTATGTAGAAGATTCCCTCTTGCATCAGGATGATATATGGATGCTGGATGGCGATAGCTCTCAGGAGCCCCTTTCCTGTGTCCCTCGTCCTGATCATCTGGACTTCCTGCGCATCACACCACCTGAGGATGACATCATCGGGGACACACCTTATTACCCAAAGCTGGAGTGCACAGTGAGAGCCTTTGAATATTTACTGCAAGATTACAAGTTTTGGCTGTATTGCATGTTTTCACACCATACCCCATATTCTTCCCCCCTCATAAGGTTGATTGGGTTTCTCTTCATTTGGGTCTTAGGTCACCTGATTGTGAATTCCTTGAAATGGATTAGCAGGTCCTGGATTTTAAGCTGTATGCCAGGTTTCTTAGCCAAAACTGACCAAGATCATTTCAGTTAAAGCTCTTGCGTTCAGACAAAGAAAAAAATCATTTTCTCAGCGAGTTCATACTGTACAGTTATTTATATGCACCTTGCAATAAGGTCAAGTTGTACAAGACCATTCTCCAAGTTCTTTTGGGTGCACATAACAAGAGGCAACTTTCTGAGTAACCTGAAAAAGGTTTGAAAACAATTTCCATCTCTGTATGACTCTCCAGACTCCCTCATGCTGTCTGATCTTCATTCCTGTGGCAGATGTGACAGATTTTCTGGGTGTGGATTTGGGCGGGTCGTGTACTACCTAAAGCCATGCATTGTTTTCTGAGACATTAGAAATGAGGGCTGGGCTGCTTTGCTTTTGAGCATAATCACTTAACGCATCAGTAGCATTAACACTGAACATACCAGTGGAAAGGCCATGTATAGTATTAGGTGTCCTGCATTGTCTTAAAAGCGAGAACCTTTTCACATACTAGTGCAGCACAACTTCGTCTATTTTTTTCACAATGATTGAACATGAAGTATTTTTGTGTATTCACACAGCCTAACGCAGAAAGGGAGGGAGATGTTTATATTATTTCCAACTTGTTAATGAATTATGTCACTATAAAGCTAATGTGTGTCGCATATCTTTTCAGATCTGTCATTGTCTCTCTTTCTAGCAAAGCCCCACGGGGATTTAGAGAGAATGCGGGGAAAAAAGTGCTGCACATTATCACTCAGCGAGAGAAGCTCATGTTTTTGGCTTCATTAGAAAACTGTTATTACAATCGGCAAATGTTTACAACATTTTTAATATTCATACAGCCCTTTTAGATTGTATAACTAATTTCAGGTGGTTGTTTTTTTGTTTTTTTTTTCCCCTATTTTTCTCATTTGTGCTTAGCTTGTTGTAAAAACTAAATAACATTTGCAAATGGTTTAAAACAAAGTGTTTGCCCAGCTTGAGCTGTGCTCAATCAGGCAGTGTAAAGGAATGCTTTCAAGGAGAGTGACCTTTGGTTGCTAAGGGCAACTGCAGTTTGAATGTTTTATTGAGGCCCTAGCAGTTTATCAAGAAGTCCATCAAAGATTATAGAGTATTTGTGATTATAGAATATACTTGGAGCGCTGTTTTGTCATTACATGCACTGTTGTTGGTATGTAAACTTTACCTAACGTTAGCTTGTAAGTCTTTCAAACATCTCTACAAACATTGCCATAAAGCTAAACTTCTGGTTTTAATTAGAAAGTCGCCTGTATGGAGAGCATATTGGTGCATTTACATGAGGTATGTGAATCAAAATGTCTGTTTTTTCAGTTAAATTCAGCCCCTGTTTTATTTGAAGTGAGTGTTCACAGGCTGCTAATCGCACATTAGCGTCTTAGCATATTAGCTAGAGCTGGCTATCACCAGGCTGCCTAATCACTTCATCTTAAGCCCTGTGTTGTATGAGCTCACCATTTTATGGTGCAATCCTACTTCACAGACCTCCACATGTCTCTATCTGCCTTTAGGGCTGATTCCTCTCTCTGTGACTGCTCTTTTACCTTTCAGTGAAGTGAGCAGAGGTAATCAGACACCTGTAGTGCCTGGCTCTGTAGGTTCCCTCCCAGGGAGGGAGGGACCTGATGAGAGGCGTCTTTAGACTGGGTAGACCAGTGAAACTTTTTTTTTTTTTTTTTTTTTTCTTTCCCAACCTGAAAGGATTTTTCTCACACTCCAGCACACAAGGTTTTCCTGAAAACTGAGATCGACACATGCAACAGAAGAGACTCGGGCAAGAAGTACCACTTAGACATGGATTCCAGACTGCACACCGACATGTAGAAAACCAGCAAATTAGCGAAGAGTTCCGCTCAAGCTGTCTTAAACGTTGGAAATACTTTAGTAAAAAAACAGGTGAACTCTGTTCTCCTGCTGTTCCTTGGAGATTACAGCAGGGCAGCCTTCCAGCCACTCCGCAACTTGACTTCACTTGCTGTGTCATGGGAATCTTTCTCACAGAGTGGAAGTCTAATCGTACCACTGACAGCATACAGCCAGGAGTAGTCTTTGTAATATTCTGAATATCTACTGTTTTCAACCTGTTTTTGGATCATTAGAATGGATTACAGGATAGTTTTGTTATAATTGGTGGAGAAAGTAAGAGGAGTGTGAGGCGGGGGGGGGGAGTTTGTCCATACAAAGGCCTTTTGTCCTTTTGTTCCGTTACAGCGGCAGAAGTGGAACAGGAACAGCTTGGATAACTGGATACAGGAAGATGAATATTTTGAATGGACACTGAACCTCACAGCAGTTTTTAGTTTTTCCTCTGTTTGCTCTCAGCTTTACTCACACTGAGTAAACATGGACGGCACAAGTATTAACTCGGATGAACAAGGGAAGCAACCTGCTAGTTCCATCCTTAATGTCTTCAGCAGTTTATTCACACGGGATCGGGACGCTTCTTCGGATGCAAATCCAGCTGTGTTGACATCTTTCAAGGAGCTGACCGATGGAGAGGTTTATAACCCTGAACAAAGTCAAATTAAAAGTGAAGAAAGCCTCCAAGGGAGCCGACATGTGCTTCAGGATAATGTGACAGATTCCCGTGATTCAGATCAAACAGCGAAATCGTCCGCGATGGATTCTGATGAACGAGTTAAAGCAGCAGTTGGAGCCAGAGTGGACACTGATCTGGTGCAGGTCACGTGGGTGGAAACGTATAGCGACACAGAAAATGAGGATGATGAGGGGACCCACAGGCTGTCAGAGGCAAAGGTCAAGTGTGATACTTCCAGAGCATCTGCTCTACCCGATGGGGATGGTAATGTAGTGGAACATGAAGATGGAGAAGAGCCAAAAGTGCCTGTCTTTACAACACACAATTTTAAGGAAAGGTCCCGCATAGAAGCTATTCTATACTCCAGTAGATATGTCAGTAGAGGCAGCTCGAGGTTGTCTGTGGTCTCTTCAGCATCCAAACAAGAAGATATCTGTTCCAAAGAGAGCACTACCACAGTGTCTGCAGTTACAGACGCATCACCAGTGAAGGAAAATACTAAACTAGACGTGGCAGCAGAGGATAATGAGGAATATGCTGAAATAAATTGCTCTCAGCCAGTTCCCTCAGTCATGTCTCGGCATGAAAATTTAGAGATTCCCGGCCAGAAAAGTCTTGTTGCCTCTCCATTAAAACAAACACAAAATGAGAAGGCACAAGAGCAACAAGCCGAAGAGGGATCTGAGGAGCATCACTCCCACCAGACGTCCTCTTCTGTTCCCTCTGAGGTCTCTATCCAGTCCTTCAATCCAGAGAAACAAGCACATTCTGCTGCTTTGATGCATTCAGCGTCTGAAATGCTCAAATGTCAATCATCTACACCTGAAGAGTCCACAATGAAGAGCCAATGCGCCAGCCCCATTGCACAGGATGAAACGGATCTAAAGATGCCGCAAACAAGGGCAACAATACCAGTTTCATCTGCTGCCACCACATCTGCACCTTCCAACTCATCCCCATCCAAGGGCACGGCTTTCTCTTCACCCCCTTCCTTCCAGATGCCAGCTCTCTTTAGTGGATTACGGGTTCTGAAGAAAGGAGTGGTGGGGGAAGACAGGGAGGTAGTGTCAGAGATCAAGCAGAGGGAGAAGGATGCTGAACTGGCCTTGCTCAGCCTCAAGAAGACTGTAAACAAAGCCAAGCTATTCCCTGAGCAGAAGATGGTCCCACCCATCAAAAAGCAGCTGGAGTTTAAATCAGCTGCAGAATCTAAAAGCCCCGTGGCGGGACATCTCATTCAGCCACAGACACACAACACAGACAGTCATGATGACACTAAAAAATTTAACAAGGAGCCTGAGGGTGATGGCGTTAATGGCAAAAAGGAGTCTGAAAATAGAGAAGAGGTTGCAGGGGGGAACACTCCAGAGCCACACACTCCTCCTGAGAAAAAGAGGACTTCGGACTTGGCTTATGAAACCTTTAGAAACCTTTTTGGCCCCAAGACTGTCAAAAAGGAGAAGACGGAAGATGCCAATCTTGAGGCAGTGAAAAAGAAAATCAAGAACGACAAGGAAATTCTGCGCTCCATTTTTGAGAAATCCTCCAGATCTCCTAGCACTGACCTTACAAGTCCCACAGAGGCTGGTGTATGTAGCCACAACATGGCGTCACCTTTGCACCACGTAATATTGTGGAAAATATTTAGCCTCGGTACAAATGCATGAATCAAACCGGTCATGTGTTATTTCTCCCGGTAGACGGAGGTCACATCCCCTACAGACAGTGAGGACAGGACTCCGGGGCGTCTCCAGGCTGTTTGGCCTCCTCCTAAAGCTAAAGATGAGGAGGAGAAGGTGGGGCTCAAATACACAGAAGCAGGTAAGAACTTCAAGCTGGCAGGTGTGGACACAGGATCATCCAAGTTAACGTTACACAGATACACCCCACACTGATAGGCTTGGTGGACAACAGCCAGTAGAGCTACAGTATAATCATTTGAAGAGGGTCTTCCTGATTGGCTGGAGTGTCAGCTTTAAAACCCTGAAACAAAAGTCGAGCCACGATAGTCTAATCGTAGCTCTTGCACTTTACTTGAAACGTCCGAAACAAATCCTGCAGGGCGAGCTAAATATTCGCAGCAGGCTGTAAATATCCTTAATATCCTTTTAAGAACATGATGGTTGCTGCGTCTTGGCACAACAGTTGAACAGTTAATGGGACAAAACAGTGAGTGGAAACAGTTTTCTTTGGCAAACTTTGTAATCAAAATGTGAAATCACATGCAGAAGGAAAGAGCTTTGTTTTCCCACTCGGGGTGTGGGGAGTCTAACCTTACAGCGGCAGCACAACTGCTGCTTGTGTTGCCTGTTGAATTTTCAGGAAAATAAATTAAGAGCTAATTGGAGTTATTTTCAGGATTTAGCTCCTTTGTTCCAGGTTTCTTCTTGTCAAAGAGAAAAGTGTGGAATCTGAGTTGTGGAGCAAAAGTCCAGTTTGTGTCCCATATAGATAAAAAAAAAAATAGAAAAAATTAAAGCATGTACATCCTTATCATACATATAACCCTGTGATATCTGTATTTTAAATACAGATACAGTATTTTAAATGCACGATCAATAAATATGACATCAGTTTGCATTAAGTTCTTTAAGAATAGTTTTAGTAAATTGTAAAGTAAATTAATTTTTGCATCAGCCTGATTTTCTTTGGCTCTGATTACTCATTACTCCATCAAATTCTTAATCACCGTCTCTGCTTGAGAAACTGTAATACATGCAAACAGGATTGTAAGGAAATACTGATACTGTTTGTAAATCTTTATTGTAACATGGAAACAAACAGTGGCTGGGTCTCAGTTCAGGGTCTGAACACTTCGAAGTGCGGATTTGTCAGCCACATGCGTCATAGTGACGTGCCAAGTGCTGTCCCAATTCAAAGGCTCCTTCGAGTCCATCCTTCAAATCCACACTTTGTTTGGCTCCAGATTAGCTTAAAACAAAGGCTACAAGTGATACATCCTATGCGCCCTCTCCTATCCCAGAATTCATTGCGCACCTGATAATGAGCAGCAGAGCACCAGTGTAGGTATCACACCAGCGAGACCGTTTATGTATTTATTTTTATGTATAAACACACACATATTTGTCCCAGCAGACAAGCTTGGAGGACAGCGGTATTGTGTCCAATAACCACATATAAATTTCATTACAGTCGTCTTCAGATGTCTTCATCCCCTTTGTTTAAAGAAAAGGCTGAATTTATCAGTCACTCAATTAATTGGAGACTAAAATAAGGAACAATAATTAGAAAATGTTCTAAATTGTAATTCAGTGATAAAAGACACTGTTTTGTTATGTAATTCAGTTAAAGAAAAAAAACAAATTGTCAACAGGTGCAGAAGTCTGGCTGAGAGGAACAGAAAACATCTGACTGGAGTGGAAACATCACAGGAAAAAAAAACCTATTAGTCTGAGTGATGTAACATATTTTATCATATTTGTTTGCTTTTTAAAAAATCTTGCTGTTGAGCCAGAACTGGAAAAAAATGTCAGAATTTTCATAAAACTTTTATTTATTATTACTTTTGTCAATTTCAGCTTCTTTCCCAGGTAGCTGTTTTTCTCCTACTTTAATGGGAAGGTATGAATATGCGCCTAACAAGGATTATTTTTCACTGAAGTTAACATCAGCTTGACATGGTAAGCTGTCAGCCAGAGGAGAGCGCATCCGGTCTGCCTGACTCCACCATGTTTGTAATTTAATCACAAAGGAAAATGAAAATAAATTAAATTAAAATTATTGGCACCATTTTCTGTCATTTTAAAAAACATTTTTGTGTTTTTTGTGGAAGAATGGGATCAGTAATTGAATAAACTTGGTATATGTAATTGCCAGGCATCTGAGGACTGGAGCACTATGGGTAATTCTCGTACACTAGATAGGCCGTCTCATTTCACTCACAGTAAGCGCACTTCAGAGTGTGCAGACTACATAGGCTGCGAAGTGTTCTACGTAGTCTGCACACTTGGAAGTGTGCGAACCCTGAATTGAGACACAGCCAGTGTCAAACAGAAATGAGAGATAAATCTGAATTGTAAAACCTTTCAAAACATATCCTTAAACCGAGCGCACTGAAGCCAAAAAAAAACCTTCACAAAAAGAAAGAAAAACGGGGCACTTTTTTTTATTTAGGAACTTTCCTAACTGAGAGAAAAGACCTGGGACATCCAGGTAACTGTCATATAATTTATTATCTGATTCAGCATTGCAAAACCCTGCTCTAGTCTTACAGAAGAAAGGAGATGATTTTCTCTAGCAATACTTTGCAGTTGTTGCTTTTCAAATCGCACTTTATTGTATTTATCCAGCCGTACTTGCTGTGATTCATGTAAATAACTATTAGGAAAGTGGTTGAATGTGAGCTGCTCAAATAAAGTAATGTCACACTTTTTTTGCCCTTTGGCTTTCATATTTTTTAAGGAAATTTTATTAGAAAATAACATTCCACATCATATGTTATTACTATTATAAAAACACTTCCAGGAACACAATGATAAACATAATATAATCAGTTATTAAATACAATATGAGTTGTTAAAGATTAAACTTGTTCATGGTGTATTTTATCAGATTTCATTGAAACCTTATGGAAGTTAGCAAACAAACATTTAACCTGCTTTATTGGCAGCAGATCAGAATTCTTTTTTTTTTTAAAAATCAAATTTATACAGCACTGCATCATACATTAAACTCAAGTGCTTTACATTAAAAACATGGTGAACTCCCCCCTCATTCTGCTCTTTCCCATTAAATCTATGTGAACATAAATTTACCATTGTGACATATACATAAACATAGTTCTGTAGACATGCACACACCCATATACACCCATGTACATAAAACAATGCTGGCCTAACCCCCACCGTTTTCATCAGGAAATACTAATACATTTCTCTTTATCATTATTATTATTGTTTTGAGAGAAAATAAATGTTTTCTTTTCAGTCAGAGTGTACCTGAAAACCCGTTGGTTGACTCATGTAACCTTTCTTACTGAGAGCAATCCACCCTTCTATAGTATATTGAAGACAAAGTCAGCTAAATGGGAAGGCTCCCACATGTCTGAGAAAGTCAGCACTGACTTTAACTTTTTTTTTTTTTTAAATAAGAGAAAAACACTAATGAGTTGTGAACTGATTATATATAGACTGTACAAGTGTTCATGTCCTGGTTTGTTTCAGAGCACCAGGCTGCCCTCTTGCAGTTGAAGAGAGAATGCAAAGAAGATCTGGAGAGGATGCGCGTAAGTTAAATGATTGAGACTGCACATGATGCTCTCATCTCAGAGCATTCACTATAGTTTTTCAGACTTGAGTAGTTTAGTTTTGTAAGTATAAGATATGTTTTTTAAAATAAGCCATTATGAGTACATTAGTCCACTCATTTACTGGTGTGAGACATCTGTTAAGTTTACCTTGTAGATGTTAAGGGGTGTGCTCAAGCTGTGACCACAGGATGGCGCTAAGTAAGCATGAAATGTTCGGATGCAGAACTACAGCAGCCCAAACTACGGTGTGTTTTATCTATTTATTTTCATCTCGCAGTACAGAAACTTTACAGACGTCACTGTTAAGGTGCTACAAGAAGCCTATAAGAGTTCCCAGTCTGGTCCACCTTAAACAGATTTAAAATTCAATAACTTCAAACAAGGCTTTATTTACATGCCTCTGAAATGACAAGTGTTTTTTCATGACATCATATATAAAATGTAACACTTTTTAAAAAAGTAAAGTTAAAAAAAAAAAAAAAAGTTTCTTTTTTTTTTTTTAGATTATATCCTTAACTATAACTTTATAATGTATATATATATATATATTAATATTTATGAAAACATACATTAAAGATAAAGTTGGGGTCTTTGTGTTTGAGTTAAAAAACTTTTAGCGTAGTCCTTACGACACACACGCGTATACACACCTTGGATGGACATCTCTTTTTGTTTCCATCATTACAGCTCTCGCTAAATTCCTTTGAAAGGTGACAGTATTCCATTGATCAAAAGAAAACATGGAGCTGTGTTTCACAGGTGTCTCCCTTCTGCTAACTCAAACAAGTACCAAACTGCCTTTGGAAACCCAGAAAGAAAAATAAAGCAGGTCTGGCTGTGTTACATAATTTGTACCTCTGATAGATTGCTTTATGGATCGTTGCCTTGAAAACGCTAAACTCTAAATTGGTTTCTCAGCCGGTCTGCTGGAACCCTTTAATTTGATGTCAACCTTTTAAAGGGTTTTTGCAAACAGAGGGAAACATGTCGCACAGCTGAGCCGCAACAAAGGGTGGGAACGTGCTTATTTATAATTTTCGGCTGACAGGCGATAATAAGGAACATGTGGAAGATTTATTACAAAACAATTTCCTCTACATTTCAAATCAATACAGGGTTCTTGGTTTGATTGTTTTTCATTGTTTGAAATGTTAAAGTAAAAACTTGATTTTACTGTAAAAAAAAAAAAAAAAAATTGAACTCTGATTAGGAAAACATTTTGCTGAAAAAAATCTATACAGTATGTTTTATTTTTCAGTTAAGAATCACTCTTTAAAAAGACTGCTGAAAAAACAATGACAAAGCTGTATGCAGAATTCGTTTAAAGAAGCACATACAGCTTCATCATGTGACCTGGTTTTTTTTACACCTGACATTTTTCTCTTTACAGTCCGACTTTGAGCTCAAAATCTTCCAACTGCGAGGTGAGCATGCCGTCTCCGTATCCGAGCTAGAGGGTGTCGTTGCTAAGCTGCGGAGAGACAACCCGGGTCAGGAACGGAGTGAGGTCCGCGATGTGGCCGTGTCCACAGCTGACGACCCAGCTCCGAAGACCTGCCGGACTGTGGGTATCCAGACGGACAGAGAGACCTTCGTTAAGAGCCCAGACGGTGACATAGGTGGCCTCGCTCAAAGCCCCAGCCAGAACCCGCCAAAAAAGCTCAACTTGGACTCTATTGAACTGAATCTAAAAGCTGAAACAACCCCAGGGCCACCTTGTCCACCCCCTCCGCCTCCTCCTCCTCCTCCACCACCACCCAGCCTCTCAGGACCACCTCCACCTCCTCCGCCCCCTTTGCCAGGTCACACAGGAATGCCACCTCCACCTCCTCCACTGCCTCCTTCCCAAGGAGGCGGCCCACCACCTCCACCACCTCCACCTCCGCCTTTTGGTCTACCTGGAGGTGGTCCACCTCCACCTCCACCTCCCCCTCCTCCAGGCTGTGGCCCCCCACCACCTCCCCCAATGGGTGGGTTTGGCCAGAAAATGGAGAAGGGGCCAAGGAAGCCTGCCATTGAGCCTGCCTGTCCCATGAAGCCTCTGTACTGGACCAGGATCCAGATACAAGACAATAAGTACGTATAAATCTTCGTTTCCAGGATTTCATGCAGGAGTTTTGCTAACTGAGACCAGATGAGAATAATACACAGCTTTTCCACAAACCTTCAGCTTAGTCAAGCACACAGTTCAGCCTCACCAGCCAACTTCCTTGAGTAGCTTTGACCTGTGCTGCCCCACATATGTTGGTCTGCTTAATCTGCTTTAACTGTTGGTCTGATTGATCATGTGATTCCAAGTTTCCTGTGCTGATGTTTTTGTTTTCCCAGATTGTTTTTTTTTTGTTTGTTTGTTTGAGAACCTTGTTCTGATATTTAATGAAAAAATTAGGGCTTTTTTTTCTTTTAGCACAATTATTCAGATAACTATGTAAAATCCTAATTTATGTAATACAGGATGAATCCAATATCAGTTTACATTTGCATAAATTATTACAACAAACATTAAAAAACATGCATAAATAGCTTTTTATCCATTTAAGAGTGCTCCCATGTAGCTCCTGAGTGTAACAATCAGTCAGAAAAGAAATCTAGATTTATAAAGCTTGTTTGTTTTGGTATACAGTATATTTATATATGTGGTAGCTGATTTCTTTTTTTTTTTTTTTTTTTAAATAAATTTACCAGTATCATCTGGTACCAGCTTAAAAATCCAGTTTTGGTTAAATCACTATACATATAGGATATATACAGATCTTCAGAACCAAGATGACATGTCATTTGTTTGCACTTTATGACCTAAACCTCTGGGTTGCACTGTGGCGTAGTGGTTAGCACCATGACCTCACAGCAAGCCTCGGCTGGGGAGAGGTTCAAGCGGTGACCTTTCTGCATAGAGTTTGCGTGTTCTCACCGCGTATGTGTGGGTTCTCTCCTGGTACTCCAGCTTCCTCCCACTGTCCAAAAACATGCATGTTAGATTTATTGGTTACTCTAAATTTGTGAGTGTGAGCATGGATGGTTGCTTGTCTCCCTGTGGTGACCCTGTGATGGGCTGGCGATCTGTCCAAGGTGTACCCTGCCTCTTACCCACTGACTACTGGGATAGTCTCCGCGACCTTTAATTGGAAGAAGCAGTTAAGAAAATGGATGGATCTAAACCTCATGTTTTTCAGATCCCTTCAGAGAGTCACTGCCTTGGTAGAGACAACCGAGGCCAGTATTCAAAGCTGGAAGAGTGGCACTGTTATGCTGCTTAATGGGGTCTAAACACATCCATAGAGGTATCAGAGCTACAGTCGGTGCACCACACTTCCTCATCTAAAGCCTCTTATGAGAAACTCTGTAATAGTAAGTGGATTATTCAGACCATTGGCTGTGGTTGTTGCCACAGAGTACCAGCCTTCCAGTTTTATGGCCTTGTATTTGCATGGCTGGATTAGTGAGGGGAAACTGAGACTGTGGGTTTCATGCAGGTCCTGACTAGCAGTCGGGAACTGACTGACTATACAACAGCAGTTTCGGTTTTGGCTATAAATTAAGCTATAAAGAGCCAAGTTAAGGGGCATTAAATGGGTCAGATGTTTAACTATAGCTGGATCAGTTGTGTTAATGATGCAGGGGTTTCGAGTTATAAGGGGCAGCAGTGCGAGTTTTGAAATAGTGCCCGGAGTCTGAATGTAAGTTGAAAGTACAGTTTTGTAGACGACTTTCTTAGGAAGCTGCATATGCAGGATTGTAGTCATTTGAATTCCGTTACAATTGTAATGCTGTTCCTTAGAAAGCGGTCTTATGTGGAAATTTTAAGGTAGATTTATTTTTCCAAGCCACTTTGCTGCACTGTTGCACTCGGAGTTGTGGGATATTAATATGACTTAAGAGAAGAGAGCAAATTCAAAAAGATTTTTAACATTAACATGAAGACCCTCTGCAGCAGGAGGCCAGCTTAGACTTACATGACCTTAACTGGGTTACTGCAGCGCTCCAGTTGATTGTTCTGGTATTTAAGACACGACAAACCATGCAGCGCTTGCATTTGTGTCCGGTGTCCACGGCTCTCTTTCTCACTGTTAATGTGCTTCGACAGATGAGCTGTAATGTCATCAAACAATGACCTGCAGGAGGAACGGCGACGTGTGAAAAGATAATTGGAAATCATGAGTATCGTCATTACCAAGTCTTTGTTTAGAATATTTGATTTCAAGCCTTTGGAATGAGCTGTTAATGTCTGTTTGATTAACCATGAGTCCAGGATGGTAAGCACAGCCAGATGCACGTCAGGAGATGTTTGTAACGGCAAAATGCTGAACATTCTCTTGACTTTAGCCATCTCTTGTTATTGTTTCTGCTTCTGTTTGTTTCTTTTCCACGTTACTCAGCAACTCCTGAAGCACAACATTTGCCTTCCCGATTTTTTTTTGTCTTTGCGGGAAATGCTCCTATTACACAGAAACAAGCGTGTCTGAAGCTTTTGTTATTTTTATCACCTCAGTCATAAACAGTGCTTTTGAAAGTCGAGATCGCAGGAGTTACTGCCAAGTTTTTCTCTGACTACAAAATGGAAAATGGAAAACAGGTCAAATAAACATGGAACATTCAGTTTATTAAGCTCATTTAACATCTTTGTTGCTTACCTTCTCTCCTGGCCACTTTGACCAAATGTTTGCACCCCATAACCTTAGTTTTATGATTTACTGCATCAGTTTACCTTTTATTTATTTTTTTTTTAATTTTCTCTAGCAACAACACTCTGTGGGGTTCTCTGAAGGAACCTGACATCGTCAACACCAATGAGTTTGAGGATCTGTTCTCCAAGGCCACCGTACAGCAGAAGAAGAAGCCTCTCTCAGACACCTACGAGAAGAAAGCCAAGTCTAAGAAGGTAGAGTCACTCAACTTTGGTTCTGGCTGCTATTATTTACCTTTTCTTCTTTTTTTTGTGCACATTTTGGCACCTGCAACCACGCTGTTTTGTTTAGCTTAGTTTAAAGGAGTCTTTTGTGTGTTGTCATCTTCAATCACAAATCCCTGAAAAATAGAACAAACAGTGTATCAGGAAGAAATGGATTGCAAGTCTTATCAGATCCTCCTCCAGACTGTTGCCTGCGCAGCTGCCAGATCTTGAACTAGGCCAATGCAGGCTATCAGGTTTGTTCCCTTGTGCGTGCCTGTGTGTTCTTCTCTCCTTTTGGGTGAGCTCCTATCGCTGTGCAGAACTGTGGCTTCACATTTAGTTTTTTTCTCTTTTTGCACGCATTTGCCAAAGTGGAGCAAGTCTAGAAAATCAGCACCTCTGTGATTTATGCCGGATTGATCTATCACTCCTTCCAACCCAACAAAGACTTACTTGTTGATGTCCTGTCAAATGTTGCAAGTCTGCACTTCTCCTGCAGCCAGCGCTGTGTCAGCGGCCTGGCTGCCTCATGGTCTTCATCCTGGCGTCCGAGCGGTTAAAAATCGGCCACTGCCTCAGACTCTCCCCACTAAAATCCATACACATCCCCTATTCTGATCAATCTGAAAAGGCTCCACTTTGCTCCTGAGGGCCACAGTGTGTGTGCATGTGTGTGTTGCTTTTCTGTCCCTGGTCTCCATCTGCACAACTCTCCGTACAGTCTGGTCACTCAGATGGTCCAACATTTGATCCAACTCAGACAACTGTCTCCTGTCTTGGCTTACATCAGCTTTGAGGACGCTTTAGTGGAAGCTCAGTTAATACAGATTATTATCAATTAAAAAAAAATAGGGAAAAAAACTCCAGTTGACGGCACATAGACCAGACATTTGTTCCCATATATGGTAGCTTCACAGTTTTTTTTTTCACATTCGATGCAAAGATCTGTGTTTGAAATCCGACTCAAAGATTAAAAATGAAAAGAGAATACACAAAAACTTGGAGACTTTTATCCACTTTAGAAGTTTTAACATCCTGGAAAGCACGTCAAAGTAATAGAGACATGTTTATGTGATCATCTTTTTTGTCCTGAAGAGTTTATATTGTGTGTGGAAGGGAGAGAAATCATTTGAGCAAGAAATCATCTGAATCACCAGTTAATGATAACTTCTGAGAATTTCAGCATGGGAAAGAAAAGAAAGAAAAGAAACAGAGAGGGTTGGGAGGAAGGGATGAACGTTAGACTGAAAGCTTACTGCTACTGAATTGAGGGCAACTGGATCAAGAAGGTAGATGTTAAAGCACAAACCCAGACATAGGAAAAAATCTTGGCCTCCCCTTGTTTTCCAAAATTTCAAGTTCATTTTAATGGATGATAAAACTAAAGACACATTTGTTCAGAAAATGTTGTCATTTTTCCACAACTGGAAATGGTGTAGAGGGAGAACATGGGGAGTGGCTCAGCAGCTAAAACCTGAACAGGTTGAATTGTTTAACTTTGGAGGAGCTGTGATGGCAACCTGTCCACGTACCCTGATGTATGTACCCTGCATTACTTCTAACGATTGCTGGGATAGGCTCCAGCTCCCCCGCCACCCTTAATCGGGTCCAGGTTGAAAAAACATGGATGGCTGGACTTAGGAAGAGAGCAAAAGGACTTCAGCTATTTTGCTCCAGTTGCAGCTGCTGCTCACTGTAGATTCTCTTCTTGTTCTCCAGAGGTGGGAAGAAAAAGTAGACGGTTTACTCTGTTTGTCGCAACTTGTCATGCAAAATAAGCTGTTACAAGATATTATTATGATACTGTAAAATTGAAATAAATAGCTATATGTTTAGTTGGTTCTAGGATTTTTAGAATGATGTTATTCCAAAAAACATCTGAAAACATATCTGTTTGAACAGGTTTCAGGTCAGTTTTGGATGCACTGATTAAAGCAATAATCAGTGCATCACCTCATGAAGACATGCAAGTTAAAAGCACATCATGCTTAAAGGGTTGCCATTATAGTATTTCAAGTTTTCTGAGCTTTCTACAGTGTTACAGTGTTGAATCCTCATCAGACATGTGAACGGCACTGCGTTCTAACACCTAAACGGATGTTTGAGTTTGACTTTGAGTTCCAGCATGCACTCAGTTCGGTTTCCATAGCAACGAAAAACACGTCGTTTTAGAGAGTTTTTTCTACTTGGAAATCCTTGTGACGTCCCGGGGGATAAGGTTCGGTGATTGGTTACCTTCTACTGGTTAACAAGGGCATGTACAAACACATCAGGCGGGTGGAAAACATCAGATAAAGTTATTTCCAACGATGGCTGGTGAGTTTACCAAAGAGAGACATCCTGCTGCATTCGTTGCTGTGGGTTGCTGTTTTCCACTTCGTTTTCAGGGTCTGATTCAGGTTCCAACATGTAGGGCTGTATGCTATATGTTGACATTGTATTTTGTTTTTTTATTGAGTTTATATTAGCCTAATCCTTCTGTTTATGAGATGTTATAATGACGGCGAAAGCAGGTGCGGTGCGCGCTCCCGATGTAGTGCAGTGGCGGGAGGCGGGACTTAATGCGGAAGAGTCTCAATTCACTCGTTTTGCCCGCAGGCTGATCTGAAAGCCTACAGAGAGGGTCGGTCTGAAGTAAATAAAGCGATTTGTGACAATAACTCCATCAATCCCAGCCCTTCTGCTCTCAGAAATAAAAATAAATTAGCCTGAAATACACATAATAGTTCCACTTTTAAAAAAATGAAGATTTATTATACATTCCTAAAAAAAATACAAAAAAACTTATTTGTTATGGAAAATGACTCTGAGACTTCTAGTTAAAGAGAAGAGGGATCATTCTGCTTGTTAGCAGCGTGCAGCCTAAAAGTCTACACATGCATTGGTGTGGAGGCACAATAACAAACACTGAACAAGCAGCTTGCACATCGATAAAGGCATCATTAACACTGCAGCAACCTACTGTGCCATCATAAAAAATATATTTTTTAGGGAAGGCGTTGCTTATTTCAGAAATGCAACACATTGTTTTTATTTAAATTTTACAAACCACTTGTTATTTGTTTAGCAACAAATGGATTTAATAATTGTCCTTTGATGGACTGAAGACCTGTCCGAGATCTACCCTCTCTCCTCTGATGATTGCTGGGAAAGGCTCCAGCTCCCCCCCCCCCCTCAACCCTGAATTGGACAAAGCAATGTAGAAAATGAAGGAATTATCTAATTATTTGTGTTTTCTTGTCATGTATGACGTAATTTGTCAGGGAATGACTTGAATGATTTGGCGAAATATAAACTGAAAACCTGTGTGACATCAAACTGATGTTTTCCATTAACGTAAAGAAATCCAATTTCTTTCTAGAAAGTGCACTTTATTTAACTCTGTAGTTTTATTAATGTTGTGCGCAGGCCAGAGGTTTCACTGTGGAGAATCTGAGCACACAGTGCTGTGTTTGTGGGTCCCTCTGCATGGCCACCAATACCACTTTACACACACAAAGACAGCCTGCCTTCTTTTTGTCTTTGCACATAGTTCCAGTGAGTGGGTGTATTTTTGTGTCTGTGTGTGGAGAGTGCTTGACTTGCCTCTTGTGGTCTGTGTACATTTTTTTGCATATGCACCGATGTGTGTGTGATGGCAGCACATCCTCACAAGTCATTATGCACTTGTTCAGAAAGTGTTGCCAGATCATGCAAACGCCACAGCCTGGGGCTCCACACAGTGAGAGGAGATGAGTGGGTGGGAATGGAATGTGTGTCTGCATTATGCATATGATCCACTTCCCCACTTTCCAACAACTGCACACGCCAAAAGTTAAAACTTGGGGGATGCAGCCGATGCCTACGTGAGTGGGTTAATCTTTATCATGTGTGCCACAGAAAAATCAAAGCTCTTGTTTACTCTGGCGCCCTTCGCTCTCTGCTGATTAACATATCAAAGCCTGGAGGATGACATAGAGGAGAGCTCTCCCACAAGAGCAGACTGGACCGGACCGGACTGGACCAGGGGTATAATTGCACGCATGTGGTCCACTGGCTAGTAGAGGCAATGAAATTGGGGCACCTATAGGCATTTGGTGGAGTTGGGGGGGGGGGTGCATTCTTGAGAGATGAGGGAGGGAGAGATGGGTGACGATGGAGAAGTCAGTCAAGCTGAACTTGCAATTGAGTTTGTGCGCAAATAAGTAAACACGTTTTCCTATACACACATAAATCAAAGCGGTATCAAGTTTACACATGGCGGATCTTCTTAAACAAACAGTCCCTTTAACCAGTTTATAATTTATGAGCACTCATTGTAGGTTTATTAAAGACATATTTGAAGTTCTGGCTATGACGTGGGAGAGTGGGTGTGAGGTTAACACCACTGGATGTGAGTGTGAGGTGGGCATCGATGGGGAGTCTTGATCCAGTTGTTTTTGTAACATGTGCCTGGGTGATTCCAGACAGATAGTGAGACAGATGCTCAGTGATGAGCAGGCTGGCTGATCAGCTAGTGTAAACTATGCACTGCTCCGTGTCTGCATCCCACATTTCCTAACACCAGCCTCCTGCTTCAGCTCAAAGCCTCTGACGCTCACAGTCTCTCCTTCCATCATTTTATTTATTTTTCTAGCCCGTTCTTACTTTTTCACTCACTTATTTTTTTTTCCCCCTCCCAGTGCCTGTTACTCAATAAAAGCCACCTTTTATATCCACAGGAGGGAGCTGTTAGCTCTTAAAGTCTTCTTGTCTCAGCATCAGCATCCCCCCAGATCCCTGCATCTACCCGAGCTGTTTGTGTGTCTGCAAGCAAGCATCCAGCATCAGTTGTCTTTTCTCGTTAACTTAATTGTTTAGGCTAATTGGTGAGTTCTGCAATTCCAACAAGCAGGAATGGTTTCTTGGCCCATCTAAAGTGGTTAATTAGAGGTGTTGGGAAAGCCTGGTACTGGGTCGTCTTAAGTCCCCAGAGTGGGAGATCCCCAGTGATCTAAGTAATAGATTTGGAAGCAGCATGGTACCCACTAACGCCATGTAATGCAATACCCACTTCTAAGGCTTCTGCCTTCCAGCTCCCATTGGATAACCCAGTAGCCGACAACGCCATAATACCTAATGAAGAAGCCTGACACATTAAGTTTTAGAGCCGGGCTTTACCTTGCCAAAACTTTCTCTGGCTTTACGGCTAATTCAGTCATAAGTAATTGTGACCATGTGTAGGTACAAATAAAAATCCTGTGAATTTATAGTTTGTTATAAAAAACCCTGCTTCTCTTTGCTTTTCTCTTCTAGACTGTCCTTTTATGGTACCACTTTTGCCTTTGTACTTTCACTGCGACTTGATATTTTTTGATTATATCTCACATGTGTTCTTGGGTAAACTGGAGGAGGTGCTTTTGTTGTACAACTTCACTCCCTCACAGGTCCAAGCTATGTCTGGTGGCTTCCACGTTTCCCAGCCTTTTGGTGATAGCTTATAACGGAGCGTTGATAAGTTTGGTCACTGCGGTCAATCCAGATGCTTTGCAGGCTGCGTGGACCAAATGGAGCTTCAATCACCCATTGTGGCTTATCATCCATCATCTGCTTTCGTAGCCCTAGAAGACACACTTTTACACACCCTCTTGTTAATTAAACACACCTAAAGTGCAACTATAAATTGCTTAAATTAAAATAATGAGCAGTTATACATTAAACTTTAACAATTGTGTTGTTTCTATTCCCACCTGCAAACTTTTCAGAATCTTAAGAAACTTAAAGCTCCACAAATGAATGCAACCCAGTTGTTTTTTTTGTGGGGTTTTTTTCTAGATCATCAAGCTGCTGGATGGGAAGCGCTCCCAGGCAGTTGGCATCCTCATTTCGAGCCTGCATCTGGAGATGAAGGATATTCAACAAGGTGAGCGATATTTGCTGTCTGGTCAACATCTCAGGAAGCTTGTGAACATTTGTGTCGTCTTCGTGTCTTTCATGATAGAAGTTCTGCTTCAGTTTCAACAGAAACGAGCTAAATTTACTTTTCCATCTAACAATAAGCTGAGGATGACTCCTGATGAAATGCAGATGGGTTTATTTTTAGAGAGGAGATAGCAAACCCTGCAGCAGAGGATACATTCCTACCTCTTGACAGCAACTAATTTGTAACTTGAATCCACTTCTTTTGGATTCATGTGTGGCTTAAGTGGAGCTTCGATGATTTTTCCAGTTACCACAATGGGAAAGAGATTGCCTCGATTTGTCAAAGCAAGAGAAGGCAGCAGTGTAGTGAAAGCAGCTCTTCGGTTTTTTCTGTCAGGCCTCCTGCGCTGCTTAGAATCAAATTGCCATCTCCTTCATTTAAAAAGCTGCACAGAGTGATTGCCTGCTTGTTTTGTTGGGGTTTTTTTTTTTTTTTGGCAGAAAATGCACGTGTGTGTGTGTGGCTGCATGGGTGTGTAAGCACAGAGTATGTGTGTTGGGGACATCGTAGATGGGCCAGGAATTAGTCCTGTCCTGGGACTGTGGCTGAGAATGCCTGCCGCCTGCTAGTCTGAGCATGCGGCCAGCAGATCTGTTTATTGTAGCCAGTGACGGTTTCCACAAGCCTAATGGGACTGACACCCCACTAATGATCTAAGCATGTACAAAACCACCTTCCACAGTTAGCAGACACTGCGCTACCACATAAAACAGCCTCAAACACACGCCAAAAAGCACACACACCAGTGTGACCATCTTGTTTAGATTTTTTTTCATCTCCCCTCAGCGCCTTTCTCCCTGTTCCAGTGTCAGCTTGTAGAGGTTGTTTGGTAAAAGGGCCTGTTCCCACCCAGCGTGTGGCTGCCTCCTTTCTCCTTAATGGGAGGTGTATGTGAAATGGACAATTTGAATTTGACAATAAAGGACAGAACCCCTAAAAAGCACTTCTAAAGGCTGGCCTCGCCTGCTTGCCTCCCCTTTGTTGCCAAATTAAAAGGACATGGTACATGTAATGTAATTACAGCTACAAGGGAGGGAGGGAGGGAGAGGGAAGGAGGGGGAAAGCAGCGCTCTGGTTAAGAGAGAGAGGGTCAAAAGCACCCATTGCAGTGACTGGGGGACCTCAAGGGCCACCATGGTTCAAGGGCAAGGAGGAGGCTCTCCCCCACACACCACCTCACCGCACGCACACAAACACACACACAGACACACACACACACACACCACATGAGTGAAAAGTGGAAGGAGAGGGTGTGAGGCTGTTGGCAGGCAAGCTTTGATCTGTCGGTGTGGAGAGATATCCGGCTCCCCTCAGATCAGAGTGCTCCTGTGCACACTAGGGCAGGCCCCCCTTTGGTGTGTGATTGACGGCTGCATGGCTGAGGGACTGAATAATCCACTCTAATAAGATGTAGGAAATGGACCTCCAGCGTTTTCTCTGATCCAGACTTTGGGATCACATTGACAGTTTCTCTGCTGCAGAACAGCTACAAACCAGAATGGAAGTGATTGGAAAGTCTGGCCAGGAGTTGTTGAAATTGTTTCAATTTTGCATCTGTCATTGAAATGATGTGAAAAAACTACACTTTATTTATTATAAATTGTTTACTATTTAAAGTACCCCACATTCTTTCCTTTTTGGCTCTAAATCATCTTCCTTTTGGATTTTTTTTTATTTAATATTATTATTGCTTTTTGTGGAACTTTTTTTTTTTTCTGCCTGTTTTTTTTTTGTAGATCTATGCATATAAACCGAGGACTCCAACCATCTGAAACATTGACAGACTAATTGCCCAAATTTAGGCTTGAAAACAAAAACAGTTTGAATTCTCCGTCCCCCCGGATCGTCGGACTATCAGTTGTTTGTGAACTGCATCTGCACATTTAGGTTTTGTTGCATTTTTAGCTGCATTTTAAAGATTCATCGTACTGAACGTGGTGTTTAGTACAACAACAGTCAACTGTCAGCTGAGCTAGAGGCAGTGCAGTCATACCTACCATCCTGGCACCTTCCTCCCCTGCTCCATCACTAAGCCACCTGAAGCACCTTGAGAACACTACAATTATCTTTTTTGTCATTCTCTTTATTCCAAATAAAAAAGTCTTGCAAGACTCGGTTTGCTAAACCAACATCCTCTCACCTTCTGCTGCCCCCCATCACCCACAAACCCACCCACCCTAACTCTATAATCATTAGTTGGTTGTTGGCTGTGGTGGTTCTGACTGCGGGCTCAGAGGTTAAGCAGTTTCAGGCTTTCTTCTCTGAGCCATGCCGAAGGGCTTCATCCCCCAGTTCGCTTGAGAGTTGAGGAGAATATCTCCAGTTTTGGCTCTGTGTCTGTGGTCTCCACACCACCAATGTAGCTACATTTCAACTGTCCCCATATAAAGCTAATATTCTAGGTGTATAATTCATCCACATGTTTTCTAATAATGCTTTTTTATTTTGAGGGAGATGTGCTGAAGTATATAAGCAGCATCTTAATTTAAAGTTGAATAATCTGTTTTGTGGCTTTAACATTTTAAGAATTATGATCATTTTTTATGATGTACTAGTTGTAGTATTATCTAACTTGTAACAAAATTACAAGGCGAACAACAATTTCTGTCTGTAGTCAGGCTTGTTCTTTACGCTCAACACTTAAAAAGGCATCATGCTTGGGCCAGAATTTCACCCATTTATAAGACTGGCTGATCACAATGAATGTTTTTACTGTTATCTTTACCAGCTGTTCTCAATGTGGACAACTCTGTGGTGGATTTGGAGACCATTGAGGCTTTGTATGAAAATGTAAGTAGCTGAGCTTGTAAAAAAAATGCTTATACTGTATGTATAAAAACATTAAGTATTTTTTTCTATACTGCTTACAATGTTCTGTCACTGGATCAGCTGTACTATCAGTATTTATACTACAGTTTGTGTGTCCTCACAGAGGGCCACCAGTGATGAGCTGGACAGGATAATGGGACATTATCAAACCTCCAAAGAAGATGAAGTCAAATTGCTGGACAAACCTGAACAGTAAGAATATTTTTAACAATTGAAAAACAAACAAAAAAAAAACCCAATCATCTTCTATATTAAATCATAGTAAAGTTGCCTGTCATTATTAAAGTTTAAATATTTATTTTCAGTCATATTCTTGCATATTTTATCTCTTTATTAATTCATTTAACTAATTCATTTAACTCTAACTGCAACGATTTAAAATTTATACAATTTACAATCATATTTTACTATTAATTACACAAACCAGTGATGCCATTATAGGCAGGGTTAATGCATTTTTCTACAACTTGTGTGCAAATTTATTGCTTCAGTAGTTCCTGTTGGGGTCAAGTAGTCCAGGGCAGTTAACGAGGTTTGGACCCAGCGGTGCCGCTCTGCCTGGCATCTTATTTCCATGTTTGACCAGAGCTGTCACTAGGGCTGCCTGAGTCATCCTTACTCAGTGTCTGCCTCCATCAGTACAGCCTAATCACACAGGATGTTACTGCTCCGCTCCCCTCCGACACGGCACTGTTTACATAAGTCGTCCCGCATCAGGCCAGAGCTACCTTTGATCAGTCTCTGTGCGCCGCTCGCTGCTTTCCCTCCACCCGACCCCGTGGACCTTTCAAACCCAGCCGAGCAGCGCTGCTCATGACTATCAGCTGCCTGCCTGTGAACAGCAACATTGACTCAGCCGGCCTGTGTGGGGAAGCTGGGCCTGCCAAGGCCCCAAAATACTTCTTCCTGTTAGACATTTTGTTTAATTCTGTCATAACATATCACACCCCATACCTCCCCCCCACCCCCCTCCTCTTCCTCCTCTGCTCTCTGCTCCTCCTCCCTTTTCTTGTTTTCCAGGTTTCTCTACGAGCTCTCCCAGATTCCTGACTTTGCAGGCCGAGCCCACTGCATCATCTTCCAGTCAGTGTTCCTCGAGACCATCTCCTCTTTACGTCGCAAGGTGGAAGTCATCTCCAATGTCTGCAAAGTAAGGACAGCATGTCAACAATCAGAGCTTCAAATGTTATGAAGAAACATAAAGGGCTGCTTTTCCAAAAATCTGTTTGGGTGTTTTTTTTTTTGTGTTAGGATCTGCTAGAGTGTAAGAGCTTGCAGGATGTGTTGGGTCTTGTTCTGGCTTTTGGGAACTACATGAATGGAGGGAACCGGACCCGAGGCCAGGCCGATGGCTTCGGGCTGGAGATCCTTCCAAAGCTGAAGGATGTGAAGAGCAGGGTAATTCAGTTCAATTCAACTTTATTTGTATGGCTCCACTTCACAACAATGTTTTCACAGGGCACTTTACATACACGAACCAACTTACACATCATTTCAAGCCAATTCATACATATCCTATAAAAGAAATCAACTGATTGCATCGAGTCAGTGGGAAGGGAAAAACTCCCCTTTAACAGGAAGAGCAGGGTAGACACCACTTACTCAAAAGCTCACCATATTGCCCTGATCTTCTACTGAGTATTACCGCAATAGGCTTAGACATTCACTTTGATCTTGTTTCCTTTTTTCTTCTTCAGGACAATCGTATGAACCTGATGGATTATGTAGTTTTATACTACCTGCGTAATTTTGACAAGGTAAGTCAAATCAGTTCCAACAAAACGAAAAAATAAATCTCTTTTTCCTCTATTAAGCATATTTAAACATCTGCAACATCACATTTCTGGACTTCTGCTTGTTTCCAGCATGCTGGTACAGAAAAGAGTGCGTTTCCTCTGCCAGAGCCTCAAGACTTCTTCCAGGCTGCTCAGGTCAAGTTTGATGACCTCACTAAAGACATCAGAAAACTGAAGAGAGATCTCACCGGTAGGACCTGCTCGGTTTAATCATCTGTAATGTCACTGTACATTTCGAGACTTAAACACCGACGCCACTTTGAATTGTACCGCTTAGGTCATCTTTTGTTAAACTATCAGTCAGCGTAACTGTATACGTTACCATCTTTCAACAGAGCAGTTTGAATGTAAATGTACTTCCTTGAATGTAAATGTACTTCCCGCCCTGCTCTGAGAGATTTGTGCACGCTTTGAGGACTTTGGAAGGCCTGCGGTCACTTCTCCCAGTTTCCAGATAATATATCTTGACTGCCATGCCATCATAAAACCAAAGCATCCCCATGTTGTTGTCTGCAGAGCAGTTTTGTAAAGCTCAAAAAAGCAACAATATTCCATTTCAGCAAAGAACCAACCGTTTGCAGATAAATAAACAAAACCGCTTTTGATGTTTTGTGCTTGTTGTGTTCTGATGGCTGAGCCACTCAGCAACCCAGCCAGTTAGTCTTGGCCAGGGCCAAGCGGAGGTTAAAGGCGATGCCCCCCTGTCCTCTGGTGTCTGTGGTTATTTAAATCAAGCAATAATACGGCATATGAAAGCAATTAGATATGCTCCACGTTGCTGTTAAAGCCCTCTCTTCTCTGACCTGAGGGAAAAATACAAAGAGTCTACTAAAGTACCCAGACCCACCTCAAGCTGTCACTCATTTATTAGGAAAAATGGAAGACCTGAAGACAATAAATGCAACATAAGGGCCCTCGTATTTGATCTCTGCTGCAGCTCAGTCTGGCACAGTAGTCCTCCAGGGTATTAGCATCACAGGGCGGGCATTGGATTCTGGATGTTTGGCGAGCTCCACCTATGACTTCCACCATTTTTATCCTCTCCAGCCGCCAGGAATAAATATTTACGCATGGCTACTATAAACCAGCCTAAAGAACCCAACTGCTCCTAATTATAAAGCTAACACAGATCACTTCCATCCACAACATGAACGCTGCCTGACACTGAGAAGCTAACACGAATCACACTTTGGTTTACATGCACTGTCGACCATGCCGAGTGAAGCAGCTTGCCCCTCACCTGATCCTGAGGTGGCGACTGCAGCGATCTGCAGTGTCTTGCCCCTCCAGACTTGGGTCAAAGGTCAGGAGACTTGACGCTAACGGTGAGGAATTCATTTCTTATAGCTTAATCTCCTCCTTCATATTGCTGCAGATGAGTTCCCAACTGTGCGTCATGTAAATCTCATGCAGGTACTATTAAGTCAGCACGAGCGTCCCAGCGTTAGTTATGACTTTCTTTTCCTCAGTAGACATCGGTGATGTTCAGGGACGGGTTGCCGTCCGCTTGGCTGCCCTCTTCTTCACTGACTTGTGCAGAAACATGATCCTCTTTTGATGGGACTTCCTGTTTGGGGAGTGGGTTGATGACCTCTCTCTGGGCGCGAAGGGGAGAGGGATGAGTGAGAGGCCACGAAGACCTACTGTAGGATTCTGAGCCATCACTGAGACAAATGTCTTACATTTAGTTTTATGCTACTATTAATGTGCACGTTCAGCTGTCTTGGTTCTAAATATTACCTTCATCACTGAAAATTCGGTTCACCCTGACGCTCCTCTCAAGAGGCTCCTAATTCATCTTTAAGTTGCCTTTTTTAAATTACCACTTTCAGACCGGTGACAACATACAAAAAGATTTCTTTTGCTGCTACATAATTGAACTAGACAGAAAGGCAGAGATGCAACCGAATGAAATAGGATCAAATAAAAAGAAACAGTCAGAGCTCATTTGGTGCTCAGGGGAGTTTAGTGTTTCACAGAAGGCCTGGCCCAGGTTAGGCATTCATCACTGTGGCAAATCAGACAGTGTCCTGATTTTAAATGGCCTTTAATGTCAGGTTCAGGCAGGGCCTTTAGCCTGAGGTCTGTTTTATGATGGAGGCTCCACTGAGAGCGGTGTGTGCGAAACTAGCATGCAGAGGTACTGTCACTTCTCCTCCGACTAAACATAATCATAAAAAAAGGAATAGTTTTGGTACTTTTGTAACTTATTCATGGCAAAAAAAAATAGTATTTAATAAAAAATTAAGGTAAATAGTTCTTCAAATGTATTTGAGGATGGTTGACAGTGAAGGTATATTTAGGAATGAGTTATTATGACAAATTTAGGTGAGCACAGCTTTTTGTTAGGAGGAAAGTTCTTCTTTTTAAGGCTCTTTGGAGCCATATTTAAGCTAAGGTTAATGTCTCACCTCGTATTCTGAGTCCTAGTTGGAGCCTTTACCTGTCAGTGATGTGCTCTCCAGCAAAAATGTGAAGGAAGGGTCGTAATTTAATGGATGCGACTTGATTTATGTGGGATGGGAAGGGGAGAGAAAGGCTTACCTTTTCCCTGCTGAGGCAGTCTTTTGGTTGGCCTTGCTCAGAGGTTATAGTACCACTGGCGACCTGACAGTCTGCTGGAACTGAAGACAATTGGGGAGCAGTGAGAGAATTCATTGTCCAGGTATAAATAACTGGAATCCATCAGGGCTGGAGCTCTGCACTGGTTTAACCTCTGAAGGAAATATAGTTTTAAAAGTGTCACTGTTCATTTCTGCATTTGTAAAACTAAATACAACTGTATTGAGAGAATTATGACATTAGTTGGAGCTGCTGGCGTCTAATCCTTCAATAACAATGTAGCAACCCCCCCCCCCCCCCCCCCCCCCCCTCCCCCCCTCCAGTCCGTATGTATTTGTTGCTTGTTTAATCGCTCAGTGTTTATGCTTTATCATGATCTTTTGTTTAAGATGTAGGGCAGGGGGGTTGGTGGGATATTATTCCCATATTTTAGAGTTAGAAACATTCATCAAACAGTTGAAGTAGAGATTTTGTGGTGTTCCACAGAGTCTCCATCCACTGTTAACAATTTTCTTTAAGTTCAGTATAATCATGCATTGTCTTGATGTCCTGAGATTTCCTGGTAGCTGCAATGGGGGCTTTTGCTTCCTGCATGCAAACTTATATATCTTACCATTTGACATTAGAGTGACTGACTTTACAAACCACGCAAGGTCAGTCCAGAAGCAGAAGTTAGTCTTTCTTATTGCTTTAAACATGTCTGTTGATGCGTTACCTTTGTATGATACGACTACTTGTCTTTCGTCACATAAGATTGATTTAGCTGTGTTCAGCGCTGCTTTCAGGAAAAAGTGAAATCTAACAGATTCAGTTAAACTAGCCAGGTCCATCTGGTAGCTTCTTGTGTTAATGACTTAGTCATGTACAAACTCACAACTTTCACTGTGTTAATGGATTCATTCGTGTATTGATGCAGACTACATTAGCACCACCGTTGCAAAACAGCTGAGCAAACGTGTTTTCCTCTGTAGTATCGGTGAACTGCCTTTAAAGATCGGAGCTGTGGCCTCCCCATCAATATCCTGACTGCCTTTGATGGCAAACTAGTCTCTTGCAGCCACATAAGTGGACAGAGAGCCTGATAACACGAGCTGTGAAACAAGCAACAAAGAGTTGTTTATGTTGGAAAGCAGAAAAAACATCTATTTTCTGCAGCGTGTCTGCTTCACTAGTTATGAAAAAAGAAGCTGCATCCATTTCCACACATTATTGTGACTGACTTATTTTGTTTTATATTTAAAATAAAAAAATAAAAAAAACTTTTTTTTTTTTTTTGTTCTGTTGTTTTTAATCCATTATTCATATTCTCTGTTATCGCAAATTTTTATTTAAAAAAAGAAAAATCTTCATTTGAGGGCCCTTTTTTTTGGTTTTTTTATACAAGCCTGCGTGGTATCTTTGATGTACTTTCAGGAAAATCCTCCTTGTGAATACTTTTTCAAAAATATTATCATCACTTGAACACAGTGTCTCCAACTCAAGCTTTTAGTCTTTATTCTTTACAGCTGTTGTGTTTTTGTGGGCTTCCTCCTTGTGGCTTTTGCTGTCTGGACCACATTTGGAAGTAAGCCGCCTCTAAATTGTAGACTTGCTGTTTTGAACACTGTTTTAATGGTTCCCTTTGAGTTTGGGGGCTTTGTAAGGAAACATGGTTTATCCATACAGAACAATATGATTGTCATGTTTGTATTGTCTCTGATTTTCTCATTTTCGTTTTAATAACTGCTGGCTTGCACTAATTTTAAGAAGAGTCCTGGCATCCAGATTCTCAGGCTGTATGTAATTACTTCCCAGTTATGATCCTCACATGTCGTGTTTCTTCCTAATTTATCATGACATCCTATAAATAAAAGATGTAATAGCCTGAGTGTACTATGTTGCAGGTGCAACATCCTCACATGCAAACCTCTAACAAGCAGCAACACAGCAAAGTGAGACGGCGGCCAGACCTGTTAATGCTCTTGTTCTGTTGCAGAACTATTTAGTAATGCAGTCATAAGCACGTTAAGGTATTTATTGCAGCCATTAATGACTTACAGGTTGGAGGATTGTGCCAAAGTTCTTTCACCAGGCGCCTGTGTGTGCAGTCACCCAGGCTTACAGTTAAGAGGAAATGGGAAAGGTTCGGCTGGAACGCACTCAGTCATGGCTGTTTCCTCTGAGTTTGTGTGAGTTGGATCATTTGGCACGACAACAAGAAACCAACCACAAACACATCTGCCGCACTAACATGCACAGAGAGAACTTTGGGTGGAGGACAATCCAATCAGAGCAGTACGGACTGGATGCACGGCGTTGGGCGAGATGGTTTTAATTAGATTTTTGCTAAATTCTGGATGAAGAAATGAGAAACAGCAAAATGTTTAACAGTGTATAAAATATATAAAGCATGTGGTAATGTGTTACATTGATGGGACAAGGGGGGGAAATCTATCTGAAGAGTAATTTTTCTAAATTAAATAAAAATGCTCATAATACAGTAAAAAAAAGTTAAAACTGTTCATCTAATTAGGATTTCTGTATTTCATATGTATCATAGGACAAAATAAAGAAGTCCTCTTAGAAAAAAAGAGAAGTGCAAAAAGCAAAAATGAAAATACTTAATTCAACAATACTTTAACTCATTTATTCATCTATGTTTTCTGTTTATTTTCTTTCCATCATGCATTAAAGGTATAGCTTGCAGAATTTTCTTCTAATAACAGTATAAATAATTTAAGAACAAACTGAGTCAAACTACAGAATATGAAGAAGCAGCAGTATGGTGATGTACTGAAGACATCTATTCAATTTGCTTCACAAATATCAACGATATCAACATCCTAATTTGCAGAAATCTCAAGACTGATCATTTTTTTTGTTGTGCAGCTAAATGCATTCATCCCAAGTGTGACCTGTGGTCTTTGGTAATGAATCAAATTCATTATGAAAAAAAATAGACAAAAGTTTGAATTAATGATTTGGTAAATTACAAGCAAGTTTGGTTTGTTTCTATTAACTTGTTTAGAGTCATTAAGTTAGGCCATAATCAGAGGTGGATGTTGAAATAAAAACAAGCTGAGCTAATCACCGAGGTAACCAATCACATTGGCTATGCATGCTTTTCTTCTTTTTTTCATTGTTATTATAGAAAAAGAAATCTATCCTAATATTGAGCTGAAGGGTCTTTGTTATGAACTCTTCTCCTGAGGAAGCTGGATTTACACATCAGTCTAACATGTACAACCAGAGAAAAAACAGCTGTTTCACCACAGCAAAGCTCTACTACTTCAATTATGAATGATGGATGGGAGAATAAAGCAAACCTCACACAGCTTCACGCCACAACAGACGTGTGTCGAAATGAAATGGACCCGTGATGACCTTTGCAAGCATAAGAACACTGATGGAAGGAATTTTACTTTCTGTTGAAAAGGCGTTCTTTCATGAAAGCAGAAATCCCTCTATAGGCCAGTATTATAGATAAATGTTGAATTTTTCTCCGGTGTTGCCATCAACATGAATCTTTTCTGCTGGAATACTTAAATGAACCTTCTGGTTTGGGGCTTGTTTTCCTTTGGCCTCAGTGCAGATCGCTGTTCTCCTGCCGCATTTCTACAGATATGGCTAACAGATACTTACAGCAAGTCATGATCATGTAGCTTATCAGGTAGAAAATCTCTGCTGATAAACTGCTCTCACAGTCTCAAGGCCCTTACACAGTACCATGTTCTATGCATCGCACCTTTAAATCCTTCATTTCCCTCTGTCCCTTTGGTTAGTAACCCTTTTTTTTTTTTTTTTAACCAGCTTGCGAGAAAGAAGTACAGAAAGTGTGCACAAACTCAACAGAAGACCACCTGCAACCTTTTAAAGAGAAGATGGACATATTCATATGTGCCGGTAAGTCAGGCTGAGGTTTCCTGTTGAAACATTGATTATTTTTCTCATGCTGCAGTTTTCTTTTCCAGTTCCATCATATAGGAGGCTGCTCACTGATCTGAGAACTAATAAAACTCATTGGAAACAAATAAAAAAAAAATTCTGCACTATCACAGAAGAACACTTGTTATTAATAGGTTTTTCTAAACTTCAAAACTCCTCAGGCAATAAAAAGAAAGAAACAAAGAAAAATCCAGGGCAAAGCCAAAACTGCAAACTTTTGGCAGCCAAAAAAAAAAAAAACCAAGTCAGATATTTGTTCTTAAATTCAGAGCACTAAATCACAGATGTTGCCTCATGCTGCCAAAACAGCAATAGGGGCTTGTCATCTTGTTTAAATAAATTTAGTGTCATTTCTGGCTCTCCTTTCTGATTGTCAGCACTAAATAATTTCTACTGCGGAGAATATTAGAAGAATGTCACTCAAGATAAGTAATAAGGTGTTTAAATCTCTCCTACTCCCTCCAAATCATGCACAGTGACACCGTCGCGTCCCTCGCTGTCAGGTAGCGTTAATGGATGTTTGCTTTCGGTCCTGCTCATAAGCTGATCTGTCTCATGTGACATTGTTAAGAAAATTCTTTGTGTCTTAAAAGATGAAACATTCATTTGCAAAGAGGATTTATGGCCGAGTAAGTGGTCATGAAACTGAGAGTGGGGGGGGGGGGGGGGGGGGGGGGGGTAGAAAGGCCTTGTTTTCACTCAGACTTACTTCAGGGACCTTTATAAAAGAGGGAGTTATAATTATGTTTTTTAGCCAGACAGTAAGCTGGCTGCTGGAAGAGCTGTCTCCCAGCACGTACGTGTACGTGTGTGTGTGTGTGTGTTTCTGTTGTTGCTGAGAGAGGGCGTCTCGCTGTGCTGTAAGACAGCACAAGGACAGGAGTCCACAGGCCTGTAGAAGGGATCACATTGCCCCTAACATGGTTCTCGTGTACTCTGAGCTTCCATAAAGCTGGCAGGACATCTCTGGCTGCGGCCTTGTAAAGCCCGGCTGGCCTCAGTGGATCACTCCTGGGGACCACCGTGACGGGAGCAGAGTTTCACCGAAACACTGAGCGTCTCGCTATATGTCCCTTTTCTGACCCAGGCACAGACAAACTGCTGCTATACCATCTTTCTTCTGTAGGTTTTGACACATAAAATTAATTCGTAGCTTCCATCATCTTCTTTGCATCTAGAAATGAAGCTTTGGCACGATGAGAAGCCCTGAACTTAACCAAAAAAAACAAAAACAGGGTATAAAATTTCACTTAAAGCTTCTTCATTACTCCAGTTAAGCAGGAAGTGAGCATCCTACAGTGCATGCTTAAAATATTTAATTACTTTTTTCTTACTGCTGTGGACTAAGGCAGACTTTTCATAAAATAAATAGGGATTTTCTGCTGCCTATTAGATGCAACGTGTTGCTCTGTGTCCGTTTCACAGAAGGGTTCCTACACACAAGCCTTTTTTCTGCATTTACATGTAGGTTAATGTTGTTAAGGTATCTGCGGTTGCCAAAGTGACTTCCATCTGTTTCTGCTGCTGCCACTTCAGTAGACCTGAGGTCTGGACGGCAAAGCAAGACTTTTGGCTCAGTGACGTGATTCAAGGTTTAATCCTAGATTTTTAATCTCACTGGTTAATCTTCACCTTTTATAAGAGTGTATCACCATATCACTGTTTAAAACCAAAGCTGCTTGAGAGCTGGTTGTGTTTAGGATAAAGCATCATCTGCTCTGGGGGGTTTTAGCAGACATAATAAGGTCTCCACAATTTTTTTTCACCTCAGCAGCTGAATTAATTAAAATCTCAAGATTGTTAAAGTAACTGAGATTTCAGATAAAAAAACAGTTTTACACCCTCCAGTTGTTAAAAAAAAAACATCTTTTTTTTATTCCTCGAGCTGTGAGCTCTCCTAGGAGTGTGTGGTATGTAAAGGCAAAAAAACAAAGCAACAGGATACAGATCAAAGAGTGGCTGAGGCAGTTAAATACTGACTCATCGCTGATGAGTGAACTTTTCACTCAGGTGAACGCGCAGGCAGTTTGTCCACAGAAAGCATGTGTCACACACATGATTTTACACATTGAAGCAAACCTGTACGAAACAATGAAGAGGCTTGCTACAGTGGAATTTCTCCCACATATGAAGACTAAACGGTGTGATGAGAGCTTTGTGTTGCCAGGTCCTATAGGTGAACCTAAACGCCCCGCAGTCTGCCTCTTAAGCTTGCCTTTGTGATCTCTCCCAGATCTATATCCAGGGATCCATCTTGACATGAGGCAGTTCCTGCTCCTCTCCCGAGCCGAGTCCTAACTCTGCTCCTCCCTCTCTTATATTTGATTTCTTATAAATATGTCGCTCCGATTAGTCTTTGGTTTGTCTTTGCTGATTTTTCTGGAATGTGTCATGCCTTCTACAAAATGTGTTTTCTTCTTTTGAGACAGTATTCTCAAAAGTTTAGTATTCTCTAAACTTACAGATGATGTCTTTTTCTTTTACGTCAAACATTTCCATTTCATGTATCCTTTTTAATAGGACCTCTTTAAAACATCTGGTTGCACTCTGACTGGTATATTTTTCATGTTAGAAAAAAAAAAAACAACCAACCATGACTAAATGAAAAATAATTTCTGCATTCAGTCTCAGCTTGTGTAGGTGTCATTTCACTTGCTGTGCATGGAAAATACTTGCGGATCATCACATTCCTGCACTTTCTTTGTCAGCAAGTAACCAAACTTCCACTTGTTGAGATGACTGTGGGCTACGTAGATGAGTCAGAATGGGCTAATAATAACGGTCTGTGGAAGCCGCTTTGGACGAAGCTTTTCAGATCCGTCCGTGTTCAAATGAAAGTGGAGGAGGAGATGAAGAAGGATGTTTCATGGAAATCTTCAGCATCCGTCTCTCGCCGCTCTCCATCGCTTTGTTTTCTAGCTGCTGGGTGCTTTTCAGTTTGGAAAAGTGTGTCAGAGTTTTAAAGCCCTAATTTATTGTCCCTCTCAGCATGCACATCTCATAACTTTCTAGTTAGCGACTAGTGGTTTCATGTTTACACACGGAGCGGAGGAAGAGAAACTTCACACATCCCCTCTCTCTTCTGCTCTCTTTCTCTCAGCCTCTCGGCTCCTGTGCCACCTCTGCACAGTCGCACCAGAGGGGTACCTCAGGCGCCAGCCTGACCCCCACTGAGACTAACGCCATTGGTCACGGCCCCTCTTCTCTTCCCCCTCCTCCTTTTATTCCAGACATGACCACCGCCACCACTCCCCCTCCCTTCATTAGGTTTACCCAACAACATGTAAAAAAAAACAAAAAAAAACGGGTTGATCGCAGGCTTTAGCTTACCTTCTCCCAAAAGACCCCCAAACCTGCCTTTGAACAATTTTTGGAGACTTCCCCCTCTTAAATCTTCAAGTAGGAAAGGTCCCCCATCATTGTAAAAAGGATGAATCTGGAAAAATGCAATAAATCTGAGATCACAGGCACTCTCTGGCCCTAGATAAATTCTTGCACCTCGGCCTGGCCCGCCGCACACATCTGCCTTGCATTTAGACACTTTTACATGGCAGGAGTCCACAGGAGCCTCCAGTTCCCAAGCTTCTCTGTTTTAGCCACAACACGCATGCATGTCAACACACACACACACACACACACACAGGCAGAGCTCTGCAAACACACCACCACTCCCTGCGCCTGAACCCAGGCGTCACTCGCTCACACGTTTGAGCGTCAACACATGGAGGCATGTCAAGCTTTACAATGTGCTTAACAGTCACATGAGTAACATGCTCAGTGGGTCAGTGACATCTCAGGCTTCAGCTCTTCTTCTTTGCCTTTTCACTGATAACTCCAAGGATGGTTAATTAGCACAGCGCCCTCTTCTGGAGTCAGTAGAAACGGTTGCTTGTCTGTGTTAACGCCATATTAGTGCCAAATAATCAGTCTAGATCTCTTCTTTCTGTGTTGCAGCACAAAAGGAGCATTCTGCTGGAGAGGACCAGCTCAATACAGCTCAGAAAAGGTAGGAAACCAGTTTTAACAAGCTCAATCTGAGAGCAGAGGATTGAAACCATGGAGGTTATTTAGCACATAGCTGCTATCAGATAGCAGAAATACTGTTTATGTAAACAACATTTCCAGCGGTTCGTAACATTTTCAGAACGATGAGAGAGTCGGCCTTTAACTAAGCAGGTGTTGCATGATTTCATTTAAACATTTCTGCATAAAGACACTGGTGTTAACTTGTGAACTTTTACAAATTCCCAGTAAAACACAAATAAACTGCCCCTCTGCTCAACAGAGACCGCCGTGAGCTTTCACATCAACGTATAAACCCTAAACCTCCTCCCCTGCACTTCCTATCATTCTTATCTGCTGTGTTTTGTGCAGAAGATTCCCAAGAATCTTCTGAGAGGCTTCATTGATTTGTCAGCGCAAGACACACTGGCAGCCGCTGAGCTCGCCATCCGAGCGCAGTCGTATCTGGAACGTTTCATAGTGGAAAAAGATGGTGGAGCAGAGAAACAAGGCAAACAGAGTCATTTTTGCCCTGTTTGGATTGAGAGCTGAGTTGTTTGCTTTACATTGTAACAGCCCAGCTTCTAAAATAAACCACGAGAGCACATGAAGAAGATGGTGAAAGACACCGGACACAAGAAAATGGAACCACTAAACAATTAGAAAGCTGATTGCTTTGGACAACATCATAACTCAGCCAGCGGCTCCAGACTGCTCTGCTTCATGTTGCTGTTTTAGAGCCAAGACAATTCCTGACACATGTCTGCAGTACTTATTCTTTCAGTCTCACCATCAACATCGAGGGATATTTCTATGTATCAAACCACACTACAATGTGAATGTGTGTTTGTGTGTGTGTTTGCATCCTCTTGTGGATGAGTGACATTATTGTAATGAAGGTGTTGAACTTGAAGTGGAATATTGATCAAAAGGGTCCCGCAGCTGAAAGCACCTTTTCCTTTAATGAAGTTTTCCTTTAATATCACCTTAGAAGGGGCAGGCCGACTGGCGCTAGGTATAGCGAGAAGGAGGCGGGGGTCTCACCCTCTCTCGCAGGTTCCCACAGAGCCACCTCGTAAAAGTGACACGGCGTTGATGAATATGGGCGTCAGCGGGCTCTCCGGGCCCTGGGTGGGCTCACATCTGTGCTAGATGAGGGATTGTCACACAAACGGCAGCAGTGGCAAAATTATTGGTAAAAAGAAAAAATGGATGATCAACCGTTGGTGCTACCAAATAACTTAAGCCTTAATCTGTTTGTCCAAATCGCTGAGTGCTGGGGACGGGAATTAGGACAAGATGCTAAATGCTTGATAGGATTTTAAATCTTGGCAAGAAGAAAGAATGAATCATTTTAAGGCAACAGTTACTTATTTGATTTAATATTTATGTATACATTATCAATCAAAAAAATTGGACACCCTTTCCCTTTAAATTCAGTGGTTACATGTGTCCAAACTTTTTAATGGCAATGCAATTATTTTGGTCGTTATAAAATGGGGCTAACTAAATATTCTTTGAAATTTTAGAGGCAATTGCATTTGGTTTTTTTTTTTTTTGGTTTTTTTTTTTGTATATTTCAATCCTAATAGTGAACTATGCCAGAAATTTTATTTGAACAAAATTCAATGAACTTAAATTTATTCAATATGAAAATAAACCCAGTAAACCAATAATTCATCTGCAAAATGTTTTAAAAATTCTTTTCAGTTCATTAACTCATTTAAAAATCAAATTTAAATTATATTATATTATATTATATTATATTATATTATATTATATTATATTATATCTGATTTTTATAATTGAGACTTTTTTAAATAGTAAGAAAACATGAAGAATATTGTTTTTTCAACTACACATAGAATTTTTTTTTTTAAACACTATAATTAATTTTGTTTTCTGTTCTACTACTATTAGATTTCTCACTTTTTAAACCTGAAAAGAGAAGATTAAAAATGCTGTATTTTAGTTGTTTCATTATTTTACTTTTTTTTTTATTATCAATAAACTGTAACAACACAACACATTTTATTGTAAAAGTTTTTCTACACATGTTTATATAAATTTATTTAAATGATTTGTATATTAAAATCCTGTATTTAAATATTCCATCTAAACTAGCATAAAGACAACATGTCATGTGTAAAGTGGTAACTTTCCATTTTTTCGTTATTATATGATGAATTTGATGGCTGTGAAACATCTGAAAACGTTTTGACTGCTGCAGCAATTTAATTAAAAAGAAAAAAGTTTCAAAGGTTCCTAAATGGAAACTTTTATGGGGGCAATTTCATTATCTACTGTATCTAAGATCATTTAAAAATACAGACTTTATTTGATATAAGACAGAATCGGTAGTGAAGGATTTTCTCGCTCTCGCTTTGCAGTGCATTAAATTTAGATGATTCCAATAGTAGAATCACTGTATAAGCTCAGAAATGCTTCTGAAAATGATTCATTGCTGCAACCAGAACTTCAATTTTAAACTCATTCTTATAAGATTTTAACAATATCCCAAAAGCTTGCTGCCTTTCATCTGGAAAACTGTCCTGCTGAAGCACATGGGACACTAAATGCAGAAGTTACCCATTGCTGGGGCCACAAATCCCTCAGTAAAAAGCATGATTATGTAGTAAAATAGTCCGGATGCTAAGTTTGCCTACCTGCAAACAAGACCTGGAATCAAATGAAAACATTTTCTGCATTATGATAAGAAACACGGCAGAGGTTGTCAGCTGGTGAGAAATTGGTGTCCTCTGAGTCTTGTTTGAGATGATGACTTTGCAGTAAACACATGGCTGTCTGTTTAAACGTGTCCAAATAAATTATAGCTGTTTCTATTGGATTTTGTTCTTTACAAGATTTATTATTATTATTATTATTATTATTATTATTATATGAACATTGATCTAGCTAATTTCAGATTTTAATGTCAGATCTTAAGAATCTCTTGTTCCACTTGATGAAAATGTTGCATGAAAATCTTCATCTATAAACTAGTAAAACAAAAAAAATTAGAAATCCTTTCTATGAAATAACATAAGAATTCAAACAAAACAGCTTTTGGATATGTTCGAGCTTCAATGTAAAGCATTGACGTAATGAGAAATGTATTTATCCTAAATTCATTTCCTGTTTGATCACCGGCCTTTTCCACAACATGCAGACCCAATTTGTCTGCTTCGTGTTTGGGCTCCATTGAGGTTTTCTGGTTCTGTCCACAGTTCTGTCTCATTAGGTCTCCTTCTCCCCCATCACGCTCAATTTCATTTGGCCCAAGTACTGCCTCCATAGTCTCTCTATAGTTCTGGTTTTGTTGGTTCAAGTGGGTTTATCATTCCACTTGGACGTTATATGATGAAAATGGCCTTTGATTCGGTCCTCTCCTGAATCAGAAAACAGCATGCAGTTTACTTCTGTAATCTTTTTACTGAGGAAACAAAGGAATGCAGAGTTGCCTTTCCAAATATTCTTCTGATTCTCATGGCCGTTCATGGTTTTGTAATGGGTCTTTTTTATAGCTGTCAGTGAGGAATGCTGCCTGTGGGTGCTGCAGTAAACCCTCTCACGGCAATGCCATCATTGTAGCGGTCTAGGTGTTTCTCTACATGTGTGTGTGCAAGTGCATTTGCTCTGCGCTTGCAAATAAACAGAGTTCTGCTTGCGCTTTGTAAGGACGTCTGAGTTTATAGTGGGAGCTTGTGCATCTGTTTCAAGTGCAGCGTTGTGTTTATGCTCAGGAGACTCCAAGGAAAAGCTAGTTGTTTGATTTGTGCAAGCTTTGACATGATGACCCAGGGTGAGAGGAGGAACTGACAGAGAAATGTCTGTGTTGGTCATGCCAGACCAGCTGTAGCCAGCCTACCTGTGACGGCACGTCCGTCTGGTCAATTTAAACATCTCAGAAGCTTGGTCTTGTACCTCCTGTAGCACGCACAATGATCTACAGCGCTCGCCTGTTTTTGAGCATCCCAGCAAATGATGAATCACTGGGAAATGGGAAGCAGACTCATGCAGAAATTTGTCCTTTTTTTTTTTTCTTCTTTTTTTCCCCCCCTTTTTGGTTCTTGTAGCTGGCCGCCTGGGCAACTTTTCCCTCCACATGAACATGTCTTATATTAGGCTAGCAAAATACCACCTAGCATCTGGAGGTCAGAGCCTACCTGGGTGTCAATGGGACTGAGAGCATCCCTTGAATCATGGCCTCCTTTTATTAACCCTCTGACAGGCACAGCTAGAAAAGGTCTTTCATGTTTGGGTTAGCAAAGGGAATCTAAAGCAGCAGGCTGCTTTTCATGCCTTGTGTGTGCTGCTGAGAGCCTCGTGAAGAGTTCAGATTTGGTTACAATTGAATTAGGCAGGGAGCTGGCTTACAACAGCGCTACAGAGGATCTATTTATGAACACAGATCAGACTTGTGTGTGCACCAACGTCTCACCGCTGCCTGGCTGCCACAGATCATGTTCCTGGAGCTGCAGGTTCTACAGTTTAGTATGTTAGCGAGGGAAGATGGTGTGCCTGTTCTCGGCCCTCTCCATCTCCTCTGGCATTCTCCACCCTGCAGGCTCTGGAGGTCAATGTGATAATGGAGCCGCCGCTACTGGCTCTCCCCTGTGGCCCAGCAGGGTGGATGCTCTCCTTTCAGCTCTGTTTCCAGCCTCCTACTCTGACTACATCCATCAGTTTCTATGGCTTTAAATTTCAAACTTTAAATTTAATGCATTCCCCTTAACTCTTCTGGGTTTATTGGACTTACATACTTTAACTTCCTTATACCTCATGTTTAAAACCAAAAAGGAATTTTAGCCCCATATGAAGTTATTTCCAGTTGTTTTAGCCTCTACTGTGTTTCCTCTTTCAGCTTCCAGGACGTGATGAGCTACTTTGGTATAAAGCCGAAGCCCGGAGAGAAAGAAGTGACTCCAAGTTATGTCTTTATGCTCTGGTACGAATTCTGCAATGACTTCAAAAACACCTGGATACGACAAAGCAAGAACATCTCCAAGGAGAGGTGAGATGGATTCTTGAATCACTGAGCCATTAGTTTCTCTGTCATGAAGATGTAGATTGCCAGGAGTAGCAAGTAGCCTTGCTTATCTCAGATTCTTGACAGAAAGAAGACAAATTGATTTTCATATTGGGGAATGAAGGATTCCGCACATAAAACTGGGTTATTTTGACCTCTGCAGTGTAGAATTTGATAGTTCTTCCAAATACTTACACTGTTAGTGTTGCTTTAGGGGTCAAGTTTTCAGGAGATCATATACAGATTGTTTCAAGTAAAGCCAAACCAAACAGTTTTAAATTAAAGTTCTTGTCTATGTCAGGTTTAGATAGTTGCTTAAAGGTGGAGTATGTAAGATTTTCAATATTTTCAAAATAAATTAACTAAAAGAATAACTACAACCATAATTAGATAGTTTTTCAAACATGTAGGTTCCAGTCTGTCCATATTTGATGCGTTATTAAATTGCAAGTTTAATTAATGACAAAGACCTTTCTTGAATGTTTTCTGACCAGTAAAAAAAAAAGTACTTTTTTCCACCAGTAGGGTGAGTATAAGCCCATTTATTGCAGAGCGGCTCTGAGCTACAGCTCACAAGCGATTCCTGCCCTCATTGGAGCTGGCAAGGAGGAGGGGTGAGTTTTCCTCATTACTGCCAACCTGTGGTTGTTTGTGGAGGTAGCACTTTTGTGGTTTTGCTCACGACCTGGTGTTTGCCACCTAGTGGTGGAAAGAATCGCCTTGAAATCCTACATACTCTGCCTTTAAGGCCTCCTGACATCATGTCAAAGGTCCCAAAGTGATGTGCAGCAATGAGTCTGATAGGAGGCAATCCAAGGCCTTGGTTTTGTGTTTTAACAACTGGAGCCCAAATTTAAGGTCTTTTCTGTGATCTGAGGTGACATGTTAGTTGGGGAAATTTCCACCAGACCCTCCGAGCAGCCGACTGGCTTTACTGGCAAGCGAACGGAGGCCTGTGGCTGTTAAAAATCTGTAGATCGAGGATGGGATGTTGCACATTATTATGATGCTAGATGTGCAAGTCGGACAGCCACATGTGGAAAGAAAAGTTGTGGCTGTGGAAGTGAAGCTGTGAACTTTCACTGTTCAGTCAGACTTTTGAGCTGTAGATTTGCATATCATGTACTTTAATGGCTCTCGTTGCACTTTGAAGATGGATTTAGTGCCTTCTGTTGGGATTTTGCACAATTCCTCTCCTCTGTAAACTTAGTCTCCTTGATTCCCGTAACATGAAGACTTTCACTGCCCTGCAGTGGATCCATGTGCTCTCTTTTTAATCCAAATCGTGGCTCACATTGTTCACAGCTGACTGTGCTTATGTACAATTAACTTTATTTTAAATACTGTTTGCACACTCATAAAATCCAAGTGTGTTTTTAAAGGCCTCCTCATTATCTCATCAAGTCACTGTCATTCTCTACTGCTTCTCACTAAAGAGGCCTTCACTGACCGCAAACTCCAGAGGATCTGTGTGTGTGTGTGTGTGTGTGTGTGTGTGTGTGTGTGTGTGTGTGTGTGTGTGTGTGTGTGTGTGTGTGTGTGTGTGTGTGTGTGTGTGTAAGGGGAAAGGCCAGAGAGATACTTAAAACCCCTTTTAAATGTTCTGCTAATATGAAATCCTTGTGGGGTTTTTTTTTCCCCTCGCAGGCTGAAGGAAGCTCAAGAAAACATAAAGAAGATCACAGCAGAGAAGAGAGTCGAAACCAAGAAGATCAATGCCAACAGTTTGGTGAGACGTTTTTCTGTATTCTGGAAAGGAATGGAATTTCATAAAAGCTGCTATTTATCGTGTCAGCACTCAGATCAATACACTGAATCTTCATGTGGTTGTTGCCAACAGAAGGAGAGGCTGCGGCAGAAGGAAGCCAGCGTGTCCTCCAGCTGAGCCACATGACGAATGGCAGCGCAAACTAAGAAATGAGGAGTTGTGCTGATGAGAAAGTGCGCAGGCTAGTCCTACTGCGCTTACCACCTGCCTCACAATAACACAATAAAACCTCACAGGACACACCGCGGTGTCCACCATACTAACAACACCCCCTCCCCTTCGTTGCTCCGCCTCCATGTTAAGGCTTTTCTGTACAACCCCTGCAGCGAGGATGCATGGCTGACACAGCCGAGGTGATGGGAGTCTTAAAGGCCAAAGGTTGACCTCATTCATCCAGCATGCCGTGACCCCGGAGTGCCCAGCTTGTGAGAGGTCTCCAGGGTTCAGCGGGATTCTCAGCAGTCCCACAGTTTTCCTGCTGGATTTAAAAAAAAACGAGTATGATCTCTTGGTTTGGTTTTTTTTTTCTTTTCTGAACTCAATCATACAACATACAATATGTTCTGAAAACAATCGGAAATACTCCAAGTGTTGGACTGCTGGGGTCGTCGCAGGAACAGATACGCTTCCTGCCGATGTCTGCTGAGAGGAAAATCCCTGTTGACAAAACAGATCTCTCTCTTAAAGCAGGAAGTTAGCAGCTCCCAGTGTCCGTTGCTGTGTTGTACAGCTTTTCATTCACCGTGTCATTAAGAGTCTTGTAAATATGTCATGTTGAAGGATCGGCGGGGACTGGGCAGCTTTAAAGAATATGATAAAGGACCTACACTCCGCTCCAAGTGCAGATGAAGATATGTTGAGTATGAATTGGTGTGCATGAGTTGCGAGTGCGTGAGGTTTCGCTGTGTTGTGTGTTGCACTGCACCAGACTGACCTCTGGGTGACGGCCAGAGGAGAACAGAAGCTGGCAGCAAGTCTGCCGTAGAACCTCGGACCTCCTCACATACATAAACTTGGACTTAAAAATCCCAAAAAGGAAACAACAGCTTGTAGCCACATGCACTCACCTACCTACATTTTCTTATTAAAAGAAGAAATAGAAGAAGTTGTGCTGTCATCACGTTGCTTGCAGCACAGTTTCCAGCCCTTTCCTGCTTGCAGTAGCTGTATGTTGTTGCACGCTAGAAACCGCACTCCTCAGTATCCTAAGGGCGTGTTTTTTTTTGTTTTTTTTTTTAAATTGTCTTGCACATTTTGCACCTCTTTTCCTATGCAAGAATATAAGTAATTTAGTAAAAGATGTAATAACTACTGTTTCATGATAATAATCTAATTAGATTTTTTATTTTAAAGATTGTTTATTATTAAAGTTGAGCTTTATGTAAAAATGCGTGATGTCACTATGCTCCAGGGTCGTTGAGAAAAAAGTCTATTTATGTAAAGAGAACATCAGCTTTGTTCCTTTTTTTTTAGGCTTTCTAAGTTGCAGGCGAATTGACTGAGAGGACTGTTTTCACGTGGATGTCACTTGTATGTTGTATAAAGTTGCCGTGGAAATGTAAGTATTTTGCATAAAGTGAAAAGAGTTGCCTTTTCTTCGTCGTTCAGGAGCGATCAGGGATGTGTTTTAGGGTAATGAGGTTTAAGATTGCCACCTCAAGCCATGTGAGTTTTAATACCTCAGACAGACTTCCATTATGAGATTTTGCATAAAACTGCACCTTCAAATATTTTTTAAAATCCTCCAAAGTCTTTCATGGATGCCATTTATTTTGTATAAAAATCCGAAACGTTAAATCTGTTGTATTTTCCTGGAGAGGGAGCTGAAAAACAAAAGCAAAGCTGATAAGAAATTACTTTTCTGTAGCTTCTCTTGTTGGTTCATGTTACTGTTGGTAGCTCTCGCGTAGGTGCTCTGTAATTTTACGGAATTGTTTTAAATTTCAAGAATAAACTGGATGTCCACTAAGTCATTTGGATGAAAGATGTGTTATAGCAGTTTTTCTCAACCTTTCTCCTGTCAACACTTCCATGAGATTTCAACTGTGTAAATCTGATATTTATGTGAAAAGCTGAGTCATCAAAGGGGTTTGATTATTCGTAAAACTGCTGGGCAGTTCGGTAAACTGTGAGTCAGAGAGAAGCCCCTCAGCCCAGACTCTCTTTTCTGGACGTTTAAACTTGTTCTTGGAAATCTGCTGAAAAAAAAGTCATTAGTTATTACTGGAGGAATTTTTCCATTGTTTTAACAGAACTGAGTTTTATAAGACTGGGGAAGAGAATGAGATTAAATAAAGCTGATTTGCTCTATCACAAAAATGCAAACAAGATGCTCTAAGATGGAAATTGAGAACATTTAATTTCCATCTCACTTTTTTTTTTTTTTTTTTTTTTTTTAGAAATAGTTTTATATCTGGACACCATCCAACTCACAGCTGATTTACACCTATGTGCTCAGCCAACAAAACAATGGCCGAGCCAGAAAACCTCTCACCAAATCCAATAAAGTCAAGTCATCGTATAAAGGAATAATTGAAATAAGTAAAAGCATCTACACTCACAAAACTGATTACTGTGATGTAAAAAAAAAAATCTCAAATGAGTTGTGACCACACACTGTAATAGGTCATCTCACAGTTTAATACATTTTTCTACACAATTAGTTACAAATTATATGCACAATATTTCAACATCATTTCATTACGTTTTCACGGATAATTTAATCAAAGGGTTAAACAAAGTGGTTAGATCAAAGATGGCTTTACATTTCACAACTATTTCATCTCCACTGTACATAGTCCATATAAACTAAGGAGACTCTTTTCTCTACAAACTATTTGAACAGGCTCCCAACTTCTGCAAAACAACAGCTAAATAAATTCACAGATAATCAGTTAGATTAACCTTGAAAGATTCTTGTAGTATCGAAATAAAAATCACATTTTTCATTTACAAATATTCATTCATCGAATTCCACACAGTGGAAACATCCAGTTCTACAGACATATGCATAAAATACAGATTTGGACAAAAAAGAAAAAAACGATTCCTCGTCAAGGCGAGTTTCTGGAGCAGAGTTTTTAAATGGTACCGTTTTTATTTTTATTTTCAGTCTAGTTTTCTTTGCTTCTTTCTGGGGAGGATGAGGAAAACGGTGCGTAAAACGTGCCCGTTCCAAGTCAGCGTTTCCGTGCAGTGATGTTTGTTTTGAAAGTTGTGAGGTGTAAAAAAAAGAAAAAAAAAAGTTGCGTGTCCATATTCTTCACACGTTGTGCAAGATAATCGTGCGCTTTATGAGTATTATTATTAATATTGTTTGTTTTGCATGTGGCGCACCTCTCCAGATGGAGACATGCACGTGTTCTCAGAACACTTGACCAACAGTCCTGTCCTCAACGCACATACACACACACACACGCACACACACACACACACACACACACACACACACACACACACACAAACACACACACACACACACACACACACACACACACACACACCACTGCTGCTTGGTTAGTCCAGGTCTATGGAAATGCAGCGGCACTGTTTGACGCGCTGGATGCGTTTCTTCTTGGTGGGTGGCTGCTGATCCGGACAGTTCAAAGTGAAAGTCATCGTGGTAAAACGTTTCGGTTTACAAAACGAACAGGACTGGAAGGCACCCTCCTCCTTGCGGATATGTCTGGGGATGTAGAAGGAATTGCACTGTCCGTAACAAAAGCGATTGATGATGGTGCGGCTGACGCAGCCCTCCTCGTGGATTGTCTGTTTGAGAGGCTGCGTCTTGCACCAGTCTCGTTTCAAATACTGGCGCTCCGTGACATGTAAAGCTTCCTGGCTGGACTCCAGCACCTCGTCGGCCGGTGAGGACGAGCCCGGTCTCTGTCGGGACCCAGAGCCAGCCTGCGGAGGCTGCGGCTGCTGTTCCGATTCGTTTGGGTTGCTTTTGTCAGGATGAGGGATGGCCCCTTGTGAACCTCGGTTTCTTTTTGAACCCGCAGGAGAGGAGCAGGAGAGGAGCCCAATGATGAAAACAATGCTGCAGAAAATACGCGTCGAGATGGCCATCCTTTTAGGGAAAGAGAGGACAAAAGAATGAATCTCCCAAAACCTTTCACGTGCAGAAACGTTGGATAACAGCTGTCAACGCTTTTACGCAGCGTAAAAACGCACGGAGAGAAAACGAGAAGTCTTTGAAACTGCTTGGAAATCATACTTAATGGGGAAATAATATTTGACTTAGTGTCAGATAAACATCTAGAAAATATTATATTCACATCATTTTATCAATTATTCAAAAGAAGAACAGCAGACTTAACCAAACAAGACATGAACTCATGTTCACCAAATTTTTGAAGCATCCAAGAGTTTGCTCAAATCTAAGTGGTGAAAAATAACAGATCCCCCCCATCTGCCAAAGCTGAGTTACCTAAATTCACTCACCTGCGCAAATTTGCACTGCTACGAGGATGTGATCCTGTCAGTCTTTCACGGCACCTTGGGAAGCGAGAGGCACCTACGGCAGTCGACTGTGCACTGATGGGACTGTGGATGCGTGGGAGACTAAACGCTCCATAGACAGGGGCCAAGGAGTTTAATACAAATTGCTCCAGCGCCGAACTGTCTCCCTTTTAAATATCTGCCAGCTGAGATGTGCACAACAGTTATTGGCTGAGCACGATGTAAAGAAAATCAGGACTATCCGCCCCCTCAACACTTCCTTGAACCCACCCCAGGAAGGCAGACAACCGAGAAGCAGCCAAGACAGTCAGGCAGGGAGGGGGGAAAGGGGAAGAGGAGGAGGGTGCAAGAGGAGCTGAAGGGGAGCAGGCCTGAAGTTTCTGTGCGCGTGGGAAAAGTGAAAGTTAGTTTCTTTTACACACACACACACACACACGCACACATACATATATATATATGTCAAAATCATCCCAGACTGATATTTTAATGTTGGCTTTGTACAACAAAGCAAAAACATTCAAAACCACATAATAAAATATCACCCACTGAATATTTCACAGCCTGGCAACTTTTACCCTTTACTTGAATTTTTTTTTTTTTTTTTTTTTTACCTTAGAATCGCAGTGGATTAAATAAGCATCAACATAGCAGTAAATTGTAGATCTAATAAACCGATATTATTACATTTACAGGAATAGGAAATAGTTAAAACATGAAACCTAATAAACGAATAACCTGTGTGAAAATTCCCAGTGCGTCATCTGCCCCAGTGCAACAAATGGACTTATCCAAATTATTTTATTTTCTCATAGGTCTATCCTCTATATATATATATATATATATATATATATAGAGAGAGAGAGAGAGAGAGAGAGAGAGAGAGAGAGAGAGGATAGACCTATGAGAAAATAAAATAATGGACTTATCCAAATTATTTTATTTTCTCATAGGTCTATCCTCTCTCTCTCTCTATATATATATATATATATATATATATATATATATATATATATATATATATATATATATATATATATAGATAGATAGATAGATAAGTCCATTTGTTGCACTGGGGCAGATGACGCACTGGGAATTTTCACACAGGTTATTCGTTTATTAGGTTTCATGTTTTAACTATTTCCTATTCATGTAAATGTAATAATATCGGTTTATTAGATCTACAATTTACTGCTATGTTGATGCTTATTTAATCCACTGCGATTCTAAGGTAAAAAAAAAAAAAAAAAAAAATAATTCAAGTAAAGGGTAAAAGTTGCCAGGCTGTGAAATATTCAGTGGGTGATATTTTATTATGTGGTTTTGAATGTTTTTGCTTTGTTGTACAAAGCCAACATTAAAATATCAGTCTGGGATGATTTTGACTCGGACCTTTGAGGGTTTATTGTTAATCGGTTTCAACACGTTTATTAACTTCGGTTGTAGGTACTAATACAAGCTGAAGGATTTTTTTTTTTTTTTTTTAAACCTGGCAACCACATAAATCTCTGACTGCTTTAAAAGCTATAGAAAATAAATGCTAGTAAATGGATTTCTGTAGATAAATAAAAAAATGCCTTAAATACCACCTCCCAACAAAATTCATTCATTAGAGCCAGTCGTTTATCTTAACGCGAGATTCTGCGCGATTCCAACTGATCCTGTTTGGTACAACGTCGCCTACATGCTGATGTACATCAGTCCTCAAGAATATCATCTAGAGTCAGGCATTAATTCATAACAGCAATTAAAACATTTGTCTATTTTCTTGCTCATTTTATTTTATAAATAATCGAGAAGAGTTTTATGCAGAGTATCTGCAGACAGATATAGAAAGACTTACAGCAAACACTGATGCATTAACATTTGTAGAGGTCACTGCTGATCCAGTTACAGTACAAACTGAAGTCTGATTAAAATCACTTTCCAGTGTGCTGTATGAGCTGCAGCTGTTGGGCGCCACCTTGTGTCCCCACTGAGCATCAATCCTTTTTCCAACAATATTAAACCAGTAAATTATAAACTGTGGTTTGTTTTTATTGGAGAAGCAGCTGAGAAGGAACAGCTTTCAAATGGCTAAAACCTTTGAAATGAACAGACGACAACAGATCATCTAAACACTACTTTTAAGTTTTTTTTCCCCTAATTATATATATTTTTTTAAAAATCCATCAAAAGGTACATTTTTATTTCCTGTTTCCTAATGACAAAACAGTAATAAAATATTCTGTAATACAAAGAAAGCTCAAACTTTCAAGTTTTTTTTTGTTCCGATTAAAAAATGTACCATAATTGGCTGTAAAATGTATAAATAAAAAGATAAGACACTACGTTTCCAGTCAACAACCAATCACGTCACCAAACATCTCCGCAAGATTATAAACAGATGCATCAATCTTTAACTTAATTAAGGCATTTAAAAAAATCTCCCAAGAACCTAAAATAAACTACAATAACTCTAGGTTAAAAAAAAAAAAGAAAATGAAAAATTCAAGACACTACAGATATGTATAAGCTGGAAGGTTTAATGTCATGGCGTCTCACCAAAAAGACACCTGCATAGCAAGGGTAAAAAAATAAAAAGAAAAGATAAATAAAAATCTATAAATCAATGGGTTTTGTAGCAGACAGCAGTTTCCCCTGGCTCATTGGGTTTCTGGGAGAACCTCTGTAATGGTTCATGTCTTTCTCTGCTCCCTGCTGCACCAGAGGCTTCGCAGGTCCTGGCGGGTCCGAAGCGAGACAGTCCATTTTGTTCTTTGGTTGCACCTTGTTGGTCATATCGCCCAAAGCGAAAGATTTGGGTTTTCGAGCCAGGATGCTCGGCATTTTTGGTGGGACTGGAGGCGGTATCTTTACAGTGCTGCTGGATAGTCCCAGTTGAGGCTGTGGGAGAGGAGACAGGCCACTCTCCAAACTCACAGCCTTTGCCACGTGGCCACTCGGACAGGGAGTCAGCTGTGCGTTTCTACCAGGTCTCCTGCTTTCTCCAAGGAGGGAGTTGATTCTGCGAACAGTCTGCCGCACAGGGGTGCGGTGGAACTTCAGCGGTGACCTGATTTGTTTGTTCTTTGAGCCTGTTGGAGAGTAGAGGGTGAGCCTGTTGAAGTGTTGGATGTGGTCTGCTACCCTTCGCTTTTCGGCCTCCTGGTTGCACAGCGAGGACTGGTGGTTTTCAACTTTGGTACCAATCTCTGGCAGCGATTCGGTTTTCTCATGTAATTTGAAAACTACAGTACGAGTTTTAGATGGTGAAACAAGATCATCTTTGATTTCGGTGCTGGGCTTGTGTGGAGTTGACTGCGGTCCAGAAGCCACACCCCGTTTGTAATGTGCAGGACTCTGGATGTCCAGAGCACTAATGAGCCTGCTGCTGTTCAACTTCTCAGCCTCTGCTCCCCCCATGGAGCAATTATGACTACTAAAAAGAGCAATTTCACAATCCTTAATTACCGGACTACAGTGAATGCTCGATTCAAAAACTACACTATCAATGTGCAAAGGAGTGAGTGCAGCAAGTTCAGCTTGGCTAAAAGAAATATTCTGTTCATCAGCTAGAATCCTCTGCTGGGTTGGGAAGCTGGAGGTTTCAGAGTCCACAGACAAAACCTTGGCTGTAGGTGTCACAGGCAGGGTAAATGTCATGTTGTCTAATGGTTTTATCCCATTTTGTCCTGCAGTGCTGCAGAAGTCCTCTGTCCCATCCTGGAGGACACGTCCTATTCCTGAGGAGACCTTCCTGACCTTCAGTAGCATTAGACTAGTTTGGCCCTGAGTTTCAGTGATGGAGCGCTCGCTCTCAAGACTTTCTGCGCTAGAAGCACAGCACAGCTTCATGGACACGCTGCCCCCCCCTGGAGACTTGGATGCAAGGATTGCAGGCTCAGACATGTAGTTGTTCTTGAGGCACATGTTCATGGGGGTGTCTGTAAAAGACCTTCCGCTGAAAGCCTGAGCTCCTACGGGGGTCTCCCCGCTCCATGAGGTCCGGTGGGTACTTGAGTCACACTGAGGTGTCAGCAAGTTGTCTTCAGACTTGCTTATGTACTTAGAACCTAGAAAAGCAAGAGCACGATTAATGTTTTCTGAACTTAAAGCTGCCGTTTACAGCACAACAGTGAGGGTACCGTTACATTATCAAGTACTCACACTTGGATTCGGCTTTTCTGGAAATGCATGATGGCGTGAACTCCATCTCTTTGGTGAAAGGGAAACTGGTGGAGCTCTCCTGTGTGGCAAGTCGCCAACCAATGGATTCAGATCCCTTTACACGCGGCATGAAAGGAAAAATTCAAGAAAAAAAAAAGAACTTTCAAGAAAGGATTAAGCTTGAGAGTAGTATTTTGTTAAAACAGACCCAACAGAAACAGCCCAAAATGCAGCATTAAATGTTAATAACATGTTTTGGAGGTTAGTTCTTCAGAGGATGATAAAAATCACTCAGAAGAAACAAGATATTCAACTTGTTTTTCACATTTTATTAAGTCAGTTATATACATGTACCCCAAAAGACAAATTACAATATATTTTTATTTGTAAACTTTACGGTATACCTGACACTTTCACTTGAATATAGCAGTATCTGGGTGTAGAAAAGGTCCTATGGCTTTGTACCATAAATAAATTGTAGCAAGACCATTTATTTTTTGCCATTACAAAATGTTAAAAGGTGCAACACAGATTATCCTTACAAATTTTTCATGCAGTAGTTTTATCATGTTAGCTATTAAAAGTGACCAAACAAAAAAGTGCTAATGTGCACCCATTCATTCCAACATGACACTGCATGTGCAAATGTTGATTTCCATACAGTTATTGTCACTGTGAACCCGATAAGTGGCTGAATTCTGTTATGCCACCACACTTACAGCGTCTTTGCTGCTCTTCCCCAGGCTAAAACGTAAACGCAGAGACTTGCGCGGAGCTTCTTTTTTACCAGCTTTTGGAGAAAAGCAGCCAGCTCTTCCAGATTCAACTCTGAAAAGGATCAAATTCTCATGAAAGTAATTAAGAAAAGCCAAAAGAACGATTGAACATGACTTTAATATTTGAAACCTAAAATAAATGGGGACTGATACAAAGAATGTTACCTGTTGACAACATGTCTGTTGCTAAGTCTTTTGCTCTTCCTTCTTGAAGAGGGGGCACATTGCCTTTTAGATCTTCCGGCAGACAACAAGGTGTTTTGGGAAGAGTCCAAGACGCCTGAGGCATTGTTGGCTGAAATATAGACAGGGAAAAATGTTTACCACAGTCCTTAGAGATAGCAAAAAAGAAGATATAGTCATCAGTACCTGATCCAGGAGTAGAGGTTCCACTGAATAAAGCGTTGGGAAGTAATTCTATCCCAAGGTTCTTTTTGACAGATCTACGTTTCTTGTTGGAAAATCCAAACGAGTGACCAGACTCAAAAGGAAGTTTTCGCTTCGAGGAAGGTGTTGCAATCACGGGAGTTGCGGAGGAAAAAACTGGCAAAGTTACAGAGGAATTAAATTATCCATATATGTCATTTGTTATTTCATGTTTAAAAACAATTTAAAATGATTTTCAATCATTTTTAAATCCAAGCAATATGAAACATTACTTTTGGACTTCATAATTATTCATGCAGTTGACAGCCAAACAAGCAAAGAAACAAAAGCCAAAAGGACAGCCATCACTTCATTCACTGTTCCAGTCATTATCGGGGTGAAATATGAATAAAGTTCATTTGAAGTGAATAACAAGATGAAGAGAGTGACTTAAAAAGTTTTCCATTTAGAGAACAGCAAGCTTGTAATCTCTTAACCACACAGGTTGGATTTTCAAACAATATCTTCATGCTTCTCAAAACAAATGTCATCTCATGTGACCACGGTACCTACCAACACTGTCTGCCTGGGTGACATTAGTGGGTGTTCTATTAGTTTTTATCTTATTCAGTGCACCAGTGACCACATCTGAAATTTGAGACAAACCCAACCATATAAACAGTATGTAATACCTAAAAATCTTAAAATAACTACATAGTTTAATCTTAAAAATTTTTGTTTTCTGAACTTTTTCCCCAATTTAAGATCTGATTTGAGCATTTTTACATAGCAGATGTCCCAAAGAAATACATCTGACAATAATCGTACCTCCAAAGCTACGTCTGTGTTTCCTCTTTATCCCAGAGTTAAAGTCCCGGTCTTCCTGTTCACTGCGACTCGGAGACAAAGCCCCCACCTCACAGCCCATCATGGACGGAACTTTCTCCTGAAGAAACTGTGGTAGCACACCTGAGTCACAGAGCACAATGTTATGAAGCTACGTGCAGCCTTACACACAGATGAAGTCTAAACAAGATGCTTCAATTCATACCAAAGTTGTGAGCATTTTCTATGAAGCAGTGCACAACGGCTGCTTGTAGTTTGAGGCGTTTCTCAGTGTTGGTGTTCATCTTCTCTGCACCGTCTCCAGAGTGAAGGAGGTTGGGGGCCAAAATTAAAGATAAGTTACTGCTATCCATTTTATTCTCTGCACTCCTGTGATTACACAAGGACAAGGAAAAGCAACACATGAATACAGATTGTGCTTGCAATATAATTGGGAATATTTTAAAAAATAATAAAATTGGCATTTAATCCAGAACACAAAATAGAATGTAAAATAAAGCAATCTGAACAATAATTAGAATACCTTTGAGATACACCGTGGAGGAAGTCGAAAAAGTGACGCAGGGTACAAATGTTTCTGTCAGGCAACACACAGGACAGAAGCATGGTAGCAGAAGTTCTCTCCTCTTCGGTGGGGAGTTGCTGGGCCTTGAGGAAGGCATCATGCAGCTCTGTGGGTAACACAGGCTCTGGAAGCTCTCTGAAGAACTGCTTCACCAGGCCTGCCACGTCGCAGGGAAGAGCAGTGGACAGGCACTCCTCTCCTGCATCCAGCTTAGTCTGGACAGACAAAACACAGCTCTGTTGTCTAATTCCCACCCAGCCTCAAGGCTTCTCAGTGAAAATAAGATCAGCTTCAGCCACCACTTACCCTGAGTGCTTTCAGGCGAACAACCGAGCCTGATTTTCTGAATAAGCCTTCTGTGTCGACATGCGCGAGCAACTTCATACATGCATCAACCAGAAAGCTAAAAGGAAAAAAAAACATTAATGCAAAATGTACAACAGGAGCAAGATGTGACATGCCAACTGCAAGCTTAGGTAAAAATAATTAAGCATTTCTCCTTACCTTGGCACACTCCCACATTCCATATTATAGTATGGTAAGCTCTCCAAGGATACACCAAAAACTTTTGTCTTAGGAAACAAAAGCATAATTCATGCTGATCAGTCAAATTTCAAACAAAGACACTGTGCTCGAGCAAAATAACTTCACTATAAGTAAATTAAGAAGATGCTATTTCGCTGATAATTTATCAGCAGCATCACACCCCTTTTGCGCTGATCTACATCTAAATGATTTCTCCATCACCAATTCTCTTAGGGTAAATTTTTAGTATGAGGACTTCACTGCCTCGCCTTCGTTTGAAGACTTTGGTGTCTAAGTGGCAAACATTACTCAGCATATTAGAAGAATGTTATGCAATTTTTGAACATTAACAATCTTCAGCTCTTGATTTCTTCAGACTGGGCTAAAGTTTGAGGTTTTTTTTGTCTCTCCACATTTTAGGGCCGGATTGCTGAAGTTCATTGCAGAAGTCACAGTCTATTGCAACAACCATTTGACTCATATGACTTAATTACAAGTGAAGAAAGAAAATTCAGGGGCTTTAGTGCTTGTTTTTTTCAAGAAAAAAGAACATTGTGTTAAGCAAAATATGCCTCAGTTGTATCTTGTTAGGTTCAATCTATATTGACAGAAAAATCTTTATGAGAGTACTACTTTATAGCACCTTATTGAATTTTACTGACAAAGAAATGTATTGTGTTAACAATCAAACACAACTATAAAAAGCAACTCCAGTGAGTGATATGGCTGACAGCATCCTCAAAACAAATAGGTCTCCACACAAATGAAGGCGCGTTCAGTAAAATGCTAATTAGATTTCAGACAATAGTATTATCACTATTCGTTTTATCCAATCTTCCGACAACACGTTATCAAGTGTGATTCACAACCAATGCAACCTTGTGTCAAGGAATGAGTGCAACAATCAGGAAGCAGATTATCCATAAACTTACCGAGTTGCTCGTTGTTGACTTGCAGCTGGCTGCTTTGTTTTTGTTCCAGTTCTTTGTCTTTATCCCGTAAGCAGAGCGGAGTTGTTGTACAGCCACCAGGCGCATCACATTTTTCTCCATGACTTTCATTCTTTATCAGACTTGGTTACGTACTTTGAAAGAAAAAACCCCACACATTTACCTTCCTATGCCACAATTACCCCCCCCCTCTCTCTCTCTTGTTGGGGCCGATGTAAAGCGATATTTACAGCTCAGCCTTTCAAACGAAATCACTTTCCTCCAACGTCCAACACTAACTCATCCTCACGTGAAACGTATCAGGTCACGAGCCTCTGAGCAGTAAAACCGTCTTGCAGCTCAACACGACAAAGAACAAACTGTAAAGGTTAAATAAAATGGAAAACTAGTCACATTATGGAGCGACGATCTTCATATCACTGTTGAAATTATGCAGTTAGCTAGCAAACGTTAGCCACATAGCTTAGCAAGTCACACAAGGTTCTTGGAAGTTCCTCCTCTAAAAAACAAAAACGTTTTTCGCTATAACGAAACATAAGATCGCTACTTATCGCTTCTTGATAGGAAAACTCCAGAAATTTACATTTATTCAAAAAAGTTTGCTAGCTAATTGCATTATGCGACGTCTCTCTCGTCAAATCGGTTACCAAGCTGGTCGGGCTGTTTCCGGTAGTATATTCAAACAGAGGCGCTCCCTGAATGCCGCGTTTTGATTGGTGGAGATTCTTCGAACGAACTTTCGTGTGTTTTATTATTCAGGGTAGCTTGAGTAGGCGGTGCCGTTTCTGTTGCAATCCACAAATTGCATGCTTCAGTGTCATCGGTCGACACTGCATTAAAACTAGTTGCACCTTTCATGTTGGAAATAGTTATAAACACAAATTCCAACCCAAAATGACATATGATAAGACATAAATATTGCTCATAAAACAATGCATGAGTCTGACAAAAGCTTTTCTTTATTACAATTGAACACAGACATGTATATACAGTAGGCAACAATTACAAATGTATTGATGAAAGGATGTGGCTTTGTTTTTAGAAGCATTTCCTGTGGACAATGGAGGGGCCGGCCTCATCATACTCCTGTTTGCTGATCCACATCTGCTGGAAAGTGGACAGAGAAGCCAAGATAGAGCCACCGATCCAGACGGAGTACTTTCTCTCAGGTGGAGCAATAATCTATGAGAGGAATAAAAAATCATTTTACAGAGTGTTCATTAGTTCATTAATAAGAATGATCACCGGAATTTTCTTTGTCTCACCTTGATCTTCATAGTGCTTGGGGCCAAAGCTGTAATCTCCTTCTGCATACGATCAGCAATACCAGGGTACATAGTGGTCCCACCAGACAGCACATTGTTGGCATACAGGTCCTTACGGATGTCAATGTCACATTTCATGATGCTGTTGTAGGCTGTTTCATGGATGCCAGCAGACTCCATACCTGTTTGAAAAGTAGCAAAATAACAGTAATAATTTATAATGAATTTATTTAATAAAATTTCAAATAAAATAACAGTAACAAAAGGAAATATTTAATAAAAACAAATCAAGTGCAGAATCTCAACTCACCAATAAAAGAAGGCTGGAAAAGGGTCTCAGGGCAACGAAAACGCTCATTACCAATGGTGATGACCTGACCATCAGGCAACTCATAGCTCTTTTCCAGAGAGGAAGAGGAGGCAGCAGTGGCCATCTCATTCTCAAAGTCGAGAGCCACATAACAAAGCTTCTCCTTGATGTCACGGACAATCTCACGCTCAGCTGAGGAGTAAAAAGTTTGAGCACTGATCACACTCACCTATACCTCTAACAACTTAATTAAATGAATGATAAATTGTAGCAACCATACCAGTTGTGACAAAAGAATAACCACGCTCAGTCAGGATCTTCATCAGGTAGTCAGTCAGATCACGTCCAGCCAGATCCAGACGCATGATGGCATGTGGCAGAGCATAACCCTCATAGATGGGAACATTGTGGGTCACACCGTCACCAGAATCCAACACAATGCCTTCAGCAAGCAGAGAGTTTGGAGATATTTGGAGATATTAGTAATCTTCAAATATGTGTCACATTATAAGCCATATGAAACTAGTGGCATCATTGTTCAAACACGGTGCCGAAGAGGGTTTTAACACCTTCTCTCACAATGAAATAGGAATTAATCTAAATGACAGGAACCTTCATTGAATACTCATCAAATGTTTGCTTATTGCATAATAGACCACAGAATAAATGTGGTACACGTACAAAGGTTACTGACCAGTGGTACGACCAGAGGCATAGAGGGACAGCACAGCCTGGATGGCGACGTACATAGCAGGAACGTTGAAGGTTTCAAACATAATCTGCCCCAAAAATTTCAAACAGAATTAGGAAAAAAAAAGTGGCTCAACTTGAGCGTTAATGCAAGACAAAACAAATGCATGAGGCTCAGAAAACCTGAGTCATCTTCTCCCTGTTGGCTTTAGGGTTCAGGGGGGCCTCGGTCAGCAGAGTGGGGTGCTCCTCAGGGGCGACACGCAGCTCATTGTAAAAGGTGTGGTGCCAGATCTGACAGAGCAAAAACAACAGCTGATGTCAAGCCAGGAAGAGCCGTTGGCTGGATGAACTAAAACCAGGTTTTAAGACTGAAGCACCCAATCTAAAAATAAAAAAGCTTGTTATGATGGTGACAGGTTGCTAAGCCTTAACAATGCAGAGGGTCAGCAGGCATGAATGCTGTAAACGAGTCCCCTTGTCAACACACACCTTTTCCATGTCATCCCAGTTGGTGATGATGCCATGCTCGATGGGGTACTTCAGAGTGAGGATACCCCTCTTGCTCTGGGCTTCGTCACCTACGTAGCTGTCCTTCTGACCCATACCCACCATCACACCCTGGAGAAGAAAGCAAGAGAGGAATGTTAGAAACTACTTTTACTTTTAGCCACTAGTTAAGATGAATTATTGTTGTTTAATGAAGACAGATTTCTTTTGGGCGTACCTGGTGGCGGGGCCTTCCAACGATGGAAGGGAAGACAGCACGGGGAGCATCATCTCCGGCAAACCCAGCCTTGACCAAGCCAGAGCCGTTGTCACACACAAGTGCAGTAGTCTCATCATCGTCACACATGATTAGGCTTTACTGGTGTGGTCTAAATTTGAGTTGATAGAAACATAAGGAAAAAAGAGTTAATGACTGTGTCATAGACCTGTTGTCACCAAACCACAAGCCTGATTTACTATTCCACCTTGGCCAATGATGTGATGAAATTACTTCACATTTCATGACCTCTGTGATTGACATGTGTGTTAGTTGTCATCTTCAAAGCTTTTATGAACTGTTAGTATTATCTGACAACTATTATACAGATATGATCACTCGAAACACCAACACAACCAACCTACATGGACACTATCTATGGTGCTAATTAAAACTGCCATGAGTGTTTTATTTTTGGTCCCAAACTTGTACAACCACTGATACCATATCTCAAGAGGCATGATTGTTCCTCTACTTCTCAATGCTGCTGATGAAGACCCAAAAAGGAGAATAACAGAGAGACCTGAGATCTATTTTGAGTTCAGTGGCCCATCTGTGCTTAACAGAGAAAACCAGTGACACATGGATCTTCACCTATTTCAGGTCACCGCTTCACTTTTGTTTTACTCATTACCACACCAAAGCTGCTTGTATGCTCAATTCATTTGTCTAATGCTAAATGTTTCCGGTATTTTGTACTCTACTTTATAAAAATGCAAGAAGAAGAAGTTTGACTTTTACCTTAATGCTTTCCAATAGCCACTTTCTATCCTACGTATTTATCATATGAAAACACATGTTCTGCATCACTACATTTAGTCATCATAATAACTCCCCATGAGATGAATTAGCTTTTGCAATGTATTATTCATTCTGGCTTCCATTCATTAACAAACAATTCATTCTAATAAGGCAGCCACCCCCTGGCTATCCTCAGCGATTCTGAAGGACAAGCAGTACAAAGTACTCACCAAGGTGTGCTGGTACACGGATGCTTCCACTGGGACGAAGGCTCGTGGTGAGAAGAGCCCCTTAAATAAGACCCATGCTGAGTCCAGGGACCAGGGGCGGGGCAGAAAGGTTCAAACCACTCCAAATAAGCACTGCCAGCATAAATCATTGGGCACCAGGAAAAAGTGTTTCTCATACATGGATGGGATTCTCTCTCTGCAAAGAAATGAATAAACTACTTGACATATAAATGACAGTGCAATAAAAATTTCAAAGTCATTAACATATCCTTGGACATAGGAAGTGTAAATGTTTTTATTAAGTCAAACATTTTTCCCCATCATTATTTAATTGCACCATACAGCCAGCGCTGAAATGAGCATAAGCTTATAAGCTTATAAAGAAAAACTACCATTCAAAAGTTTGGACATAGTTTTTGATGAGATTCAATGGGAAAGTATGTTCAAACCTTCCACTGGGAGTGTACATATGCATGCATGTGTTGTAAAGTTATTTCTTCATAGCTAATAAGAAGCACAGTTTTTCATGACCAGCATCACATTTTAAATACTGTTTAAAAGTTTAAAGTGATTCGGCATTATAACCCTTCGAGGTTCTCATAGCATATGGGTGACCCCCTAGTTGGCCCAGTTAATGCAGCGTCACTGGTGTCTTGTTAAGAAGCTGAGAACATTGTATATGTCTCTAAACCACCCAGCTGGCATGTGCGCTGAGCTTCCAAATGTGTGGAACAGCTGACGGGAACTCCAGCCGGGCTCTGTGTCTGAGTGGCTTGTCTGTGTCGCTGCTTCATCCTGATTGGCTCAGCTGTCTCCTTGTAGGGTTATGGGGAGCACCAAAGTCATTTATGAGCAGCCACTGAGGTTCCTGAGCTGTGAGTTTGAAAAGAGGAGATCCATATTTGTTCCAAACACCATTTGCAAGGTATCTTGCCTGATGTGCTCTCTACCTTATGTGGAAATACTGTCATTCCTGCAGGGATTACTGTACTCACTTTGACTTATTGTTCACAAGAACACATTTCTTTCCAAAGCTAAACCCACATATGATTAGAGCTCACAGACTGAACCTTTAGTATTCATGAAAATTCTTGAATTAGACTTTTATGTAATGCAGGATAGAAATAAAATGTGAAGCTGAAGGAATGTGAGAGCATTCTTTTGAGCACCACCCACCATATCTTGCTATTTATAGCTGTAACTCCACAGGTGCAAGCTGGATGCAGCATCTTACAGTTGTTTGCATGACAAAGAAGATTGGATTGGATTGTATTTATATTGTTTTCCACTGATACAGGTTTTTTTTTTAAATATATATAAAAAAGATGTGATTCATGATCATCATTTTCTACCAAGTAAAAGGGACAAGCAATTTCATTTAATCTCATCTTCAGAACTACTGCTTCCTGTAACATATAAGGAAAAATGAAAATGAAAAAGGGAAAAAGTATTGATTCTGATTTGTGTTTTTCTTCCTCATGCAAAAGTGATATTAGTCATATAAGACGTGGATGGCAGGAGCCATTAAGGTGAATGATGACTCAGGCAGTGCCTGCAGTTTTGTCTATGAAACAAAAGCACAGTCTGTGCTTCAAGTCCCGCATTTGGAAAACAAATAAAACTAAACAGCAAAAAAATAAAAATAAAATAAAATTAAAAAAAATAAAATTAAAAAAAATCCCAGAATGCTGGGGTTTAACTACTCTTTTTGTGATAAAATTTACACGGTGCTTCCCACTAACATCATAACACAAAATGACTGAAAAATAATTAATAGAACAATGTTTCCATTCTCCAGTAATATCCTAGGTACCTTTAGAGTCAATACTTAACTGAAATGAGGCTTTTTGCAGCTTAACATCTTTGTAAAACTTGCTCTTAAAATCATCAGCAGGATACATCTAACTGTATCTATATAATCAAAATAGAAAAGACAACCTCTTCAACCTAGTTCAGCCTGTCAACGTTAAAGCCATACAGTGGTCAGCGCCACATTACTGCCATCTAGAGGCCATCCTGGGGGAAAAAAACAACGTGATGACGTCGAACTTGCGACACTCAACAGCCATGCGCAAGAGGCAACGTTGTTGTGGTCGCGTGTCGACGCTTGGTAAAAAGCTGAACACTTTCTGAGGCCAGTTAACTGTGTATCGGAATACTGAAAGTCTGAGTTTACAAAAAAAAAAAAAAAAAAAAAAAAAAGGCGGAAGGGAGAAGTTGGAGGTGAGTGCAGCAACAGCGGAGCAAGGCAGCGTGTCGACCGGCTCCTCGATCTCCTTTCTGACTGCTAAGTGTGAGGAAGGACGGGGTGACTGCCATGTAGTTAGGAGGCAGAAGAATGAGCAGTCAGCAGGCTCCAACAGATGGGACAGACGACTATACTGTGCAACAGGAAAATGAACTAGAAGCGCTTGCGTCTATCTTCGGAGATGACTTCCAGGATCTGCGCAGCAAGGACCCGTGGAAGGTAGCTGGGGATGTTAGCTTTCACCGAGGAGCAAATTAATGGTCTAAAAGTTTACACGCGCGTATAACAGATGCAGTTATACTCACCAGTAACTATTTTATCTTAGCTTAAAAGGCCTCCAGAAGTGTACCTTTGCTTGCGGCCCAATGGGCTGAACATTGGACAGGAAAGCTACGTGACTGTGGACCTTCAGGTGAAATGTCCTCCCATGTACCCAGACGTGTGAGTACTAATCATGTCATCTGTCCATTATTGGGGTCCATTCATTCAGGGCTTGGAATAAGGTCAATGGTGACCAGCTGCTCCCAACAACTGTCTGGGTGTCAGGATGAAGTACACATGCTTCTGTTACCCCTGTGCTAGAAAAGCATTGGGGTTTCTGTCAGGTAAAAGTGTAATAAACTGACACAGTTTTAGTGAGATTACTTTGTAATTTATAGAAATGCTCTTTAGAAGCAGTAATGTAGAAATGGGATAAAGAAATAGGCACTGAAATAGAAGAAATGGATTGGGAATTGTTGTGCAGAATACAATGGAAAACAACTTATTCAACCAATTGGAAAGAATTTGGATGGAAAAACGACGTGACGATTTATTATTCCAGCACAGAAAGTTCGCAACAGTAAAGGGTATTAAGGAGTACCCTAGAGCAAGGCAGTTATCTTCACCTGTCCCTCTGTTCTTTTGTTTTCATAATAATAATTTATATAACAATTAAAAAAAGATCAAAATTATTTTGTTGGCAGAGGCAGTCACGTGTTTGTGTGTATTGAGATTGTGTGGCGAATACATTGCTACATTAATGTATTGTACTTTATGTAAAGATTTTTTTGCCAGATTATCAAGAATGTTCTCTATATAACTTGTTTAGGTGTCAATAAAGAAAAAATGGTGTAAAAAAAAAAAAAAAGAAACTGATGTGGCATAGCCAATATCAGCAGCACTGCTGATGTGGCTGCTATATAAAGAGCTGGGAGAACAGACCATGGTTGGGGTGTGTAGAGTTTCTGATTATGTTGTGGGTGTTACTGAGACAACATTTACATGCACTGTAATGAATGAATGAATGGATGGATGGATGGATGGAAGGAAGAGAAGCCCTGAGGATCATGCCAACCATCCTCACCACCCTCTGTTGTGGCTTCCTGTGAGCCCCTTGGAGCAGCCAAAACAGTATGAGATGCAGCTGGTCAACATGCTCTCTGTGGAGCCCTGATAGAAAATGCTCAGGATAGAAGAAGGCAGTTGTGCTGTCGTTATCCAGCACAATGAAAATGACATAAAAACTCTTGGTTTAAGGCTTTTAAGATTAAATGGAGGCAGAAGTTATAATATTGCACCAACAGGCACAAGTATATGAGAAGCATATTGCCATAGTTAGTGTTCAAGTGATATAATTAAGTGTTTTACTGCGATAACAGCTCTTGTGTAGAAACTGTTTGTTTTGGCTTTGATGACCCTGAAGTGCCTTCCTGAAGGCAACAGTTCAAACAGATGGTGATAGGATGGGATAGTCATATTTACATACTTTTATAGCTGATCTATCAAGCTGTGACCTTGTTGTTTGTCTAACTTTGGTGTGAATATGTAAATAGTGTTGGCATGTTTAAGTTGAACTTGAATTATGCTGATTAAAACCACAGAGTTGAGCTGAGTATGCCTGAAAATGTCTTAATACTGGTTAAATGTGTTCACAATAATGGACATACAAAAAGCTAAGCATCTATGTCTTTGATGACACAAGTCAGACTTTAAAGTAATAGAAACAGCATTTTATATTTCATATTTATTTACCAAACTAAAACAGTTCCTGGAAAAATGAGCAAAACTTAATATGCAAAATAGCTTGTAAAAAAAAAATAAAAAAAAAAAGTAACCCACAGTCTCTGTTGTGATTAAATGAGTAGTGAGATTTCTCAGCTGCTAATCTGCTGATAGCCTACAAGCAATTCATCTTGTGTTTATGCACTCGGACTCATGTAGTTGGATGAAAATTGGAGAGAAACTGTTGCTTCATGGAACTATAAAGTGACTTCCCAACATGCTTTTTAGTGATTTAGGCTCAACTTAGTACAAAGATTCACTCCATACTTGGTTTTTTTTTTTTTTTTTTTTTTTATTAAATGTGATCTTACTGTGTTGATTCTGTCTCACTGACATGATATCATTTGACATCATCAGGCCTCCGGAGCTGGAGCTTAAGAATGCCAAAGGTCTCTCCAATGAAAACCTCCAGAACCTCCAGAGTGAACTAACCAAGCTGGCAGCAGTGCAATGTGGTGAGGTGAGGAGGAATGGACGTGCCGTTTGATCTCATGTGGACAGAGATTTCTGTTAACCTGTGGTGCTGCTCTGTTAGGTGATGATTTACGAACTTGCAGACTACATCCAGGGGTTCCTGAGCGAGCACAACAAGCCTCCGTCATGCTCCTTCCATGAGGAGATGCTGAAAAACCAGCAGAGGCAGCAGGAGAAACGAGCCCTGGAGGAGCAACAGAGGATGGACCAGCAGCGCAAAGAGGAGGAAGAGATGGTATGGAAGGGAAACAAAACAACCGTTCTTTCTCTTTTAGTGGAATCTGTGTTGGCACTATAATGTGATTTAGAGGTGATTTGTCAAGTGCTGTCACAAAAGTTAACCAGTGTCAGTTTGAGGGAGACAAAAAGGTTTATCTCATCAATGGAATTAACTCTGTCACTTTAAATAAAAACTGGAAAACCTCATTGGGAGAATATGGAGAATAATTCAGAAATAACAGGATTTATGAAAAGGGATTGGATGCAACGCACAGAAAGTGCTTTAACAAAACGCCTGTCATTTATATTTAGAAGGCTTTAACTCAGAGACCTTTGACTTTGTAAACCGTGTTTTCTTTTTGCAGGAAAAAGAGATCATGGCTGTGATCCAAAGGAGGGAGGAGGAGAAGCGAGAGGAAAAGAGAAGAAAGGAAATGGCCAAACAGGTGTTTGTCAGGAAGTAGTTAAACTGATCATTGAAGGAAAACCTACATACAACTTTGTCATATATAAATTTGACTTGATTCACTCATCAATGACTTTGTCTTTAAAAGGAGCGACTTGAGAGTAGGGATCAGCCTGTCTCTGTGTTCGGAAAGAGCCCACCCAGCCCAGGTGAAAACCCTGAACTGACTGAAGCCAGAAAGAATGCTGGTAACCGCCGTCGCACCACCTCTAACACACGACACAGGTACATTACAGTCAGCACGTGTACAGATACTGTAAGCCACAGGTGTCGAACTCCAGTCCTCGAGGGCCTGTATCCTGAAAATTCTTCTTGTCTCCATGCTCCAACACACCTGACCAAAACTTAAAAACAGGTTGACAAGAAGCGGCTGGAGGCATTTAATTTGAATCAGCTGTGTCGGTAGAGAGAAACGACAAAAATCTGCCAGATACCGGTCCTCGAGGACTGGAGTTGGACACCCCTGCTGTAAGCTGACCAAGTATGTCTGGCAAATATGCCTAAAAATGTGTGTTTTACCAGGCGTGACACAGTGAATGAAGACAACCATCGCTCGCAGGAACTGCTCACCTTTAGCAGCAGCAATTTTGGAGAACTTGTTGTCCACAGAGGGAAAAGTTTAGGTGAGAGTTGTCCTCTTTTTGTGGTGTCAGGGCTTCTGATCCACATAAAAGTCATGAGCATATGTGTGTGTATGTTTCTGACAGGTGAAAGTGAGCGGCTCAACCATAGCATTTATTCTGGATTCGAAGCAAACTCGGGAGAATTCTGTGTGATTTATGAGTGGTCGTTGCGCTGGAACAAGAAGATGGGCAAGTTCTTCACCAGCCAGGAGAAAGGAAAGATTGAGAACTGTAAAAAGCAGGCAAGTGCAAACAAAGGTGTTAAGACATGTAGTTGTTTAATAAAACATTTAGCCTTTTAAAATCAGGAGATTTAGCCTTAAATGTACCTAAAAGTCATTTTCAGAATCCTTGTTTAACGGTTTGATATGTTCCTGGTTTCTCCTGGAGTATAGATCCATGCAGCAGAGAATGAGTTCAACTCCCTCATGCGGTTGGACCATCCCAACTTGGTGCACTACATGGCAATGAGCTCCACTGAGAAGGAGGACTGCCTCATGGTCCACCTGCTGGTGGAGCACGTGGCCGGGATCAACCTGAACCAGAGCCTGATCACCCACAGCCCCGTTCCTCTAGATAAACTCTGCCATTACACGGCCCAGCTGCTGGCTGCCCTCGACTACCTTCACTCCAACTCTGTGGTCCACAAACAGCTCGGGGCCTCCAGCGTGCTTGTGGACTCTGAAGGCAACGTTCGATTGACTGATTACAGCTTATCAAAACGGTTCGCAGAGATCTGCAAGGAAGACATTTTTGAGCAAGCCCATGTGCGATTTTCAGAGGATACAGCGATGCCTACAAAGACGGGCAAGAAGGGGGACGTGTGGAATCTGGGGCTGTTGCTGCTTGCACTCAGTCAGGGGAAAGAAGTGAAAGAATATCCAGTGACTGTGCCAGGCAGCCTGCCTGCAGACTTCCAGGATTTCCTCCACAAGTATGTTGCATCTGTTTTTTTTTGTTGGTTTTTTTTGTTGCATTATGTGAAAATATTTCCAGATACAAAGACGTTTTTTTTCAGTTTGAGCATTTAGTGTTGGACTGCAGAGTCTGCAGCAAAGCTGTTGTCAGGATAAGTTGTTTTGTGTGCAAGTATTTAATCACAAATGGCAAGTTAACACCTTGAATTATTTTAGTTTTTCTTTTAAATCAAAAGTCAATTTCTTGCAGATATTGAGCTAAATGTGTCTTCATGCAGCACTTTGCCATGGATTCTTGTTGTGGAAATGCAGCTCATATATATCATGTGTTTGCTATAAAGGTGTGTATGTCTGAACGATGCTGAACGCTGGACGACTCAGCAGCTGTTGGAACACCCTTTCCTCAAACCGCCTTCACCCAAAAACCTGCCACAAGATGACACCAGCCCAGAAGGTTGTACACCTCAGTGTATCATATCTTCATTAGGTGGAACATATGTTTAGAACACAGTTGGGGGAAAATATGATCAGTGCCATCCTCTTTTTTTTATTTTTTTTTTTTATCATGTAGTAAAAGCACAAATGACTGTTGCAAACTCGCCAAACGGGTAAGAAACAGTGATAGAAGCATGAAAGGCTGTAATCTCCACTTTTATGTGTAAATTGGTCGTTTTCTGCATCTCTTTTTAAAACTCGTCGTGTTCACACAGTTACAAAAACATAGTTGCCCATGCTAATGCGTTATGTTTTAGTGGAATTAAAAGAATTAAGTAAGTTTTAATACTGGTTTTAATTTTTTTTTTCTTTTTAATAATGCTTTGCAGGGAGTTTTTTCTTTTATCTGAATGATTTAAAATCAACATTAGGTGCTGATCTGTTTGCTTCCACCATAAAACAGTGAAAAACAACTGAGGAAGCGTGTATAGTAAAGCTTTTGCCATTTTTGTTGAGAAAGTGTGTTAATGCTTTTCTTTTTTTTTTTTTTTTTTTCCCCCCCCCCAGATCTAGCTGTAGACTTTCCATCGTCTGTCATCCCTCGCAGCCACATGCTCAACGCTCCCTTCAGTTCAGGGTTGCAGAGGCAGTTTTCTCGCTACTTCGATGAGTTTGAGGAGCTGCAGCTTCTAGGAAAAGGAGCCTTTGGTGCTGTAATTAAGGTGAACAGCACTTTTTTTTTTTTTTTTTTTTTTAAAAATCCCTTTATGTAAGTTTTGAGTTCCAGCATCCCCGTTGCTTCGGAGGTTTTATTCATTTTCCATTCTTTTCACTTGCAGGTTCAAAACAAACTAGACGGTTGTTACTATGCTGTGAAGCGTATTCAGGTCAATCCAGCCAGCAAGCAGTTCAGGCGCATCAAAGGCGAAGTGACGCTGCTCTCGCGCCTGAACCACGAGAACATTGTCCGTTACTACAATGCATGGATCGAGCGGCACGAGCTGCCGTCCACAGGAGTGCTGAGCAACACCGACAGCTCAGAGCCTCAGAGCACACCTGACAAACATCCACAGGACAGAGGTTCTCCACAGCGCCTCAACGAGCTCGGTCTCCTTGACAACGTCGAGGACATTGCTCCGCCTCCGGCTTTGTCGAGCTCTGT